>NC_090651.1:340140107-340440107 GCF_040937935.1 Hyperolius riggenbachi | reverse complement strand
TCAACACAACAGGTAGTTAGATGCAGTGAGGTGGCCAGGTGGGTTCTCACTCAACACAACGCTAGGTACTGTATATGCAGTGATGAGGTGGGTTAAGTAAACACAACAGGTACTGGGTAGTTAGATGCAGTGAGCTGGGTTTACTGAACAGTAAAGGTACTTAATATGCAGTGAGGTGGGTTCTCACTCAACACAACAGGTAGTTAGATGCAGTGAGGTGGCCAGGTGGGTTCTCACTCAACACAACAGCTAGTTAGATGCAGTGAGCTGGGTTCACTCAACACAACGCTAGGTATATGAAGTGATGAGGTGGGTTAAGTAAACACAACAGGTACTGGGTAGTTAGATGCAGTGAGCTGGGTTCACTGAACAGCAAAGGTACTTAAGATGCAGTGAGGTGGGTTCTCACTCAACACAACAGGTAGTTAGATGCAGTGAGGTGGCCAGGTGGGTTCTCACTCAACACAACGCTAGGTACTGTATATGCAGTGATGAGGTGGGTTAAGTAAACACAACAGGTACTGGGTAGTTAGATGCAGTGAGCTGGGTTTACTGAACAGTAAAGGTACTTAATATGCAGTGAGGTGGGTTCTCACTCAACACAACAGGTAGTTAGATGCAGTGAGGTGGCCAGGTGGGTTCTCACTCAACACAACAGCTAGTTAGATGCAGTGAGCTGGGTTCACTCAACACAACGCTAGGTATATGAAGTGATGAGGTGGGTTAAGTAAACACAACAGGTACTGGGTAGTTAGATGCAGTGAGCTGGGTTCACTGAACAGCAAAGGTACTTAAGATGCAGTGAGGTGGGTTCTCACTCAACACAACAGGTAGTTAGATGCAGTGAGGTGGCCAGGTGGGTTCTCACTCAACACAACGCTAGGTACTGTATATGCAGTGATGAGGTGGGTTAAGTAAACACAACAGGTACTGGGTAGTTAGATGCAGTGAGCTGGGTTTACTGAACAGTAAAGGTACTTAATATGCAGTGAGGTGGGTTCTCACTCAACACAACAGGTAGTTAGATGCAGTGAGGTGGCCAGGTGGGTTCTCACTCAACACAACAGCTAGTTAGATGCAGTGAGCTGGGTTCACTCAACACAACGCTAGGTATATGCAGTGATGAGGTGGGTTAAGTACACACAACAGGTACTACTGGGTAGTTAGATGCAGTGAGCTGGGTTCACTGAACAGTAAAGGTACTTAAGATGCAGTGAGGTGGGTTCTCACTCAACACAACAGGTAGTTAGATGCAGTGAGGTGGCCAGGTGGGTTCTCACTCAACACAACAGCTAGTTAGATGCAGTGAGCTGGGTTCACTCAACACAACGCTAGGTATATGCAGTGATGAGGTGGGTTAAGTAAACACAACAGGTACTGGGTAGTTAGATGCAGTGAGCTGGGTTCACTGAACAGTAAAGGTACTTAAGATGCAGTGAGGTGGGTTCTCACTCAACACAACAGGTAGTTAGATGCAGTGAGGTGGCCAGGTGGGTTCTCACTCAACACAACAGCTAGTTAGATGCAGTGAGCTGTGTTCACTCAACACAACGCTAGGTATATGCAGTGATGAGGTGGGTTAAGTAAACACAACAGGTACTGGGTAGTTAGATGCAGTGAGCTGGGTTCACTGAACAGTAAAGGTACTTAAGATGCAGTGATGTGGGTTCTCACTCAACACAACAGATAGTTAGATGCAGTGAGGTGGCCAGGTGGGTTCTCACTCAACACAACAGCTAGTTAGATGCAGTGAGCTGGGTTCACTCAACACAACGCTAGTTATATGCAGTGATGAGGTGGGTTAAGTAAACACAACAGGTACTGGGTAGTTAGATGCAGTGAGCTGGGTTCACTGAACAGTAAAGGTACTTAAGATGCAGTGAGGTGGGTTCTCACTCAACACAACAGGTAGTTAGATGCAGTGAGGTGGCCAGGTGGGTTCTCACTCAACACAACAGCTAGTTAGATGCAGTGAGCTGGGTACACTCAACACAACGCTAGGTATATGCAGTGATGAGGTGGGTTAAGTAAACACAACAGGTACTGGGTAGTTAGATGCAGTGAGCTGGGTTCACTGAACAGTAAAGGTACTTAAGATGCAGTGATGTGGGTTCTCACTCAACACAACAGATAGTTAGATGCAGTGAGGTGGCCAGGTGGGTTCTCACTCAACACAACAGCTAGTTAGATGCAGTGAGCTGGGTTCACTCAACACAACGCTAGGTATATGCAGTGATGAGGTGGGTTAAGTAAACACAACAGGTACTGGGTAGTTAGATGCAGTGAGCTGGGTTCACTGAACAGTAAAGGTATTTAAGATGCAGTGAGGTGGGTTCTCACTCAACACAACAGGTAGTTAGATGCAGTGAGGTGGCCAGGTGGGTTCTCACTCAACACAACAGCTAGTTAGATGCAGTGAGCTGGGTTCACTCAACACAATGCTAGGTATATGCAGTGATGAGGTGGGTTAAGTATACACAACAGGTACTGGGTAGTTAGATGCAGTGAGCTGGATTCACTGAACAGTAAAGGTACTTAAGATGCAGTGAGGTGGGTTCTCACTCAACACAACAGGTAGTTAGATGCAGTGAGGTGGCCAGGTGGGTTCTCACTCAACACAACAGCTAGTTAGATGCAGTGAGCTGGGTTTACTCAACACAACCCTAGGTATATGTAGTGATGAGGTGGGTTAAGTAAACACAACAGGTACTGGGTAGTTAGATGCAGTGAGCTGAGTTCACTGAACAGTAAAGGTACTTAAGATGCAGTGAGGTGGGTTCTCACTCAACACAACAGGTAGTTAGATGCAGTGAGGTGGCCAGGTGGGTTCTCACTCAACACAACAGCTAGTTAGATGCAGTGAGCTGAGTTCACACAACACAACTCTAGGTATATGCAGTGATGAGGTGGGTTAAGTAAACACAACAGGTACTGGGTAGTTAGATGCAGTGAGCTGGGCTCACTGAACACTAAAGGTACTTAAGATGCAGTGAGGTGGGTTATCACTCAACACAACAGGTAGTTAGATGCAGTGAGGTGGCCAGGTGGGTTCTCACTCAACACAACAGCTAGTTAGATGCAGTGAGCTGTGTTCACTCAACACAACGCTAGGTATATGCAGTGATGAGGTGGGTTAAGTAAACACAACAGGTACTGGGTAGTTAGATGCAGTGAGCTGGGTTCACTGAACAGTAAAGGTACTTAAGATGCAGTGATGTGGGTTCTCACTCAACACAACAGATAGTTAGATGCAGTGAGGTGGCCAGGTGGGTTCTCACTCAACACAACAGCTAGTTAGATGCAGTGAGCTGGGTTCACTCAACACAACGCTAGTTATATGCAGTGATGAGGTGGGTTAAGTAAACACAACAGGTACTGGGTAGTTAGATGCAGTGAGCTGGGTTCACTGAACAGTAAAGGTACTTAAGATGCAGTGAGGTGGGTTCTCACTCAACACAACAGGTAGTTAGATGCAGTGAGGTGGCCAGGTGGGTTCTCACTCAACACAACAGCTAGTTAGATGCAGTGAGCTGGGTTCACTCAACACAATGCTAGGTACATGCAGTGATGAGGTGGGTTAAGTAAACACAACAGGTACTGGGTAGTTAGATGCAGTGAGCTGGGTTCACTGAACAGTAAAGGTACTTAAGATGCAGTGAGGTGGGTTCTCACTCAACACAACAGGTAGTTAGATGCAGTGAGGTGGCCAGGTGGGTTCTCACTCAACACAACAGCTAGTTAGATGCAGTGAGCTGGGTTCACTCAACACAACGCTAGGTATATGCAGTGATGAGGTGGGTTAAGTATACACAACAGGTACTGGGTAGTTAGATGCAGTGAGCTGGGTTCACTGAGCAGTAAAGGTACTTAAGATGCAGTGAGGTGGGTTCTCACAGAACACAACAGGTAGTTGGATGCAGTGAGGTGGCCAGGTGGGTTCTCACTCAACACAACAGCTAGTTAGATGCAGTGAGCTGGGTTCACTCAACACAACGCTAGGTATATGCACTGATGAGGTGGGTTAAGTAAACACAACAGGTACTGGGTAGTTAGATGCAGTGAGCTGGGTTCACTGAACAGTAAAGGTACTTAATATGCAGTGAGGTGGGTTCTCACTCAACACAACAGGTAGTTAGATGCAGTGAGGTGGCCAGGTGGGTTCTCACTCAACACAACAGCTAGTTAGATGCAGTGAGCTGGGTTCACTCAACACAATGCTAGGTATATGCAGTGATGAGGTGGGTTAAGTATACACAACAGGTACTGGGTAGTTAGATGCAGTGAGCTGGATTCACTGAACAGTAAAGGTACTTAAGATGCAGTGAGGTGGGTTCTCACTCAACACAACAGGTAGTTAGATGCAGTGAAGTGGCCAGGTGGGTTCTCACTCAACACAACAGCTAGTTAGATGCAGTGAGCTGGGTTTACTCAACACAACCCTAGGTATATGCAGTGATGAGGTGGGTTAAGTAAACACAACAGGTACTGGGTAGTTAGATGCAGTGAGCTGAGTTCACTGAACAGTAAAGGTACTTAAGATGCAGTGAGGTGGGTTCTCACTCAACACAACAGGTAGTTAGATGCAGTGAGGTGGCCAGGTGGGTTCTCACTCAACACAACAGCTAGTTAGATGCAGTGAGCTGAGTTCACACAACACAACTCTAGGTATATGCAGTGATGAGGTGGGTTAAGTAAACACATGTACTGGGTAGTTAGATGCAGTGAGCTGGGCTCACTGAACACTAAAGGTACTTAAGATGCAGTGAGGTGGGTTCTTACTCAACACAACAGGTAGTTAGATGCAGTGAGGTGGCCAGGTGGGTTCTCACTCAACACAACAGCTAGTTAGATGCAGTGAGCTGGGTACACTCAACACAATGCTAGGTATATGCAGTGTCGAGGTGGGTTAAGTAAACACAACAGGTACTGGGTAGTTAGATGCAGTGAGCTGGGTTCACTGAACAGTAAAGGTACTTAAGATGCAGTAAGGTGGGTTCTCACAGAACACAACAGGTAGTTAGATGCAGTGAGGTGGCCAGGTGGGTTCTCACTCAACACAACAGCTAGTTAGATGCAGTGAGCTGGGTTCACTCAACACAACGCTAGGTATATGAAGTGATGAGGTGGGTTAAGTAAACACAACAGGTACTGGGTAGTTAGATGCAGTGAGCTGGGTTCACTGAACAGCAAAGGTACTTAAGATGCAGTGAGGTGGGTTCTCACTCAACACAACAGGTAGTTAGATGCAGTGAGGTGGCCAGGTGGGTTCTCACTCAACACAACGCTAGGTACTGTATATGCAGTGATGAGGTGGGTTAAGTAAACACAACAGGTACTGGGTAGTTAGATGCAGTGAGCTGGGTTCACTGAACAGTAAAGGTACTTAATATGCAGTGAGGTGGGTTCTCACTCAACACAACAGGTAGTTAGATGAAGTGAGGTGGCCAGGTGGGTTCTCACTCAACACAACAGCTAGTTAGATGCAGTGAGCTGGGTTCACTCAACACAATGCTAGGTACATGCAGTGATGAGGTGGGTTAAGTAAACACAACAGGTACTGGGTAGTTAGATGCAGTGAGCTGGGTTCACTGAACAGTAAAGGTACTTAAGATGCAGGGAGGTGGGTTCTCACTCAACACAACAGGTAGTTAGATGCAGTGAGGTGGCCAGGTGGGTTCTCACTCAACACAACAGCTAGTTAGATGCAGTGAGCTGGGTTCACTCAACACAACGCTAGGTATATGCAGTGATGAGGTGGGTTAAGTATACACAACAGGTACTGGGTAGTTAGATGCAGTGAGCTGGGTTCACTGAGCAGTAAAGGTACTTAAGATGCAGTGAGGTGGGTTCTCACAGAACACAACAGGTAGTTGGATGCAGTGAGGTGGCCAGGTGGGTTCTCACTCAACACAACAGCTAGTTAGATGCAGTGAGCTGGGTTCACTCAACACAACGGTAGGTATATGCAGTGATGAGTTGGGTTAAGTAAACACAACAGGTACTGGGTAGTTAGATGCAGTGAGCTGGGTTCACTGAACAGTAAAGGTACTTAATATGCAGTGAGGTGGGTTCTCACTCAACACAACAGGTAGTTAGATGCAGTGAGGTGGCCAGGTGGGTTCTCACTCAACACAACAGCTAGTTAGATGCAGTGAGCTGGGTTCACTCAACACAATGCTAGGTATATGCAGTGATGAGGTGGGTTAAGTATACACAGCAGGTACTGGGTAGTTAGATGCAGTGAGCTGGATTCACTGAACAGTAAAGGTACTTAAGATGCAGTGAGGTGGGTTCTCACTCAACACAACAGGTAGTTAGATGCAGTGAAGTGGCCAGGTGGGTTCTCACTCAACACAACAGCTAGTTAGATGCAGTGAGCTGGGTTTACTCAACACAACCCTAGGTATATGCAGTGATGAGGTGGGTTAAGTAAACACAACAGGTACTGGGTAGTTAGATGCAGTGAGCTGAGATCACTGAACAGTAAAGGTACTTAAGATGCAGTGAGGTGGGTTCTCACTCAACACAACAGGTAGTTAGATGCAGTGAGGTGGCCAGGTGGGTTCTCACTCAACACAACAGCTAGTTAGATGCAGTGAGCTGAGTTCACACAACACAACTCTAGGTATATGCAGTGATGAGGTGGGTTAAGTAAACACAACAGGTACTGGGTAGTTAGATGCAGTGAGCTGGGCTCACTGAACACTAAAGGTACTTAAGATGCAGTGAGGTGGGTTCTTACTCAACACAACAGGTAGTTAGATGCAGTGAGGTGGCCAGGTGGGTTCTCATTTAACACAACAGCTAGTTAGATGCAGTGAGCTGGGTACACTCAACACAATGCTAGGTATATGCAGTGTCGAGGTGGGTTAAGTAAACACAACAGGTACTGGGTAGTTAGATGCAGTGAGCTGGGTTCACTGAACAGTAAAGGTACTTAAGATGCAGTAAGGTGGGTTCTCACGGAACACAACAGGTAGTTAGATGCAGTGAGGTGGCCAGGTGGGTTCTCACTCAACACAACAGCTAGTTAGATGCAGTGAGCTGGGTTCACTCAACACAACGCTAGGTATATGAAGTGATGAGGTGGGTTAAGTAAACACAACAGGTACTGGGTAGTTAGATGCAGTGAGCTGGGTTCACTGAACAGCAAAGGTACTTAAGATGCAGTGAGGTGGGTTCTCACTCAACACAACAGGTAGTTAGATGCAGTGAGGTGGCCAGGTGGGTTCTCACTCAACACAACGCTAGGTACTGTATATGCAGTGATGAGGTGGGTTAAGTAAACACAACAGGTACTGGGTAGTTAGATGCAGTGAGCTGGGTTTACTGAACAGTAAAGGTACTTAATATGCAGTGAGGTGGGTTCTCACTCAACACAACAGGTAGTTAGATGCAGTGAGGTGGCCAGGTGGGTTCTCACTCAACACAACGCTAGGTACTGTATATGCAGTGATGAGGTGGGTTAAGTAAACACAACAGGTACTGGGTAGTTAGATGCAGTGAGCTGGGTTCACTGAACAGTAAAGGTACTTAATATGCAGTGAGGTGGGTTCTCACTCAACACAACAGGTAGTTAGATGAAGTGAGGTGGCCAGGTGGGTTCTCACTCAACACAACAGCTAGTTAGATGCAGTGAGCTGGGTTCACTCAACACAATGCTAGGTACATGCAGTGATGAGGTGGGTTAAGTAAACACAACAGGTACTGGGTAGTTAGATGCAGTGAGCTGGGTTCACTGAACAGTAAAGGTACTTAAGATGCAGGGAGGTGGGTTCTCACTCAACACAACAGGTAGTTAGATGCAGTGAGGTGGCCAGGTGGGTTCTCACTCAACACAACAGCTAGTTAGATGCAGTGAGCTGGGTTCACTCAACACAACGCTAGGTATATGCAGTGATGAGGTGGGTTAAGTATACACAACAGGTACTGGGTAGTTAGATGCAGTGAGCTGGGTTCACTGAGCAGTAAAGGTACTTAAGATGCAGTGAGGTGGGTTCTCACAGAACACAACAGGTAGTTGGATGCAGTGAGGTGGCCAGGTGGGTTCTCACTCAACACAACAGCTAGTTAGATGCAGTGAGCTGGGTTCACTCAACACAACGGTAGGTATATGCAGTGATGAGTTGGGTTAAGTAAACACAACAGGTACTGGGTAGTTAGATGCAGTGAGCTGGGTTCACTGAACAGTAAAGGTACTTAATATGCAGTGAGGTGGGTTCTCACTCAACACAACAGGTAGTTAGATGCAGTGAGGTGGCCAGGTGGGTTCTCACTCAACACAACAGCTAGTTAGATGCAGTGAGCTGGGTTCACTCAACACAATGCTAGGTATATGCAGTGATGAGGTGGGTTAAGTATACACAGCAGGTACTGGGTAGTTAGATGCAGTGAGCTGGATTCACTGAACAGTAAAGGTACTTAAGATGCAGTGAGGTGGGTTCTCACTCAACACAACAGGTAGTTAGATGCAGTGAAGTGGCCAGGTGGGTTCTCACTCAACACAACAGCTAGTTAGATGCAGTGAGCTGGGTTTACTCAACACAACCCTAGGTATATGCAGTGATGAGGTGGGTTAAGTAAACACAACAGGTACTGGGTAGTTAGATGCAGTGAGCTGAGATCACTGAACAGTAAAGGTACTTAAGATGCAGTGAGGTGGGTTCTCACTCAACACAACAGGTAGTTAGATGCAGTGAGGTGGCCAGGTGGGTTCTCACTCAACACAACAGCTAGTTAGATGCAGTGAGCTGAGTTCACACAACACAACTCTAGGTATATGCAGTGATGAGGTGGGTTAAGTAAACACAACAGGTACTGGGTAGTTAGATGCAGTGAGCTGGGCTCACTGAACACTAAAGGTACTTAAGATGCAGTGAGGTGGGTTCTTACTCAACACAACAGGTAGTTAGATG
This sequence comes from Hyperolius riggenbachi, assembly GCF_040937935.1. Taxonomy (NCBI): domain Eukaryota; kingdom Metazoa; phylum Chordata; class Amphibia; order Anura; family Hyperoliidae; genus Hyperolius; species Hyperolius riggenbachi. The sequence goes on along the minus strand of NC_090651.1, from coordinate 340,431,192 downwards.
CAGTGAGGTGGCCAGGTGGGTTCTCATTTAACACAACAGCTAGTTAGATGCAGTGAGCTGGGTACACTCAACACAATGCTAGGTATATGCAGTGTCGAGGTGGGTTAAGTAAACACAACAGGTACTGGGTAGTTAGATGCAGTGAGCTGGGTTCACTGAACAGTAAAGGTACTTAAGATGCAGTAAGGTGGGTTCTCACAGAACACAACAGGTAGTTAGATGCAGTGAGGTGGCCAGGTGGGTTCTCACTCAACACAACAGCTAGTTAGATGCAGTGAGCTGGGTTCACTCAACACAACGCTAGGTATATGAAGTGATGAGGTGGGTTAAGTAAACACAACAGGTACTGGGTAGTTAGATGCAGTGAGCTGGGTTCACTGAACAGCAAAGGTACTTAAGATGCAGTGAGGTGGGTTCTCACTCAACACAACAGGTAGTTAGATGCAGTGAGGTGGCCAGGTGGGTTCTCACTCAACACAACGCTAGGTACTGTATATGCAGTGATGAGGTGGGTTAAGTAAACACAACAGGTACTGGGTAGTTAGATGCAGTGAGCTGGGTTTACTGAACAGTAAAGGTACTTAATATGCAGTGAGGTGGGTTCTCACTCAACACAACAGGTAGTTAGATGCAGTGAGGTGGCCAGGTGGGTTCTCACTCAACACAACAGCTAGTTAGATGCAGTGAGCTGGGTTCACTCAACACAACGCTAGGTATATGAAGTGATGAGGTGGGTTAAGTAAACACAACAGGTACTGGGTAGTTAGATGCAGTGAGCTGGGTTCACTGAACAGCAAAGGTACTTAAGATGCAGTGAGGTGGGTTCTCACTCAACACAACAGGTAGTTAGATGCAGTGAGGTGGCCAGGTGGGTTCTCACTCAACACAACGCTAGGTACTGTATATGCAGTGATGAGGTGGGTTAAGTAAACACAACAGGTACTGGGTAGTTAGATGCAGTGAGCTGGGTTTACTGAACAGTAAAGGTACTTAATATGCAGTGAGGTGGGTTCTCACTCAACACAACAGGTAGTTAGATGCAGTGAGGTGGCCAGGTGGGTTCTCACTCAACACAACAGCTAGTTAGATGCAGTGAGCTGGGTTCACTCAACACAACGCTAGGTATATGAAGTGATGAGGTGGGTTAAGTAAACACAACAGGTACTGGGTAGTTAGATGCAGTGAGCTGGGTTCACTGAACAGCAAAGGTACTTAAGATGCAGTGAGGTGGGTTCTCACTCAACACAACAGGTAGTTAGATGCAGTGAGGTGGCCAGGTGGGTTCTCACTCAACACAACGCTAGGTACTGTATATGCAGTGATGAGGTGGGTTAAGTAAACACAACAGGTACTGGGTAGTTAGATGCAGTGAGCTGGGTTTACTGAACAGTAAAGGTACTTAATATGCAGTGAGGTGGGTTCTCACTCAACACAACAGGTAGTTAGATGCAGTGAGGTGGCCAGGTGGGTTCTCACTCAACACAACAGCTAGTTAGATGCAGTGAGCTGGGTTCACTCAACACAACGCTAGGTATATGCAGTGATGAGGTGGGTTAAGTACACACAACAGGTACTACTGGGTAGTTAGATGCAGTGAGCTGGGTTCACTGAACAGTAAAGGTACTTAAGATGCAGTGAGGTGGGTTCTCACTCAACACAACAGGTAGTTAGATGCAGTGAGGTGGCCAGGTGGGTTCTCACTCAACACAACAGCTAGTTAGATGCAGTGAGCTGGGTTCACTCAACACAACGCTAGGTATATGCAGTGATGAGGTGGGTTAAGTAAACACAACAGGTACTGGGTAGTTAGATGCAGTGAGCTGGGTTCACTGAACAGTAAAGGTACTTAAGATGCAGTGAGGTGGGTTCTCACTCAACACAACAGGTAGTTAGATGCAGTGAGGTGGCCAGGTGGGTTCTCACTCAACACAACAGCTAGTTAGATGCAGTGAGCTGTGTTCACTCAACACAACGCTAGGTATATGCAGTGATGAGGTGGGTTAAGTAAACACAACAGGTACTGGGTAGTTAGATGCAGTGAGCTGGGTTCACTGAACAGTAAAGGTACTTAAGATGCAGTGATGTGGGTTCTCACTCAACACAACAGATAGTTAGATGCAGTGAGGTGGCCAGGTGGGTTCTCACTCAACACAACAGCTAGTTAGATGCAGTGAGCTGGGTTCACTCAACACAACGCTAGTTATATGCAGTGATGAGGTGGGTTAAGTAAACACAACAGGTACTGGGTAGTTAGATGCAGTGAGCTGGGTTCACTGAACAGTAAAGGTACTTAAGATGCAGTGAGGTGGGTTCTCACTCAACACAACAGGTAGTTAGATGCAGTGAGGTGGCCAGGTGGGTTCTCACTCAACACAACAGCTAGTTAGATGCAGTGAGCTGGGTACACTCAACACAACGCTAGGTATATGCAGTGATGAGGTGGGTTAAGTAAACACAACAGGTACTGGGTAGTTAGATGCAGTGAGCTGGGTTCACTGAACAGTAAAGGTACTTAAGATGCAGTGATGTGGGTTCTCACTCAACACAACAGATAGTTAGATGCAGTGAGGTGGCCAGGTGGGTTCTCACTCAACACAACAGCTAGTTAGATGCAGTGAGCTGGGTTCACTCAACACAACGCTAGGTATATGAAGTGATGAGGTGGGTTAAGTAAACACAACAGGTACTGGGTAGTTAGATGCAGTGAGCTGGGTTCACTGAACAGCAAAGGTACTTAAGATGCAGTGATGTGGGTTCTCACTCAACACAACAGGTAGTTAGATGCAGTGAGGTGGCCAGGTGGGTTCTCACTCAACACAACGCTAGGTACTGTATATGCAGTGATGAGGTGGGTTAAGTAAACACAACAGGTACTGGGTAGTTAGATGCAGTGAGCTGGGTTCACTGAACAGTAAAGGTACTTAATATGCAGTGAGGTGGGTTCTCACTCAACACAACAGGTAGTTAGATGCAGTGAGGTGGCCAGGTGGGTTCTCACTCAACACAACAGCTAGTTAGATGCAGTGAGCTGGGTTCACTCAACACAATGCTAGGTACATGCAGTGATGAGGTGGGTTAAGTAAACACAACAGGTACTGGGTAGTTAGATGCAGTGAGCTGGGTTCACTGAACAGTAAAGGTACTTAAGATGCAGTGAGGTGGGTTCTCACTCAACACAACAGGTAGTTAGATGCAGTGAGGTGGCCAGGTGGGTTCTCACTCAACACAACAGCTAGTTAGATGCAGTGAGCTGGGTTCACTCAACACAACGCTAGGTATATGCAGTGATGAGGTGGGTTAAGTATACACAACAGGTACTGGGTAGTTAGATGCAGTGAGCTGGGTTCACTGAGCAGTAAAGGTACTTAAGATGCAGTGAGGTGGGTTCTCACAGAACACAACAGGTAGTTGGATGCAGTGAGGTGGCCAGGTGGGTTCTCACTCAACACAACAGCTAGTTAGATGCAGTGAGCTGGGTTCACTCAACACAACGGTAGGTATATGCAGTGATGAGTTGGGTTAAGTAAACACAACAGGTACTGGGTAGTTAGATGCAGTGAGCTGGGTTCACTGAACAGTAAAGGTACTTAATATGCAGTGAGGTTGGTTCTCACTCAACAAAACAGGTAGTTAGATGCAGTGAGGTGGCCAGGTGGGTTCTCACTCAACACAACAGCTAGTTAGATGCAGTGAGCTGGGTTCACTCAACACAATGCTAGGTATATGCAGTGATGAGGTGGGTTAAGTATACACAGCAGGTACTGGGTAGTTAGATGCAGTGAGCTGGATTCACTGAACAGTAAAGGTACTTAAGATGCAGTGAGGTGGGTTCTCACTCAACACAACAGGTAGTTAGATGCAGTGAAGTGGCCAGGTGGGTTCTCACTCAACACAACAGCTAGTTAGATGCAGTGAGCTGGGTTTACTCAACACAACCCTAGGTATATGCAGTGATGAGGTGGGTTAAGTAAACACAACAGGTACTGGGTAGTTAGATGCAGTGAGCTGAGTTCACTGAACAGTAAAGGTACTTAAGATGCAGTGAGGTGGGTTCTCACTCAACACAACAGGTAGTTAGATGCAGTGAGGTGGCCAGGTGGGTTCTCACTCAACACAACAGCTAGTTAGATGCAGTGAGCTGAGTTCACACAACACAACTCTAGGTATATGCAGTGATGAGGTGGGTTAAGTAAACACAACAGGTACTGGGTAGTTAGATGCAGTGAGCTGGGCTCACTGAACACTAAAGGTACTTAAGATGCAGTGAGGTGGGTTCTTACTCAACACAACAGGTAGTTAGATGCAGTGAGGTGGCCAGGTGGGTTCTCATTTAACACAACAGCTAGTTAGATGCAGTGAGCTGGGTACACTCAACACAATGCTAGGTATATGCAGTGTCGAGGTGGGTTAAGTAAACACAACAGGTACTGGGTAGTTAGATGCAGTGAGCTGGGTTCACTGAACAGTAAAGGTACTTAAGATGCAGTAAGGTGGGTTCTCACAGAACACAACAGGTAGTTAGATGCAGTGAGGTGGCCAGGTGGGTTCTCACTCAACACAACAGCTAGTTAGATGCAGTGAGCTAAGTTCACTCAACACAACGCTAGGTATATGAAGTGATGAGGTGGGTTAAGTAAACACAACAGGTACTGGGTAGTTAGATGCAGTGAGCTGGGTTCACTGAACAGCAAAGGTACTTAAGATGCAGTGAGGTGGGTTCTCACTCAACACAACAGGTAGTTAGATGCAGTGAGGTGGCCAGGTGGGTTCTCACTCAACACAACGCTAGGTACTGTATATGCAGTGATGAGGTGGGTTAAGTAAACACAACAGGTACTGGGTAGTTAGATGCAGTGAGCTGGGTTCACTGAACAGTAAAGGTACTTAATATGCAGTGAGGTGGGTTCTCACTCAACACAACAGGTAGTTAGATGCAGTGAGGTGGCCAGGTGGGTTCTCACTCAACACAACAGCTAGTTAGATGCAGTGAGCTGGGTTCACTCAACACAACGCTAGGTATATGCAGTGATGAGGTGGGTTAAGTACACACAACAGGTACTACTGGGTAGTTAGATGCAGTGAGCTGGGTTCACTGAACAGTAAAGGTACTTAAGATGCAGTGAGGTGGGTTCTCACTCAACACAACAGGTAGTTAGATGCAGTGAGGTGGCCAGGTGGGTTCTCACTCAACACAACAGCTAGTTAGATGCAGTGAGCTGGGTTCACTCAACACAACGCTAGGTATATGCAGTGATGAGGTGGGTTAAGTAAACACAACAGGTACTGGGTAGTTAGATGCAGTGAGCTGGGTTCACTGAACAGTAAAGGTACTTAAGATGCAGTGAGGTGGGTTCTCACTCAACACAACAGGTAGTTAGATGCAGTGAGGTGGCCAGGTGGGTTCTCACTCAACACAACAGCTAGTTAGATGCAGTGAGCTGTGTTCACTCAACACAACGCTAGGTATATGCAGTGATGAGGTGGGTTAAGTAAACACAACAGGTACTGGGTAGTTAGATGCAGTGAGCTGGGTTCACTGAACAGTAAAGGTACTTAAGATGCAGTGATGTGGGTTCTCACTCAACACAACAGATAGTTAGATGCAGTGAGGTGGCCAGGTGGGTTCTCACTCAACACAACAGCTAGTTAGATGCAGTGAGCTGGGTTCACTCAACACAACGCTAGTTATATGCAGTGATGAGGTGGGTTAAGTAAACACAACAGGTACTGGGTAGTTAGATGCAGTGAGCTGGGTTCACTGAACAGTAAAGTTACTTAAGATGCAGTGAGGTGGGTTCTCACTCAACACAACAGGTAGTTAGATGCAGTGAGGTGGCCAGGTGGGTTCTCACTCAACACAACAGCTAGTTAGATGCAGTGAGCTGGGTACACTCAACACAACGCTAGGTATATGCAGTGATGAGGTGGGTTAAGTATACACAACAGGTACTGGGTAGTTAGATGCAGTGAGCTGGGTTCACTGAGCAGTAAAGGTACTTAAGATGCAGTGAGGTGGGTTCTCACTCAACACAACAGGTAGTTGGATGCAGTGAGGTGGCCAGGTGGGTTCTCACTCAACACAACAGCTAGTTAGATGCAGTGAGCTGGGTTCACTCAACACAACGCTAGGTATATGCACTGATGAGGTGGGTTAAGTAAACACAACAGGTACTGGGTAGTTAGATGCAGTGAGCTGGGTTCACTGAACAGTAAAGGTACTTAATATGCAGTGAGGTGGGTTCTCACTCAACACAACAGGTAGTTAGATGCAGTGAGGTGGCCAGGTGGGTTCTCACTCAACACAACAGCTAGTTAGATGCAGTGAGCTGGGTTCACTCAACACAATGCTAGGTATATGCAGTGATGAGGTGGGTTAAGTATACACAACAGGTACTGGGTAGTTAGATGCAGTGAGCTGGATTCACTGAACAGTAAAGGTACTTAAGATGCAGTGAGGTGGGTTCTCACTCAACACAACAGGTAGTTAGATGCAGTGAGGTGGCCAGGTGGGTTCTCACTCAACACAACAGCTAGTTAGATGCAGTGAGCTGGGTTTACTCAACACAACCCTAGGTATATGCAGTGATGAGGTGGGTTAAGTAAACACAACAGGTACTGGGTAGTTAGATGCAGTGAGCTGAGTTCACTGAACAGTAAAGGTACTTAAGATGCAGTGAGGTGGGTTCTCACTCAACACAACAGGTAGTTAGATGCAGTGAGGTGGCCAGGTGGGTTCTCACTCAACACAACAGCTAGTTAGATGCAGTGAGCTGAGTTCACACAACACAACTCTAGGTATATGCAGTGATGAGGTGGGTTAAGTAAACACAACAGGTACTGAGTAGTTAGATGCAGTGAGCTGGGCTCACTGAACACTAAAGGTACTTAAGATGCAGTGAGGTGGGTTCTTACTCAACACAACAGGTAGTTAGATGCAGTGAGGTGGCCAGGTGGTTTCTCACTCAACACAACAGCTAGTTAGATGCACTGAGCTGGGTACACTCAACACAATGCTAGGTATATGCAGTGTCGAGGTGGGTTAAGTAAACACAACAGGTACTGGGTAGTTAGATGCAGTGAGCTGGGTTCACTGAACAGTAAAGGTACTTAAGATGCAGTAAGGTGGGTTCTCACAGAACACAACAGGTAGTTAGATGCAGTGAGGTGGCCAGGTGGGTTCTCACTCAACACAACAGCTAGTTAGATGCAGTGAGCGGGGTTCACTCAACACAACGCTAGGTATATGAAGTGATGAGGTGGGTTAAGTAAACACAACAAGTACTGGGTAGTTAGATGCAGTGAGCTGGGTTCACTGAACAGCAAAGGTACTTAAGATGCAGTGAGGTGGGTTCTCACTCAACACAACAGGTAGTTAGATGCAGTGAGGTGGCCAGGTGGGTTCTCACTCAACACAACGCTAGGTACTGTATATGCAGTGATGAGGTGGGTTAAGTAAACACAACAGGTACTGGGTAGTTAGATGCAGTGAGCTGGGTTCACTGAACAGTAAAGGTACTTAATATGCAGTGAGGTGGGTTCTCACTCAACACAACAGGTAGTTAGATGCAGTGAGGTGGCCAGGTGGGTTCTCACTCAACACAACAGCTAGTTAGATGCAGTGAGCTGGGTTCACTCAACACAATGCTAGGTATATGCAGTGATGAGGTGGGTTAAGTATACACAACAGGTACTGGGTAGTTAGATGCAGTGAGCTGGGTTCACTGAACAGTAAAGGTACTTAAGATGCAGTGAGGTGGGTTCTCACTCAACACAACAGGTAGTTAGATGCAGTGAGGTGGCCAGGTGGGTTCTCACTCAACACAACAGCTAGTTAGATGCAGTGAGCTGGGTTTACTCAACACAACGCTAGGTATATGCAGTGATGAGGTGGGTTAAGTAAACACAACAGGTACTGGGTAGTTAGATGCAGTGAGCTGAGTTCACTGAACAGTAAAGGTACTTAAGATGCAGTGAGGTGGGTTCTCACTCAACACAACAGGTAGTTAGATGCAGTGAGGTGGCCAGGTGGGTTCTCACTCAACACAACAGCTAGTTAGATGCAGTGAGCTGGGTTCACTCAACACAACGCTAGGTATATGCAGTGATGAGGTGGGTTAAGTAAACACAACAGGTACTGGGTAGTTAGATGCAGTGAGCTTGGCTCACTGAACACTAAAGGTACTTAAGATGCAGTGAGGTGGGTTCTTACCCAACACAACAGGTAGTTAGATGCAGTGAGGTGGCCAGGTGGGTTTACACTCAACACAACAGCTAGTTAGATGCAGTGAGCTGGGTACACTCAACACAATGCTAGGTATATGCAGTGTCGAGGTGGGTTAAGTAAACACAACAGGTACTGGGTAGTTAGATGCAGTGAGCTGGGTTCACTGAACAGTAAAGGTACTTAAGATGCAGTAAGGTGGGTTCTCACAGAACACAACAGGTAGTTAGATGCAGTGAGGTGGCCAGGTGGGTTCTCACTCAACACAACAGCTAGTTAGATGCAGTGAGCTGGGTTCACTCAACACAACGCTAGGTATATGCAGTGATGAGGTGGGTTAAGTAAACACAACAGGTACTGGGTAGTTAGATGCAGTGAGCTGGGTTCACTGAACAGCAAAGGTACTTAAGATGCAGTGAGGTGGGTTCTCACTCAACACAACAGGTAGTTAGATGCAGTGAGGTGGCCAGGTGGGTTCTCACTCAACACAACAGCTAGTTAGATGCAGTGAGCTGGGCTCACTCAACACAACGCTAGGTATATGCAGTGATGAGGTGGGTTAAGTAAACACAACAGGTACTGGGTAGTTAGATGCAGTGAGCTGGGTTCACTGAACAGTAAAGGTACTTAAGATGCAGTGATGTGGGTTCTCACTCAACACAACAGATAGTTAGATGCAGTGAGGTGGCCAGGTGGGTTCTCACTCAACACAACAGCTAGTTAGATGCAGTGAGCTGGGTTCACTCAACACAACGCTAGTTATATGCAGTGATGAGGTGGGTTAAGTAAACACAACAGGTACTGGGTAGTTAGATACAGTGAGCTGGGTTCACTGAACAGTAAAGGTACTTAAGATGCAGTGAGGTGGGTTCTCACTCAACACAACAGGTAGTTAGATGCAGTGAGGTGGCCAGGTGGGTTCTCACTCAACACAACAGCCAGTTAGATGCAGTGAGCTGGGTTCACTCAACACAACGCTAGGTATATGCAGTGATGAGGTGGGTTAAGTAAACACAACAGGTACTGGGTAGTTAGATGCAGTGAGCTGGGTTCACTGAACAGTAAAGGTACTTAAGATGCAGTGAGGTGGGTTCTCACAGAACACAACAGGTAGTTAGATGCAGTGAGGTGGCCAGGTGGGTTCTCACTCAACACAACAGCTAGTTAGATGCAGTGAGCTGGGTTCACTCAACACAACGCTAGGTATATGCAGTGATGAGGTGGGTTAAGTAAACTCAACAGGTACTGGGTAGTTAGATGCAGTGAGCTGGGTTCACTGAACAGTAAAGGTACTTAATATGCAGTGAGGTGGGTTCTCACTCAACACAACAGGTAGTTAGATGCAGTGAGGTGGCCAGGTGGGTTCTCACTCAACACAACAGCTAGTTAGATGCAGTGAGCTGGGTTCACTCAACACAATGCTAGGTATATGCAGTGATGAGGTGGGTTAAGTATACACAACAGGTACTGGGTAGTTAGATGCAGTGAGCTGGATTCACTGAACAGTAAAGGTACTTAAGATGCAGTGAGGTGGGTTCTCACTCAACACAACAGGTAGTTAGATGCAGTGAGGTGGCCAGGTGGGTTCTCACTCAACACAACAGCTAGTTAGATGCAGTGAGCTGGGTTTACTCAACACAACGCTAGGTATATGCAGTGATGAGGTGGTTTAAGTAAACACAACAGGTACTGGGTAGTTAGATGCAGTGAGCTGAGTTCACTGAACAGTAAAGGTACTTAATATGCAGTGAGGTGGGTTCTCACTCAACACAACAGGTAGTTAGATGCAGTGAGGTGGCCAGGTGGGTTCTCACTCAACACAACAGCTAGTTAGATGCAGTGAGCTGAGTTCACTCAACACAATGCTAGGTATATGCAGTGATGAGGTGGGTTAAGTAAACACAACAGGTACTGGGTAGTTAGATGCAGTGAGCTGGGCTCACTGAACACTAAAGGTACTTAAGATGCAGTGAGGTGGGTTCTTACTCAACACAACAGGTAGTTAGATGCAGTGAGGTGGCCAGGTGGGTTCTCACTCAACACAACAGCTAGTTAGATGCAGTGAGCTGGGTACACTCAACACAATGCTAGGTATATGCAGTGTCGAGGTGGGTGAAGTAAACACAACAGGTACTGGGTAGTTAGATGCAGTGAGCTGGGTTCACTGAACAGTAAAGGTACTTAAGATGCAGTGAGGTGGGTTCTCACAGAACACAACAGGTAGTTAGATGCAGTGAGGTGGCCAGGTGGGTTCTCACTCAACACAACAGCTAGTTAGATGCAGTGAGCTGGGTTCACTCAACACAACGCTAGGTATATGAAGTGATGAGGTGGGTTAATTAAAACACAACAGGTACTGGGTAGTTAGATGCAGTGAGCTGGGTTCACTGAACAGCAAAGGTACTTAAGATGCAGTGAGGTGGGTTCTCACTCAACACAACAGGTAGTTAGATGCAGTGAGGTGGCCAGGTGGGTTCTCACTCAACACAACGCTAGGTGCTGTATATGCAGTGATGAGGTGGGTTAAGTAAACACAACAGGTACTGGGTAGTTAGATGCAGTGAGCTGGGTTCACTGAACAGTAAAGGTACTTAATATGCAGTGAGGTGGGTTCTCACTCTACACAACAGGTAGTTAGATGCAGTGAGGTGGCCAGGTTGGTTCTCACTCAACACAACAGCTAGTTAGATGCAGTGAGCTGGGTTCACTCAACACAATGCTAGGTATATGCAGTGATGAGGTGGGTTAAGTATACACAACAGGTACTGGGTAGTTAGATGCAGTGAGCTGGGTTCACTGAACAGTAAAGGTACTTAAGATGCAGTAAGGTGGGTTCTCACTCAACACAACAGGTAGTTAGATGCAGTGAGGTGGCCAGGTGGGTTCTCACTCAACACAACAGCTAGTTAGATGCAGTGAGCTGGGTTTACTCAACACAACGCTAGGTATATGCAGTGATGAGGTGGGTTAAGTAAACACAACAGGTACTGGGTAGTTAGATGCAGTGAGCTGAGTTCACTGAACAGTAAAGGTACTTAAGATGCAGTGAGGTGGGTTCTCACTCAACACAACAGGTAGTTAGATGCAGTGAGGTGGCCAGGTGGGTTCTCACTCAACACAACAGCTAGTTAGATGCAGTGAGCTGGGTTCACTCAACACAACGCTAGGTATATGCAGTGATGAGGTGGGTTAAGTATACACAACAGGTACTGGGTAGTTAGATGCAGTGAGCTGGGTTCACTGAACAGTAAAAGTACTTAAGATGCAGTGAGGTGGGTTCTCACTCAACACAACAGGTAGTTAGATGCAGTGAGGTGGCCAGGTGGGTTCTCACTCAACACAACAGCTAGTTAGATGCAGTGAGCTGGGTTCACTCAACACAACACTAGGTATATGCAGTGATGAGGTGGGTTAAGTATACACAACAGGTACTGGGTAGTTAGATGCAGTGAGCTGGGTTCACTGAACAGTAAAGGTACTTAAGATGCAGTGAGGTGGGTTCTCACTCAACACAACAGGTAGTTAGATGCAGTGAGGTGGCCAGGTGGGTTCTCACTCAACACAACAGCTAGTTAGATGCAGTGAGCTGGGTTCACTCAACACAACGCTAGGTATATGCAGTGATGAGGTGGGTTAAGTAAACACAACAGGTACTGGGTAGTTAGATGCAGTGAGCTGGGTTCACTGAACAGTAAAGGTACTTAAGATGCAGTGAGGTGGGTTCTCACTCAACACAACAGGTAGTTAGATGCAGTGAGGTGGCCAGGTGGGTTCTCACTCAACACAACAGCTAGTTAGATGCAGTGAGCTGGGTTCACTCAACACAACGCTAGGTATATGCAGTGATGAGGTGGGTTAAGTAAACACAACAGGTACTGGGTAGTTAGATGCAGTGAGCTGGGTTCACTGAACAGTAAAGGTACTTAAGATGCAGTGAGGTGAGTTCTCACTCAACACAACAGGTAGTTAGATGCAGTGAGGTGGCCAGGTGGGTTCTCACTCAACACAACAGCTAGTTAGATGCAGTGAGCTGGGTTCACTCAACACAATGCTATGTATATGCAGTGATGAGGTGGGTTAAGTATACACAACAGGTACTGGGTAGTTAGATGCAGTGAGCTGGGTTCACTGAACAGTAAAGGTACTTAAGATGCAGTGAGGTGGGTTCTCACTCAACACAACAGGTAGTTAGATGCAGTGAGGTGGCCAGGTGGGTTCTCACTCAACACAACAGCTAGTTAGATGCAGTGAGCTGGGTTCACTTAACACAACGCTAGGTATATGCAGTGATGAGGTGGGTTAAGTAAACACAACAGGTACTGGGGTATATGCAGTACTACTGGATAGTACAATGTGCAGAACACACAGGTAGTCACTGAATGTGCTGGCAGTGGCACACACACTATCAATTAGCAATGCTGTGCATGCAACAAAAGTGTCAGTTTGACACAGAAAAAAAAAAGTACAGGATGAGCTCTGACAAGAGCTATTGAGGGGTGCTATAAAAGCAATAACTATCAGCCAGGAGCAGGCTAAGCAGCCAAGAACCTAACTAATCTGTCCCTAGAAGAACAAGTCTGCAGCAGCTCTCCCTAGTCTGTCTAATAGCAGGCAGACGAATGACTGTAAAGGCCGCCAGAGGCTGCCTTATATAAGGGGGGTGGGGCTCCAGGGCTTAGTGTAGCCTGAATGGCTACAATGTGCCTGCTGACTGTGATGCAGAGGGTCAAAGTTGACCCTCATAGTGCATTATGGGGCGAATCGAACTTCCGCAAAAGTTTGCCTGGTGCAGGCGAACGCGAACCCCCGAAGTTCACCTGGAACCATTCGCCGGCGAACCGTTCGCTACACCTCTATTCTTGATTGTTTTCCTGTGTATGACCCGGCTTGACCCTCATTCTGATTCTGTCTCTTCCTTGTTTGTACCTCAGCCTCAGATCTATGTGTATGACCTCAGCCTGTTCAACCTTCCTGGCGGTAAGGCCGAGCTGAGCCGAGCTTATTTCTCAGGCCGTGCTGGGCCGATTTGAGTATATTTATTTTTTGTTGCACGCAGCTAGCACTTTGCTAGCTGCGTGAACTCACAGATTGCTGCCGCTCCCCGCCGATTTGCAGCCGCTCCCTGCGTTAGAGGGTGTCCCCCCCCCCCCTCCGAGACCCCTGCGCAGCCTGGCCAATCAATGCCAGGCAGCGCTGAGGGGTGGATCAGGACTCCCTCTGATGTCACAACGTCCATGACGTCGGTGACGTCATTGCGCCCATCGCCATGGCGACGGGGGAAGCCCTAATGGAAATCCCATTCAGAACAGGATTTCCTGACGGGCCTGATCGCCGGAGGCGATTGGAGGGGGTGGGGGGATGCCGCTGCTCAGCGGCTGTCATGTAGCTAGCACTAGGCTAGCTACATGATTAAAAAAAAAAACCTGCTGCGCTGCCCGCTGGTGGTTTTAATTGACCGCCAGGGAGGTTAAAGGAGAACTGTAGAGAGAGGTACTGTGTATGGAGGCTGCTATATTAATTTCTTTTTAAGTAATACCAATTGCCTGGCAGCCCTGCTGAGCTATCTGCCTCTGCCTGCAGTAGTTTGAATCACACCAGAAACAAGCATGCAGCTAATCTTGTCAGATCTGACAAAAATGTCAGAAACACCTGATCTGCTGCATGCTTGTTCAGGGTTTGTGGCTAATACTGTTAGAGGATCAGAACAGCCAGGCAACTGTTTTTTTTTTTCAGATTTTCCACATTCAGCACGTAAAAAAAAATAATGTTATTTTTTTAATATATTGTTTTCCACTATCTTTTTAACATATCCTGCAAATTTTGGGTTGCTAGGATGTAAGGTGCCTTTGCTATTAACTGCTAAAGTCGGCAGGAATTGTTTCCCTGAGAACTGTCATTTGTCGCATTAAATGTATACATTTTTCCTTTGAAATTTTAAAATCGATTTTCTCAAAAAGTATAACGTCTTTTTGAAATTGTGTTTCCTATTGTTCCCACTGTTCTAATTTTCTTAACATTCCCTGCAAATTTGGTGTTTCTGGCATTTAAGGGGGCTTTGCTATTAACCGCTAAAGTCGGCGGGCATTTAATTTTTCCACGGTCAGAAAGAGAACTTTGAGATCGATTTTATCAGAAACTATAAGGTCTTTTTGAATTTTTCTCTTGTACCCACTGTCCAAATTTGGTGTTTATAACACGTAAGGGGGCTATTAACTGTTAAAGTCGGCACATTTGTAGTTGACTTCGCTATACACATGTAAATTACGCGTAGGAGCTGTAACTACGCATAGCGGTACTTCGCTACGTGTAAATTCGTAAATGTATTTTAAAAACTATGCATTCAAACAACAATGCGAAGATGCGAACTATGATGCGTAACTACGCATCGGCGTAGATTACGAGCATCCCTAAACTCATCCCTTTAGTGCTGACTCATATCTATATATAATAGAGTAAGTGCCTCAACCTTCAAGCAAGAAGAAGAAGTAGCGCCCTGCCCCCAGGGCCGGTCCAAGCAAGAGGAAGGGGCTGGTCCAAGCAAGAAGAAGTAGTGCCATATCAAACCAAGGGCGAAGAGTGATAATTTGCATATTCAGTAGCAGTGCATTGTGGGTAACCACAAATGTTCACTTATAGCTGAATTATTGCAGATTTGTTTCTGTTTTAAGAAGGCAAATTACACCAAGCTTTGCTTTTTTTTAGTAGGAGGGCTTTTTGGTCCCTTTTATCCCCCTATACATTCTTAGTAGTTTGGGTCACCCTGAGCTGCTTGGTTACTCTGTTGTACTGGTCCAAGAACTATCTCATAAAGCCATATCAATCCCTGCTATTTACTGATGAGGACCAAAAGTCTGAAATAGGCTGGCACATGTGGGTTTGATGTGACTGTGTAAAATTTACAGATATATGCTATGCTAAAGCCACTCATGGCAAATCGCTAGCGGTTTAGTAAAACCTGCTACACATTGTTGCAGATGACAGTGTTCTCACTGCCATGTTTACGGTTAGCAATAACTGCAAACACGTTTCATGCAGCAGTTTGCCGGTGGTTTAGCGATTGTGATTAGTGTGCAAAGCACGCTAATCGCGATCGCTCCAAAACCGCCGCAGTGTCCAGTGATTTTCCACGTTAATTGCGGGGAAAATCACTCACGCAAAGGTTTGCGATTATAGGTGTGGACGGGCCCATAACAATATGTGTAATCTGCTACCCGAAAACGCTCCTAAAACCGCTAGGCATGTTTAGAAAACGTCTCTAAACATGCCTAGAATTGCTCAGAAAATCTGCTCCAAAAAACGCTAGCATTTTGCAGATCTGCTAGCGTTTTTGGTGTGCACTGGGCCTGATAGTGGGTGTGTGAGTAGTAGTACACATTGCCAGCAGTGATATTTGGTGTGTGAATAGCAGGGATGGTCGTAGTCAGCCAACTTCGCTACGCTGGAACTACGCGTAGTTTTACGCAATTACGCTTCGCCAAACTACGGCTTTGAAATCAAATGTTCACTTGAATCGTATGCATTTCGTAGAATCTGCGTTAAAATACGCAATTACGCGTAGTGCGAAACGTAGTGTATGCGGATGCTTATGCCAGTATGCAGAAAATTTTACGCATTAATTCCTCTTTAGATGCTTATCCTGGGAACTCTTCTATGCATACATTCCCCTTTCCAATGTGTAAATTTGTACACATACAATCGTATACGGAAAAATAGACGCGAGTAATGCATACGTAGTTCACTACGCAATACACATGTTAACTACGCATAGTAAGCGTAAGCTACGCGTAGCTGTACTTCGCTACGCGTAAATTCGTAAGCATAGTTCTGCAACTTCACCTACGAACTAGGATGCGTAGATGCAAACTATGATGCGTAAATTCGCACTGGCGTAGTTTCTGCTCATCCCTGGTGAGTAGTAGTACACATTGCCAGCAGTGATATTTGGCGTGTGAGACAAGGAGTTAACTTTGTAACCAAGAGCTGCTGCCTGTGGTGCCTGTAACCTGATCCCTCAGTGAGCTCAGCTGGGAGGAGTTGCCTCTCTCACTCCATTCCTAACTCTTCTTCCACTGTGATCCGAATCGTTCACTGTGACGATCCGGATGATTCGACTAACAAAAAGGATTCGGATCAAAGATCCGAATTGTTCATGATCCGGACAACACTAATACACCAGCGCTTCTAGAGATGATTGCTTGACTTACCAAGGGTGAAAAGGGATAATTTGCATATTTAGTAGCAGTGCATTGTGGGTAACCACAAATGTTCACTTATAGCTGAATTATTTTTTATGATTTCCTTCTGTTTTAAGAAGGCAAATTACACAAAGCTTTTTCTTTTTTTTAGTAGGAGGTATTTTTGGTCCCTTTTATCCCCCTATACATTCCGAGAGGTTTGGGTCACCCTGAGCTGCTTGGTTACTCTGTTGTACTGGTCCAAGCCCTATCTCATACTGCCATATCAATCCCTGCCAAGTACTGACGAGGACCAAAAGTCTAAAACAGGCTGTCTACCTGTGGGGTTGATATGACTGTTTAAAATGTAAAGCTATATGCTTGCTATACATCAGTGGTTCTGGATGCTTGCTTGGCTTACCAAGGGTAAAAAGGGATCATTTGCATATTTAGTAGCAGTGCATTGTGGGTAACCATGAATGTTCACTTATAGCTGAATTATTGCAGATTTCCATCTGTTTTAAGAAGGCAAATTACTCCAATACTTGCAGGAAGACAGTGGAACGCATGCTGGAACATGGACGAGGTGAGTCATCCCCGCCCACTGCCTCTTACTAATAGTGGCGGCTGCTGCTGAGCTTAAGCAGGAGGGGGAGCGCACATTGGGGGCCCAGGTGAGGGAGGGGGGTCCTGCTGAGCTTAAGCTGGAGGGGGAGCGCACATGGGGGACCCAGTTGAGGGAGGGGGGTTATGCTGAGCTTAAGCTGCAGGGGGAGCACACATGGGGGACCCAGGTGAGGGAGGGGGGGGGGGGTCCTGCTGAGCTTAAGCTGCAGGGGGAGCACACATGGGGGACCCAGATGAGGGAGGGGGGGTTCTGCTTAGTGATGGGCGAACACCTGGATGTTCGGGTTCGGGAAAGTTCGCCGAACATGGCTGAGATGTTCGGCATGTTCGGGCCGAACCCCGAACTTTCCGAACATCCAGCTTTTGGGGGCCATATGGGGTCGCAGGCATAAGGGGGGAGCATGCCCCGATCACGGGGGGGGGGGTCGGAAATTCCCCCCACCCCCTCCGCTAGCGCTCCCCCCTCTGCCCGCTTCCCCATTCAAAAGTTTAAGCAAAGTACCTGTAGTGGATGGCCTGGCAGTGGGCGGCACTGTGGAGTGAGGAGGAGGAGTCCGGAGAGTGACGAGTTGAGGGAGGCCGGGCAGCGGGCGTGAGGTCAGAGAAAGGGCGGAAGTACCACAAGGGTACTTCCGCTGAACCGCCCGCTGCCCGGCCTCCCTCAACTCGTCACTCTCCGGACTCCTCCTCCTCACTTCACAGTGCCGCCCACTGCCAGGCCATCCACTACAGGTACTTTGCTTAAACTTTTGAATGGGGAAGCGGGCAGAGGGGGGAGCGCTAGCGGAGGGGGTGGGGGGAATTTACGACCCCCCCCGCGATCGGGGCATGCTCCCCCCTTATGCCTGCGACCCCATAGGGGGGCAGTATTCGGCCGAACTGGGCCCTGTTCGGCCGAACAGGGGCCCTGTTCGGCCGTGTTCGGCGGCCATTAGAAGTTCGGGGCGAACCCGAACTTAAAAGGCCGAACACCATCAGGTGTTCGGCCGAACGCGAACATCACCCGAACAGGGTGATGTTCTGCAGAACCCGAACAGTGGCGAACACGCTGAGCTTAAGATGCAGGGGGAGCGCACATGGGGGACCCAGGTGAGGGAGGGGTGGTCCTGCTGAGCTTAAGCTGCAGGGAGAATGCACATGGGGACCCAGGTGAAGGGGGTCCTGCTGAGCTTAAGCTGGAGGGGGAGCGCACATGGGGGACCCAGGTGAGGGGGGTCCGACCCCCCCCCCCCTCCCCGCCGCTGTGCCCAATACCCCCTTCCTGCCCTCTACCCCCTTATGCGGTGTATGCTACGCCGCGGGTCGGCTAGTTAATTATAAAGGTCTGGTGGCTAGGTAGATGCCGTTAAGGCACTGATAATGTGCTAGTACTTCCAGAACCTGTGTAAGGTAGATGTGTCAGTTTTTAAAAAAAAAAATGATTTGGCAACCCTGCACTAAATACCACTTCAAATGTAATCTGGGCTCTGGAAACAAATTTATTTTTTTCAATCTAGTCACTAGATTTGGTGGGAAGTGATGGCAGAACAGTTTACTGTGACAACAGGCAAAGTTCCTGGCAAACTTCCATCGTTCACCTGTTCATGTTTAATGCAAACATTTCTTGTTGGTCTCTGGCTGTTAGGGCTGGAACCCACTAGAGCAATTTTCTGAGTGTTAAGGGAGCGATTTAAACCACTAACCATTCAAACCACTTACGATTTCCTACCTCTGTGTATCGCAAACCTACAGACCGTCCCACATACCTAAGATATGACAGTTTTCATCCCAAGCACATTAAGAACTCTATAATTTACAGCCAAGCTATAAGGTACAACCAGATTTGTTCTGACAGGATGGACAGAGACAAGCACCTGGATCGCCTTAAGAACACTTTCATTAAACAAGGTTACAGTCCTCCTATGGCTGAGGCCCAAATCAGGAAAGAATCCAGCAACATCCAGACTGAACTAGTGTTGGGCGAACACCTGGATGTTCGGGTTTGCGAACGTTCGCCGAACATTGCCGCGATGTTCGGGTGTTCGCGCCGAACTCCGAACATAATGGAAGTCAATGGGGACCCGAACTTTCGTGCTTTGTAAAGCCTCCTTACATGCTACATACCCCAAATTTACAGGGTATGTGCACCTTGGGAGTGGGTACAAGAGGAAAAAGAAAATTAGCAAAAAGAGCTTATAGTTTTTGAGAAAATCGATTTTAAAGTTTCAAAGGGAAAACTGTCTTTTAAATGCGGGAAATGTCTGTTTTCTTTGCACAGGTAGCATGCATTTTGCCGCCATGCAGTCATAAATGTAATAAAGATAAGAGGTTCCATAAACAGGGACCGGCAACGCTAACCCAGCAGCAGCACGCGTTATGGAACAGGAGGAGGCGCAAGGCCACGCTTTGAGACACAACAACCCAGGCCTTGCATGAGGACAAGAAGCGTGCGGATAGCATGCTTTTTGCCGCCATGCAGTCATAAATGTAATAAAGATAAGAGGTTCCATAAACAGGGACCGGCAACGCTAACCCAGCAGCAGCACACGTGATGGAACAGGAGGAGGCGCAGGAGGAGAAGGCCACGCTTTCAGACACAACAACCCAGGCCTTGCATGAGGACAAGAAGCGTGCGGATAGCATGCTTTTTGCCGCCATGCAGTCATAAATGTAATAAAGATAAGCGGTTCCATAAACAGGGACCGGCAACGCTAACCCAGCAGCAGCACACGTGATGGAACAGGAGGAGGCGCAGGAGGAGAAGGCCACGCTTTGAGACACAACAACCCAGGCCTTGCATGAGGACAAGAAGCGTGCGGATAGCATGCATTTTTCCGCAATGCAGTCATAAATGTAATAAAGATAAGAGGTTCCATAAACAGGGACCGGCAACGCTAACCCAGCAGCAGCACACGTGATGGAACAGGAGGAGGCGCAGGAGGAGAAGGCCACGCTTTCAGACACAACAACCCAGGCCTTGCATGAGGACAAGAAGCGTGCGGATAGCATGCTTTTTGCCGCCATGCAGTCATAAATGTAATACAGATAAGAGGTTCCAAAAACAGGGACCGACAACGCTAACCCAGCAGCAGCACACGTGATGGAACAGGAGGAGGCGCAGGAGGAGAAGGCCACGCTTTCAGACACAACAACCCAGGACTTGCATGAGGACAAGAAGCGTGCGAATAGCATGCATTTTTCCGCCATGCAGTCATAAATGTAATAAAGATAAGAGGTTCCATAAACAGGGACCGGCAACGCTAACCCAGCAGCAGCACACGTGATGGAACAGGAGGAGGCGCAGGAGGAGAAGGCCACGCTTTGAGACACAACAACCCAGGCCTTGCATGAGGACAAGAAGCGTGCGGATAGCATGCATATTTCCGCCATGCAGTCATAAATGTAATACAGATAAGAGGTTCCATAAACAGGGACCGGCAACGCTAACCCAGCAGCAGCACACGTGATGGAACAGGAGGAGGCGCAGGAGGAGAAGGCCACGCTTTCAGACACAACAACCCAGGCCTTGCATGAGGACAAGAAGCGTGCGGATAGCATGCTTTTTGCCGCCATGCAGTCATAAATGTAATACAGATAAGAGGTTCCAAAAACAGGGACCGACAACGCTAACCCAGCAGCAGCACACGTGATGGAACAGGAGGAGGCGCAGGAGGAGAAGGCCACGCTTTCAGACACAACAACCCAGGACTTGCATGAGGACAAGAAGCGTGCGAATAGCATGCATTTTTCCGCCATGCAGTCATAAATGTAATAAAGATAAGAGGTTCCATAAACAGGGACCGGCAACGCTAACCCAGCAGCAGCACACGTGATGGAACAGGGGGAGGCGCAGGAGGAGAAGGCCACGCTTTGAGACACAACAACCCAGGCCTTGCATGAGGACAAGAAGCGTGCGGATAGCATGCATTTTTCCGCCATGCAGTCATAAATGTAATAAAAATAAGAGGTTCCATAAACAGGGACCGGCAACGCTAACCCAGCAGCAGCACACGTGATGGAACAGGAGGAGGCGCAGGAGGAGAAGGCCACGCTTTCAGACACAACAACCCAGGCCTTGCATGAGGACAAGAAGCGTGCGGATAGCATGCTTTTTGCCGCCATGCAGTCATAAATGTAATACAGATAAGAGGTTCCATAAACAGGGACCGGCAACGCTAACCCAGCAGCAGCACACGTGATGGAACAGGAGGAGGCGCAGGAGGAGAAGGCCACGCTTTCAGACACAACAACCCAGGCCTTGCATGAGGACAAGAAGCGTGCGGATAGCATGCATATTTCCGCCATGCAGTCATAAATGTAATAAAGATAAGAGGTTCCATAAACAGGGACCGGCAACGCTAACCCAGCAGCAGCACACGTGATGGAACAGGAGGAGGCGCAGGAGGAGAAGGCCACGCTTTGAGAAACAACAACCCAGGCCTTGCATGAGGACAAGAAGCGTGCGAATAGCATGCATTTTTCCGCCATGCAGTCATAAATGTAATAAAAATAAGAGGTTCCATAAACAGGGACCGGCAACGCTAACCCAGCAGCAGCACACGTGATGGAACAGGAGGAGGCGCAGGAGGAGAAGGCCACGCTTTCAGACACAACAACCCAGGCCTTGCATGAGGACAAGAAGCGTGCGGATAGCATGCATTTTTCTGCCATGCAGTCATAAATGTAATAAAGATAAGAGGTTCCATAAACAGGGACCGGGAACGCTAACCCAGCAGCAGCACACGTGATGGAACAGGAGGAGGCGCAGGAGGAGAAGGCCACGCTTTGAGACACAACAACCCAGGCCTTGCATGAGGACAAGAAGCGTGCGGATAGCATGCATTTTTCCGCCATGCAGTCATAAATGTAATAAAAATAAGAGGTTCCATAAACAGGGACCGGCAACGCTAACCCAGCAGCAGCACACGTAATGGAACAGGAGGAGGCGCAGGAGGAGAAGGCCACGCTTTCAGACACAACAACCCAGGCCTTGCATGAGGACAAGAAGCGTGCGGATAGCATGCTTTTTGCCGCCATGCAGTCATAAATGTAATAAAGATAAGAGGTTCCATAAACAGGGACCGGCAACGCTAACCCAGCAGCAGCACACGTGATGGAACAGGAGGAGGCGCAGGAGGTGAAGGCCACGCTTTCAGACACAACAACCCAGGCCTTGCATGAGGACAAGAAGCGTGCGGATAGCATGCTTTTTGCCGCCATGCAGTCATAAATGTAATACAGATAAGAGGTTCCATAAACAGGGACCGGCAACGCTAACCCAGCAGCAGCACACGTGATGGAACAGGAGGAGGCGCAGGAGGAGAAGGCCACGCTTTCAGACACAACAACCCAGGCCTTGCATGAGGACAAGAAGCGTGCGGATAGCATGCATTTTTCCGCCATGCAGTCATAAATGTAATAAAGATAAGAGGTTCCATAAACAGGGACCGGCAACGCTAACCCAGCAGCAGCACACGTGATGGAACAGGAGGAGGCGCAGGAGGAGAAGGCCACGCTTTCAGACACAACAACCCAGGCCTTGCATGAGGACAAGAAGCGTGCGGATAGCATGCATTTTTCCGCCATGCAGTCATAAATGTAATAAAAATAAGAGGTTCCATAAACAGGGACCGGCAACGCTAACCCAGCAGCAGCACACGTGATGGAACAGGGGGAGGCGCAGGAGGAGAAGGCCACGCTTTCAGACACAACAACCCAGGCCTTGCATGAGGACAAGAAGCGTGCGGATAGCATGCTTTTTGCCGCCATGCAGTCATAAATGTAATACAGATAAGATGTTCCATAAACAGGGACCGGCAACGCTAACCCAGCAGCAGCACACGTGATGGAACAGGAGGAGGCGCAGGAGGAGAAGGCCACGCTTTCAGACACAACAACCCAGGCCTTGCATGAGGACAAGAAGCGTGCGGATAGCATGCATTTTTCCGCCATGCAGTCATAAATGTAATAAAGATAAGAGGTTCCATAAACAGGGACCGGCAACGCTAACCCAGCAGCAGCACACATGATGGAACAGGAGGAGGCGCAGGAGGAGAAGGCCACGCTTTCAGACACAACAACCCAGGCCTTGCATGAGGACAAGAAGCGTGCGGATAGCATGCATTTTTCCGCCATGCAGTCATAAATGTAATAAAAATAAGAGGTTCCATAAACAGGGACCGGCAACGCTAACCCAGCAGCAGCACACGTGATGGAACAGGAGGAGGCGCAGGAGGAGAAGGCCACGCTTTCAGACACAACAACCCAGGCCTTGCATGAGGACAAGAAGCGTGCGGATAGCATGCATTTTGCCGCCATGCAGTCATAAATGTAATAAAGATAAGAGGTTCCATAAACAGGGACCGGCAACGCTAACCCAGCAGCACCACACGTGATGGAACAGGAGGAGGCGCAGGAGGAGAAGGCCACGCTTTCAGACACAACAACCCAGGCCTTGCATGAGGACAAGAAGCGTGCGGATAGCATGCATTTTTCCGCCATGCAGTCATAAATGTAATAAAGATAAGAGGTTCCATAAACAGGGACCGGCAACGCTAACCCAGCAGCAGCACACGTGATGGAACAGGAGGAGGCGCAGGAGGAGAAGGCCACGCTTTCAGACACAACAACCCAGGCCTTGCATGAGGACAAGAAGCGTGCGGATAGCATGCTTTTTGCCGCCATGCAGTCATAAATGTAATACAGATAAGAGGTTCAATAAACAGGGACCGGAAACGCTAACCCATCACAGATGGTCATTGTTCATGTTACTTGGTTGGGGTCCAGGAGTGTTGCGTAGTCGTTTCCAATCCAGGATTGATTCATTTCAATTTGAGTCAGAGGGTCTGCATTTTCTGTGGAGAGGCGGATACGCCGATCTGTGACGATGCCTCCGGCAGCACTGAAACAGCGTTCCGACATAACGCTGGCTGCCGGGCAAGCCAGCACCTCTATTGCGTACATTGCCAGTTCGTGCCAGGTGTCTAGCTTCGATACCCAATAGTTGAAGGGTGCAGATGGATTGTTCAACACAGCTACGCCATCTGACATGTAGTCCTTGACCATTTTCTCCAGGCGATCGGTGTTGGAGGTGGATCTGCACGCTTGCTGTTTTGTGGGCTGCTGCATGGGTGTCAGAAAATTTTCCCACTCCAAGGACACTGCCGATACCATTCCCTTTTGGGCACTAGCTGCGGCTTGTGTTGTTTGCTGCCCTCCTGGTCGTCCTGGGTTTGCGGAAGTCAGTCTGTCGGCGTACAACTGGCTAGAGGAGGAGGAGGATGTCAATCTCCTCTCTAAAGTCTCCACAAGGGCCTGCTGGTATTCTTCCATTTTGACCTGTCTGACTCTTTCTTCAAGCAGTTTTGGAACATTGTGTTTGTACCGTGGATCCAAAAGGGTATAAACCCAGTAATTGGTGTTGTCCAGAATGCGCACAATGCATGGGTCGCGTTCAATTAGTGTTGGGCGAACAGTGTTTGCCACTGTTCGTGTTCTGCAGAACATCACCCTGTTCGGGTGATGTTCGAGTTCGGCCGAACATCTGATGGTGTTCGGCCAAACCGTTCGGCCACATGGCCGAACTAAGAGCGCATGGCCAAACTATCCCCGAACGTTCGGCTAGCGCTGTGATTGGCCGAACGGGTCACGTGGTTCGGACCCGAACGCGCTCTGATTGGCCGAACAGGTGACTTGGTTCGGACCCGAACGCGCTCTGATTGGCCGAACGTGTCACGTGGTTCGGTTAAATAAATACCCGAACCACGTCATTTCTCCGCCATTTGTCTGTGGGTTTAGCTTTGGGTAGGCAGGCAGGGTAGTTCTCTCTCCAGCCGGGCTAGCCAGGGTCCCCCCCAGTCATTGTGTCGCTGCTGGGAACCGTAGTACACTGCTCAGCCACACTATATAGCATTGTGTTTACTGCCACTCTGTGTACACAGCTCAAAACCACTGTATAGCATTGTGCTCTGTGTCGCTGCTGGGAACAGTAGTACACCGCTCGCTCAGCCACACTATATAGCATTGTGTTTACTGCCACTCTGTGTCTGCTGGGAACAGTAGTACACCGCTCGCTCAGCCACACTATATAGCATTGTGTTTACTGCCACTCTGTGTACACCGCTCACCCAGCACACTATATAGCATTGTGTTTACCACCACTCTGTGTCTGCTGGGAACAGTAGTACACCGCTCGCTCAGCCACACTATATAGCATTGTGTTTACTGCCACTCTGTGTCTGCTGGGAACAGTAGTACACTGCTCGCTCAGCCACACTATATAGCATTGTGTTTACTGCCACTCTGTGTACACCGCTCACCCAGCACACTATATAGCATTGTGTTTACTGCCACTCTGTGTCTGCTGGGAATAGTAGTACACCGCTCGCTCAGCCACACTATATCGCATTGTGTTTACTGCCACTCTGTGTCTGCTGGGAACAGTAGTACACCGTTTGCTCAGCCACACTATATAGCATTGTGTTTACTGCCACTCTGTGTACACCGCTCACCCAGCACACTATATAGCATTGTGTTTACTGCCACTCTGTGTCTGCTGGGAACAGTAGTACACCGCTCGCTCAGCCACACTATATAGCATTGTGTTTACTGCCACTCTGTGTACACCGCTCACCCAGCACTATATAGCATTGTGTTTACTGCCACTCTGTGTCTGCTGGGAACAGTAGTACACCATTCACCCGCCACTGTATAGCATTGTGCTCTGTGTCGCTGCTGGCAATAGTGGTACACCGCTCACCCACCACTGTATAGCATTTCTGTACTGCCACTGTACTGCTGCCAGTCAGCGTGTACTTTAAGGATAAGTGAAATGAGGAAGAAATCCGGTGAAAGAGGGAGGGGCAAGAGAAGAGGTGTTTCCCCTGACGGTTCACGTACAGGCCACAGGGGAGCACCCAAGAAAACCCACTCAATACCGCCCATGTTGTCCAGGACAACAACCCTCACAAATCCAAAAGAACAGGACCAGATAATTACTTGGATTACCTCTCAAGCATCCAGCAGTGGGTTAAGCAGCACCAGCACATCACGCACGAGGTCCGAGTCCTCAGCCAGTTACAAGGAGCCAGTGGGCACAAAGCTGACACAACCGGCAGCGACACCACGCACACAACTGCCAGATAACCAGGCCGAAGAATTACCTCAGGACACAATGGGGTATTCGCAGGAGCTATTCCCAGCCCAACAAACTTCCACCTTTGAAAGGTCAATGGAGGAACAGCCAGAAATGTTGTGCCCGGATTAACAACCATTAACTGTGGGAAATGCACCGCGCACTGAAATACAAGGCGAGTCCGAGGACTTTGAAACCCAAATCCCAGAGCAAGTTGGGCAGGAGGGGTTGCAATTGCAGGAGATCGGCCGAGAAGATCTGGAAGACGATGTTGGAGTGAGCTGCGCAGAGGTTTTTCTGGGGAGCTCTACTCCACGGCAGCGGCCCCCCACAATGACATATGACGAGTTTGAGGAGATGGAAGAGGAGGGTATGGACAATGTGGACATAGACCCAGATTTTGTATGTGAACGAGAACATCGCCGTCGTAGCAGCACAGATGAGTCTGTTGAAGAACCCACTGCTGCACGAGTTTGCCTTGTGCCACAAGGTAGGTGGCGCGAAATTTCAGGCACCACAAGCGTGGAAGTTCCTTTGAGACGCAAAAGAGGCGCAAACAGAAATCGCCAGCAAGGCAGGTGCTCCAAAGTCTGGGCTTTCTTTGAAGACTGCACTGAGGATGGTACCATGGCAATTTGCAAGGTGTGCAAGACCCGCCTGAGCAGGGGGAAAAGTATTAACAACCTCTCCACCACCAGCATGAGCCGCCACATGCTATCCAAACATCCCACTCTGTGGGCAAACGCGGCAGGACAGGGTACCAGCAACACTGCCTCCCTTGGGGTCACCAGACTCACCACCAGACCCGCCTCAGCAGCACCAGTAGCCCAGCCATTGCGTGGTTTACAACATTCACAAACATCAGACGACACTGACACTGTCACTTTCCGGAGTAGTGCTCTTGAGGTCTCCCAGTGTTCATCAAACACAACAACCAACAGCCCTTCAGTGTGCAGCCCTACGGTTCAGTTGTCTGTCTTGGAGATGTTTGAGCGCAAGAGGAAATTGCCAGCAAATGACCCCCGGGCCGTGGCAGTAACAGCCAGCATAGCCAAGCTTCTGGCCGGCGAAATGCTGCCATATCGAGTGGTGGAGACAAACAGCTTCAAGGGCATGATGTCAGTGGCCATCCCACGTTACGTGGTTCCCAGCTGCTACCACTTCTGCAGTGCCTGAGTTGCATGAGCACGTGGTCAGCAAAATAACCCGAAGCTTGAAGAATGCCGTTGCCTGCAAGGTTCACCTCACCACTGACACCTGGACGAGTGCGTTCGGCCAGGGTCGATACATCTCCCTTACCGCGCACTGGGTGAACCTTGTGGAGCCTGGCAGCGATTCCTCACCTGCTACGGCGCGGGTGTTGCCCACGCCGCAAACAGCTGCACCGCCGTCCCTACCACTGGATAGCAACAGCAGCACCTACCTCTCTGACTCCTTCTCCTCCAACGCATCTCAAAGCTGTACCTCATCCGGAAACGCTAACCCAGCACCAGCAGCAGTAGGATCGTGGAAGCAGTGCAGCACAGCTGTCAGCATGCGTCAGCAAGCATTGCTGAAGCTGATCTGCCTTGGGGATAAGCAGCACACAGGGGAGGAAATTTGGAGGGGAATAAAGGAACAGACGGATTTGTGGCTGGCACCGCTGGCATGGTTGTGTGTGACAATGGGAGTAATCTCATTCGCGCTTTAAGGTTGGCTAAGCTGACACACATCCCTTGCCTGGCGCACGTGATGAACCTAGTAGTTCAGCGGTTCCTGAGGACATACCCAGGCGTGGCCGATCTTCTGTTGAAGGTGTGACGAGTTGCCAAGCATTGTAGAAATTCCAGTACTGCTTCGGGGGCACTCGCCAAGATGCAGGAGCGCTTTAATCTCCCCCACCATCTCTTGCTGTGTGATGTCCCTACGCGCTGGAATTCTACGCTGCACATGCTAGCCCGCTTTTGCGAGCAGAAGAGTGCAGTGGTCCAGTACATGACGGCGCAGTACCGAGGCGCATCCGGACAGCTGCCAAGCTTCTGTGGATCCGATTGGGCCAACATGTTGGACCTCTGCCAAGTCCTCCAAAATTTTGAGCAATCCACGTTGCTTGTGAGCAGTGACAACTCTTCAGTCAGCATTACCATACCACTGCTGTGTTTACTTAAGAGGTCAATGTTGAAAATCAAGGAAACAGCTGTCATGATGCAACTGGGGGAATCAGAAGGAGAAAACGATCAGCGTGATGGTACCAACATCATGCCATCCGCCTCAGGAAACGCTGGCCCCAGCAGCTATGATGAAGAAGAGGAGGAGGAACAGCTGGAGTTGGAGCAGGAATTTCATGCCACCACTGACGAGGGCCAGAGCGGTGCACGTTGGACTTCAACAATTCAGCGCTAATGGTCAGCAGAAGTAGACCAGGAAGAAGGTGACGACTATGATGCATCACAACAATCACAACGCCCACAAGAGGATGATGATGGTTCTGGCAGGACTCTGGCACACATGGCTCAATTCATGCTAGACTGCATTGAACGCGACCCACGCATTGTGCGCATTCAGGACAACACCAATTACTGGGTTTATACCCTTCTGGATCCACGGTACAAACACAATGTTCCAAAACTGCTTGAAGAAAGAGTCAGACAGGTCAAAATGGAAGAATACCAGCAGGCCCTTGTGGAGACTTTAGAGAGGAGATTGACATCCTCCCCCTCCTCTAGCCAGTTGTACGCCAACAGACTGACTTCCGCAAACCCAGGACGACCAGGAGGGCAGCAAACAAAACAAGCCGCAGCTAGTGCCCAAAAGGGAATGGTATCGGCAGTGTCCTTGGAGTGGGAAAATTTTCTGACACCCATGCAGCAGCCCACAGAACAGCAAGCGTGCAGATCCACCTCCAACACCGATCGCCTGAAGAAGATGTTCAAGGACTACATGTCAGATGGCGTAGCTGTGTTGAACAATCCATCTGCACCCTTCAACTATTGGGTATCGAAGCTAGACACCTGGCACGAACTGTCAATGTACGCAATAGAGGTGCTGGCTTGCCCGGCAGCCAGCGTTATGTCGGAACGCTGTTTCAGTGCTGCCGGAGGCATCGTCACAGATCGGCGTATCCGCCTCTCCACAGAAAATGCAGACCGTCTGACTCAAATTAAAATGAATCAATCCTGGATTGGAAATGACTACGCAACACTCCAGGACCCCAACCAAGTAACATGAACAATGAACATCTG
Organism: Hyperolius riggenbachi; assembly: GCF_040937935.1. Lineage (NCBI taxonomy): Eukaryota > Metazoa > Chordata > Amphibia > Anura > Hyperoliidae > Hyperolius > Hyperolius riggenbachi. Next base: position 340,401,837 of record NC_090651.1, on the reverse strand, counting down.
TGATGGGTTAGCATTGCTGGTCCCTTGTTACGGAACCTCTCATCTGTATTACATTTATGACTGCATGGCGGCAAAAAGCATTGCTATATCAGCACGCTTTTTGTCCTCATGCAAGGCCTGGGTTGTTGTGTCTCAAAAAGCGTGGCCTTCTCCTCCTGCGCCTCCTGCTGTTCCATCACGTGTGCTGCTGCTGCTGCTGCTGGGTTAGCGTTTCCGGTCCCTGTTTATTGAACCTCTCATCTGTATTACATTTATGACTGCATAGCGGCAAAAAGCATTGCTATATCAGCACGCTTTTTGTTCTCATGCAAGGCCTGGGTTGTTGTGTCTCAAAAAGCGTGGCCTTCTCCTCCTGCGCCTCCTCCTGTTCCATCACGTGTGCTGCTGCTGCTGCTGGGTTAGCGTTTCCGGTCCCTGTTTATTGAACCTCTCATCTGTATTACATTTATGACTGCATGGCGGCAAAAAGCATTGCTATATCAGCACGCTTTTTGTCCTCATGCAAGGCCTAGGTTGTTGTGTCTCAAAAAGCGTGGCCTTCTCCTCCTGCGCCTCCTCCTGTTCCATCACGTGTGCTGCTGCTGCTGCTGGGTTAGCGTTTCCGGTCCCTGTTTATTGAACCTCTCATCTGTATTACATTTATGACTGCATGGCGGCAAAAAGCATTGCTATATCAGCACGCTTTTTGTCCTCATGCAAGGCCTAGGTTGTTGTGTCTCAAAAAGCGTGGCCTTCTCCTCCTGCGCCTCCTCCTGTTCCATCACGTGTGCTGCTGCTGCTGCTGGGTTAGCGTTTCCGGTCCCTGTTTATTGAACCTCTCATCTGTATTACATTTATGACTGCATGGCGGCAAAAAGCATTGCTATATCAGCACGCTTTTTGTCCTCATGCAAGGCCTGGGTTGTGTCTCAAAGCGTGGCCTTCTCCTCCTGCACCTCCTCCTGTTCCATCACGTGTGCTGCTGCTGCTGCTGGGTTAGCGTTGCCGGTCCCTGTTTATTGAACCTCTCATCTGTATTACATTTATGACTGCAAGTGTAATAGACTGATTTTTGTGTAGAAAAATCTGTAAAGCAGTAATTTCCCAATTAGCTATTGGAAAATAATCCTATTCTTTGAAATATCTGTGGAGATAACAGGCTGAAATACAGGATCAGGATTTGGGCTATCTATTGCCTGAGTCTGTTTAAGTTTAGCAACTTGTTGACCTGGGGAAAGTACCTAAGGGGAGGCTCGTGGCCTGCTGCCTCATTCTCATCAGACATGATGCAGGCAGAGGAAGCATGCTCATGGAGTCCTTATTTATAATTCCCTTTTTCAGGTATTTTATCCATACTTTGAGCTCAAAGTGAATTAAGTGATTGCTAGACAGCTATTGTATGTTATATGAACAACTTATGAACATGTTCAATGTATGTGAAGCAGATATTTGCTGTGGTTAAACTGAGCAGTGCTGTATGTGTTATATATCAGGCAGCTAGCCATTCAGCCATTTTAGTGTGTAGGTGTTATCTGTCAGGGAGTTATACTGTATATTAGAAAGCTAGCTAATTCAGTCATTTCAGTACTATATGTGTTATATGTCAGGCAACCAGCACTCAGACATGTTAGTGATTTGCAGAAGAAGAGAAGATCAGGCCTCACAGCCAGTATGCAATGTGTGTGTTCATATGAAGCCTTATAACTCACAGTTCTGTATGAATAATGTGTTTATTGTAAATGCATTTGAGCTAGTGTGCAGCCACATGTGTGTTTAGTGACTTCCTGCAGTCAGCCATGCTGGAACCACGTGTCACAGTGAATCTATGCAGTTATGAAGATCAGCCAGCAAAGTTAATGCATCTTTATCTGTTCAGCAAGAAATGCTTTTGTATTTGCACTTTTATATGACTGTTATATGGACGAGAACTGGATGTTATTGTGGAAAAGTTCTTATTGAAAACCTTTTTCTATGCTATATAAGATTTTGTTTGAATACATTCTCATCAGACATGATGCAGGCAGAGGAAGCATGCTCATGGAGTCCTTATTTATAATTCCCTTTTTCAGGGTGTAACATTTTGGAGGTCCCACCGAGATGAATGTGATGAGGATAAGCTGCCCAGACAGACGTCCCTAATCATCATTCAATTTCACATACGCTGATTGCCAGAGAGAACAGAGTGGTCGTGGTGGTTCAACAGCTGTGGAAGGAGAGACTTGCATGTGATCTGAGGTTAATGAATAGTGCCAGGAGAGCTGCGTTGTCTATCCTACAGGAAAAGGTTGAACATCAGACTAAATTTGTCCCAGGGATAGGAATCGAGATGGAATCATCGGGTGTTGAGGATTTGAAAGTACAAGTGGGCGGTGCCTTGTATGCATTATCCAAAGATGCTTTGATGGAAATATGTGACTTTTTATCTATTGCTGGTCCATCTAAAAATGTAGCAGATAAAAGTCGGTCCTTTCTAATCTTGCATATTATGAGTTATCTGGAGAGGGAAGAGTTATGTGAACTAGAAGATCAGGGCATGTCTGAGTTACTCATGCTACAGGATAAAGTGAAAGAGCTGCAACAATCTTGTAGAGATAGTGTACCGAAGCAGGCAGTTTCAGAGGAGACACAGGCAGATGTGGTACAGGGACAGATAGTTCCTCTCTCAGAAGCTGAACAGTTGAAAAAAGAGATAGAAGCACTACAATTGAAATTAACGTTATCACTGGAGGAGCAGAGAAATCAGATCAGTGAAGCAAAAAAGTCAGTGAGGGGAGGAGATAACTGTTTGAATGAAGGCCGTGTTCCCACTCAGCAGACTTTCCAGCATCATGTTCCTTTGCAGTGGGGTAGAGAATTTAAAATATCAGGTCAGATAGGTCAGCCAGGCCAAAAGGACAAACTGACTTTTTCTAGCTTAGCCCACCAAATTGAGCAGGGAATCAGCAAGGGGTTTCCTGAAATAGAAATTGTTGATGCAGTGATTAGGGCAATAGCACCAGATTTGCAGCTGCGCAGCTACCTAGAGGGTAAGGCCAACCTTACTTTGCCCACTTTGAGGAGAATTCTCAGATCTCATTACCAAGAGAAGGGTGCAACAGAATTGTACAAGCAACTGACCTCAGAGGTACAAAGCAGTAAAGAAGACCCACAGACTTTCTTGATCCGTGCCTTTGATTTAAGACAAAAAATCCTGTTTGCTTCCCAGGAGGCAGAATCTGGTCTAAGATACGATCCTGTACTGGTACAGAGTATGTTTCTTCATACTGTCTTAACAGGTTTGCAAAATGACAACATCAGAAGTGACCTTCAACCATTCCTGCAGCAAACAACAAGTGATGAACTGCTTCTGGAGAAACTCAACATTTCCTGTGCAAATGAAGCAGAGAGACAGAATAAAAAGAAGCTACTCACCCCACAACGACCAGCCACAGTGCACTCAGTCCAGTCAGAGACACCTGCAGCTCCAAAAGGTAAAAGCACTCACCTGTGCCAAACTAGTAACACTCAATCTGAGGTACTAAGTGAACTGAAAGAAATGCGTTCTGACCTAGCTTTATTAAAAAACCTCGGTGTGGAAGTTGCACAGATCAGAGAATCGATTCAACAACCTACCACTGTACAGACACAGTATCAGACACCACCTGCAGTAAAGGAGTGTATACCCCCTCAACAGTTACAGTATTCTCCAGAAAGCTGTTTGTTTCCCCAAGAACCGAGACAGATGGCCACCACCCCCTATCAACAAAGGTTTAGACCTCAACGCCTATATCCTTCTTCAGCATATGCCCCTCTGAGAAAGTGTATTTGGTGTCAGCAAAATGGAAATGAATATTGCAGCCATTGTTACCGATGTGGAAGTAGTGAGCACTTCCTTGCAGGATGCAAAGCGAGAGGTACAAGACTAAACAAAGATGATCCTTTAAATGGGAGATGGTTACTTCCACGGGACAGGGAGTAACCAATAGGAGAAGAATGTCCCAACCATATTGTTTCCACTGTGGTGTTCAGGGGAGAGATCAGAAGCTCAGCCGATGTACATCTTGTAAGAAAGCTACCTATTGTTCAAAAATCTGTCAAGCTGAACATTGGCCTCAACACAGGAAATCGTGTGGACAGTATCATGGTCCGCCAGTGCATGCCAGCAGCCCTAGAAAGGAGGATAGTCATTCCCGCCTTGTCACTTTGGTAGGGAAACAGTGTATAGCTGAGTGCTACATACAGGGGCATAGAACACGAGCATTATGGGATACGGGCTCCCAAGTATCCATTGTTGATGAAGAATGGAAAAAGAGATATTTGCCAGATGTGAAGTTAAGAGACATTTATGAGTTACTTGATGCTTCTGAGGATTTGAAGATCACAGCTGCTAATGGACAGAGCATCCCTTATTTAGGATTCATCGAAGTTACATTTGGATTAGCTACAGATAACGATGACCTCACTGAACTTGTTGTCCCCATCTTAGTGATGAAGGGTGGAAAGCTCTCCAAACCTATTATAGGCTTTAATGTTATTGAGCGAATAGTTAAATCTAGCGCCACAGCACTAGTATCAGCAACAAAAAGAGAGCAACTGCATGAGACACTAAGAGCCACCTTCCCAAACCTTGAGAGAGAAAGTTTCACTGCCTTCATAGATATGGTGACAACTGAGCAACCATGTGACTATGTAGTGAGAGCGACCAAAGAGAAAGTCATTGTGCCAAGACACACCTCTGTTCAGATAGATTGTAAGGTGCAAACACAATCAATAACTAAGGACACTACAGTTCTCTTTGAGCCAGATGTCAGTCCCCAGTGGCCTGAAGGACTTGAGTTTTGTGAGACGTTAGTAATGCTGAGAAGTGGTGTGTTGCCTTATATTGTCCTTACTGTACAAAACCCAACTAACCATGACATTGAGATATTAGGAAGAACTGTAATAGGTACTGTACAGCAAGTTCAATCTGTGTATCCAGATACCATCTTGGAGAAACCCAACAAAAGCCTTCCAGTGTCAGTGAGTCTAGTAAAAGCAGGAAGCGAGCAAGTTGCTGATACTCCATGGGATCCACCAATCGACCTGAGCCACTTGAGTGAACCAGAAAAAGAGGTGGTACAGAAACTACTTCGGGAAGAATGTTCCTCTTTCTCCAAATCAGATGATGACATTGGGAGCATTGGGAAGCTAAAGTTAAGAATCTCCTTGAGTGATATGAATCCTGTGGCGCGCACATACATATCCACACCGAAGCCACTCTATAAAGAAATGAAAGACTATCTTCACAACCTTATTATGCAAGGATGGGTACAAAAATCCTGCTCATCTTATGCTTCACCAGTTGTCTGCGTAAGAAAAAAAGATGGTAGCTTACGCTTGTGCATAGATTTCAGAGAACTGAATAAGAAGACTCACCCTGATAGACAACCAATTCCTCGAGTACAAGACATCCTTGATAGCCTTGGTGGCCACTCATGGTTTTCATTACTGGATCAGGGAAAAGCCTACCATCAAGGGTTTATGGATGAAGACAGCAGGCACTTGACTGCATTTGTGACTCCATGGGGCCTGTATGAATGGATAAGAATTCCTTTTGGGTTAATGAATGCACCTGCAGCTTTCCAACGTTGTATGGAAGAATGTTTGGAAGATGTACGAGACAACATATGTATACCCTACTTGGATGATACATTGGTGTACAGTCAGTCATTTGAGGAACATGTGAATCATGTCAGAGAAGTACTTCAGAGGTTGAGGAAGTATGGAATAAAACTGAAGCCTAAGAAGTGTGAACTGTTTAAACGTGAGGTGCGCTATTTAGGAAGAATTGTTTCATCTGAAGGAAGCAAGATGGATCCAGCTGACACTATTGCAGTAAGAGCTTTAAAGGAGAAGAGACCAAGCACTGTGGGAGAATTACGTGCCATCATGGGCTTGTTAAGCTATTACAGACAATACATACCAAACTTTTCTCGTATTGCTGGACCACTTTATGATTTGTTGAAAGGGACCACAGAAGACCATATACCACAAAGCGGCATGAGTACACGAAAAGTTCCAACGAAGAGAAAAGGAGTGTCATCACATAAATTGATTAACTGGACGGAAAAACATCAATGTACCTTGGAAGAATTGATAGACTGTCTAGTTGAGCCACCAGTCCTTGGTTTTCCAGATTTTTCCCAGCCGTTTATCCTCCACACAGATGCCTCCAATCAAGGCCTCGGTGCAGTTCTATATCAACAACAAGAGGGAAGACTTCGTGTGATAGCCTATGGCTCCCGGACTTTAACTGCAGCTGAACGGAATTACCATCTTCACTCTGGAAAATTGGAATTCCTTGCTTTGAAGTGGGCCATTACAGAAAAATTTAGAGACTACCTGTATTATGCACCAACGTTCACAGTGTACAGTGATAACAATCCACTCACATATGTGCTATTGAGTGCCAAGCTAAACGCCGCTGGATACAGATGGGTAGCAGAACTTGCAGATTTCCATTTCACCATCCGTTACCGTCCTGGTAAAGAAAATGTGGATTCAGATTCGTTGTCAAGAATACCATTACATATTGAGAGGGTGATGGAACAGTGTACTGAAGAACTGACATCTGATTGTGTGGCAGCAACAATCCAAGCTATTGAGGTTCAAGACTCTAATCTACCATGGGTTTGCCTAGCAGTTACAGATACCCAAAGTACAGGAGTGATTGATGAAATAGGTAAACCATTTTCAGTTGATGAAATTCGACGAGCACAGCAAGATGACAAGCACATTGGCCCAATAATACAGTGCAAGGTGAAGAACCATAAGCCATCAGGTTATGAACTGAATACTCTTAGCAAGCAAAGCAAGTGTCTACTTCACAACTGGGAAAGACTATATATTGATGAAAAAGGAATTCTCCAAAGAAGAACATTGAACAAGACACAACTTGTATTACCTGAAGAATACAAAGTTACTGTGTTAAAGGAATTACATGATGAGATGGGCCATCAAGGTATTGACAGAACACTATCATTGATCCGGGATAGATTATTTTGGCCTTACATGCAGAAGGAAGTTGAACATTATGTGGCAAGAACGTGCACCTGCTTGAAACAAAAGATGCCATGCAAGGAAACACGAGCACCTCTTACAAGTATTGTGACAACACAGCCATTTGAACTAGTGTCAATAGATTTTCTCCACTTGGACAAATGTAAAGGTGGGTATGAATATATCCTGATAATCATCGATCACTTTACTCGTTTTGCTCAAGCTTATGCCACCACCTCAAAGTCTGCTAAAACAGTTGCTGATCGAATCTTCAACGATTATGCTCTAAAGTATGGAATGCCAATGCGAATACATCATGATCAAGGCGGTGAATTTGAAAATCAGCTTTTTGCTCAGTTGAAAAAGAACTGTGGTGTACTAGGATCAAGGACAACACCGTATCACCCCCAAGGAAATGGACAAGTGGAACGGTTCAACAGAACATTGTTACAGATGCTTAGGACTCTTACTGAGAAACAGAAGACAAACTGGAAAGAATCTTTGAATAAGCTTGTCTATGCATATAATTGCACACGATGTGAAGTAACAGGCTTTTCCCCTTTTTACCTCCTTTTTGGAAGATCTCCAAGATTGCCTATTGACCTCTTGTTTGGACTTACCTCAGAGACAGGAAAACCTGATCATCGAGCATACATGGCAAAATGGAAACAAGAAATGCAGGATGCATATGAAATAGTGCGAGAGAATATGAAAAAGTCAACAGAGAGAAGTAAAAAACATTATGATGGAAGAATAAGAAGCTCAGTATTGTGTCCAGGTGACCGTGTCCTAGTCAAAAACCTGACGCCTAGAGGAGGTACTGGAAAGCTCCGTAGTCATTGGGAAGAGAATATTCATGTTGTGATTCGTCAAGTAGGAAAAGATCTCCCAGTCTATAAAATCAAACCTGAGCAGGGTAGAGGAAGATCAAGGATCATGCATCGCAATCTCTTGTTACCATGTGATTATTTACCACTGGAAGTTCAACCAAAACCACCAGTTACACAGAAGGAAAGAAAGAAAGAGCTAGATCACAAAGATACAAATCAAAAGGAAGAAGATGAGGAAGAAAAATATGTGTATTATTACCATCCAGTAATGCAGCCTCAAAAATTTAGTGATGATAGAATTAGTGAGACTACTAATGGACAAGTGGATAGTGAGCAAGAGACATCTGCACTTAATGAACTGAATGAGCTGGATGAAGACACAGCTTTGACCAATACAAGTGAGCCTGAGATACTACAAGAGACTGTTGAGCAAGAAGATAATCCAAGGGAGGATGAACAATCAGTTGAGATGCAGGATGAGGTTCTAGTATCCCAATGTCCAAATTCAGTTGAAGATCACACACAAGTCCATAACTTACCCAGGAGAGAAAGGCAAGCTCCTAAAGTCTTTACTTATGACCAACTGGGAACGCCAACATGCTATAATGTAGTGAATGCCAATGAAATGCTTTACCAGTATTATCCCATGCCAATTAGAGGGGTTGAACCAATGACAATGTGGTCAAATCCATTTCAGATCTACCAACCAACATTTCTACAGGCATACTAGAAGTCAAACTGTGTTAGTTATGAAGCATAGTTAGAGATTTCAGACCCTAAAGAAGAGTTCTAAGAATATGTATGAGGAGTAGCTGTGTGCTGTTGATTTAGCTAACCAAATTAATCACTGTATAGTGCAGATAAGTTACCAGAATGCCTGGGGTTGAGAAATTGTCAAGTTAAAGTATGTGTAGATGTCGGGACGCCATCTAATTTTGCAGGGGAGAGTGTAATAGACTGATTTTTGTGTAGAAAAATCTGTAAAGCAGTAATTTCCCAATTAGCTATTGGAAAATAATCCTATTCTTTGAAATATCTGTGGAGATAACAGGCTGAAATACAGGATCAGGATTTGGGCTATCTATTGCCTGAGTCTGTTTAAGTTTAGCAACTTGTTGACCTGGGGAAAGTTCCTAAGGGGAGGCTCGTGGCCTGCTGCCTCATTCTCATCAGACATGATGCAGGCAGAGGAAGCATGCTCATGGAGTCCTTATTTATAATTCCCTTTTTCAGGTATTTTATCCATACTTTGAGCTCAAAGTGAATTAAGTGATTGCTAGACAGCTATTGTATGTTATATGAACAACTTATGAACATGTTAAATGTATGTGAAGCAGATATTTGCTGTGGTTAAACTGAGCAGTGCTGTATGTGTTATATATCAGGCAGCTAGCCATTCAGCCATTTTAGTGTGTAGGTGTTATCTATCAGGGAGTTATACTGTATATTAGAAAGCTAGCTAATTCAGTCATTTCAGTACTATATGTGTTATATGTTAGGCAACCAGCACTCAGACATGTTAGTGATTTGCAGAAGAAGAGAAGATCAGGCCTCACAGCCAGTATGCAATGTGTGTGTTCATATGAAGCCTTATAACTCACAGTTCTGTGTGAATAATGTGTTTATTGTAAATGCATTTGAGCTAGTGTGCAGCCACATGTGTGTTTAGTGACTACCTGCAGTCAGCCATGCTGGAACCACGTGTCACAGTGAATCTATGCAGTTATGAAGACCAGCCAGCAAAGTTAATGTACAGGCACAGGCAATTAGCCTGTGCCTGCATGGTGGAGCCAGCCCCTATAGGGTAAATTTTTCCCTTGTACTGGCTCTCCTCTTGATTTTTCAGGTGTGCCCCCAGGTAGCTGGGTAAAGATTGAAGGGAGCGCCGCTGATTGGCTGCAGTTTCGCGGGCCTGACAGGACAGCCAATGAGGAACAGGCACAGAGGATAAAAGAGCCGGCTGCAGGACGGTAGCAGCCGGCTGAAAGAAAAAATCCTACCTTCCCACAATGGAGGCAATGATGTCTGCAGTACTGCGCAGGGCCAGGGCAGAGGACGGGGAGGAGTGGCTGCGGGACCTCATGCAGCCAGTCAGTTCTGGGACAGCAGCGGTGGCCGGTCCGTCAGCCCCACAAGAAGAAGAAGCACAAATGGAGCCGGCATGTGCTTTTCCCCCAGCCTCTCCTCGTGGCTCTCTGAGAGGAAGGAGTTCGAGCCGGGAGGAGGAGGAAGGGGCGGGCAGACGTGACTGGGCTCATGAAAGAAGAGGGGACGAGCCAGGAGACAGAGAGGAGGACATAGGAGGAGCTGTCCGTCATGCTGGGCTAGGAAAACGCCCACGGAAAGCAAGGAGAGTGTTCTCACCGCCCCCTCCACAGACAGCTTCCAGCAAGAGGGCATCTAAGGGAAGCAGAGGCCAGCGGACCATGCCTCGGGCAGCCCCTTATTCCACGCCAGCTGCAGCAGTTGCTGCAGAGGAAGTCAATGCAGGTCCCAGCCAGGAGGCTGCACAAGTGACTGAAAGGGAAAACAGGAGCCCTGTGCTGCCGGGTGAGTCTGATTCTGCTATTTCTTCTGTCACTTCCATAAATGCTCATTTAAATGAATTGTTTGTGATGTTTAAAGGTTTGGCTGAGGCTGTCAGAGTGTCACAGCATGTACAGGGTACAGGGCAGGTTGTTAGTGACAGCGTGCCTGTGTCCCCTGCTCCAGCATGGGTAACCCCGCAGGTAGTTCCGGCTGTATCAGTGGTAGCCTCTCCAGCTCATATTCCAGTTGTTAGGGCTGGTTTGCCTGAAACACATTATAAAGAGGCCCTGCCGTGCTCGCTGTCCCCTCTGGGATTCCATTTGAGCTTGGCAGTTAAGGAAAAGATATGGAATAGTGAATTTATTGATATCCTCTCTCTTCTTCCCTCTTATAAAGATTCTAAAGAAAAGAAGGAGGGAGAGGAGGAAAAACGGCGCCCAGTGCTGCGCACTTTCAGCAACTGGCTTCAATCCTTTTGCATTTATTCTAGTGTGCTGGGAGAGAAAAAGCCGGAGCTATTCACGGGTCTGTTCCAGCATTTAGATATAAATAATGAAGCATATAGACAGTTTGGAGGCTCTGCATGGTTTCAGTATGAAGAGGCTTTCAGGCAGAGAATGGCAGTACACTCATCACTGACTTGGGGTACCAAAGACGTTGGCCTGTGGCTAGGGTATATGCTGCCGCAGCGCTCAGCACCGCAAAAAACGTCTGTATCTTCCGGAACTGGCTCCTTTAAGAAGGGGCTCTGCTTTGCCTTCAACGAGGGCCAATGCAAATTTTTGAGCAATTGCAGGTACAAACACGAGTGCAATTTTTGCGGTGGTTCGCATGCGGCAGCTAGATGTTTTAAAAAATTGGGTCTGCAGGCGCAGGGAACAAAAGAGCTTTTTCTTAAGAGCTCAGACCCCAGTGAGAATTCAAAACATGTTGGAATGGCTAAGCAGATACCCAAGACAGGAGATCAGTAACCTACTAGTTGAAGGGTTCACTGAAGGTTTCAAAATACCATCATTTGACGGACAGGGTTGTGTTATAGTCCCTAATCTGAAGTCGGTTAATCGCTATCCTCGCATAGCTTTTAAAAAGATATGCAAGGAAGTTGAAGCAGGACGGGTGGCGGGTCCATTTAGTTCCCCCCCCATTTGAGAATTTTCGTATCTCCCCTTTGGGAGTGGTCCCAAAAAAGTCTCCTAACGAATTCCGAATGATTCATCACCTATCATTCCCTAAAGATGACTCGCTTAACGACAGCATCGGCAAGGAGCTGATTTCAGTATCGTACATTTCGTTTGACCATACCCTGTCCGTTATTCGCAGTTTTGGACGTGATGCGATCATGTCCAAAACGGATACAAAATCTGCCTTTAGGTTGTTGCCTATATGTCCGGAAGCCTTCAACTCTTTAGGTTTTTGTTTTGAGGATAAGTTTTATTTTGATAAGTGCCTCCCGATTAGTGTTGGGCGAACAGTGTTCGCCACTGTTCGGGTTCTGCAGAACATCACCCTGTTCGGGTGATGTTCGAGTTCGGCCGAACACCTGATGGTGTTCAGCCAAACCGTTCGGCCACATGGCCGAACTAAGAGCGCATGGCCGAACGTTCCCCGAACGTTCGGCTAGCGCTGTGATTGGCCGAACGGGTCACGTGGTTCGGACCTGAACGCGCTCTGATTGGCCGAACTGTCACGTGGTTCGGGTAAATAAATACCCGAACCACGTCATATTTCCGCCATTTGTCTGTGGGTTTAGCTTTGGGTAGGCAGGCAGGGTAGTTCGCGCTCCAGCCACGCTAGCCAGGGTCCCCCCAGTCATTGTGTCGCTGCTGGGAATAGTAGTACACCGCTCGCTCAGCATTCTGTTTACTGCTACTCTGTGTACCTCGCTCAGCCATACTATATAGCATTCTTTTTACTGTTCTGTGTCTGCTGGGAATAGTAGTACACCGCTCGCTCAGCCACACTATATAGCATTCTGTTTACTGCCACTCTGTGTACCTCGCTCAGCCACACTATATAGCATTCTGTTTACTGTTCTGTGTCTGCTGGGAATAGTAGTACACCGCTCGCTCAGCCACACTATATAGCATTCTGTTTACTGCCACTCTGTGTACCTCGCTCAGCCACACTATATAGCATTCTGTTTACTGTTCTGTGTCTGCTGGGAATAGTAGTACACCGCTCGCTCAGCCACACTATATAGCATTCTGTTTACTGCCACGCTGTGTACCTCGCTCAGCCACACTATATAGCATTCTGTTTACTGCCACTCTGTGTCTGCTGGGAATAGTAGTACACCGCTCACCCGCCACTGTATAGCATTGTGCTCTGTGTCGCTGCTGGGAATAGTGGTACACCGCTCACCCGCCACTGTATAGCATTGTGCTCTGTGTCGCTGCTGGGAATAGTGGTACACCGCTCACCCGCCACTGTATAGCATTGTGCTCTGTGTCGCTGCTGGGAATAGTGGTACACCGCTCACCCGCCACTGTATAGCATTGTGCTCTGTGTCGCTGCTGGGAATAGTAGTACACCGCTCACCCGCCACTGTATAGCATTGTGCTGTGTGTCGCTGCTGGGAATAGTGGTACACCGCTCAGCCACACTATATAGCATTCTGTTTACTGTTCTGTGTCTGCTGGGAACAGTAGTACACCGCTCGCTCAGCCACACTATATAGCATTCTGTTTACTGCCACTCTGTGTACCTCGCTCAGCCACACTATATAGCATTCTGTTTACTGTTCTGTGTCTGCTGGGAATAGTAGTACACCGCTCGCTCAGCCACACTATATAGCATTCTGTTTACTGCCACTCTGTGTACCTCGCTCAGCCACACTATATAGCATTCTGTTTACTGTTCTGTGTCTGCTGGGAATAGTAGTACACCGCTCGCTCAGCCACACTATATAGCATTCTGTTTACTGTTCTGTGTCTGCTGGGAATAGTAGTACACCGCTCGCTCAGCCACACTATATAGCATTCTGTTTACTGCCACTCTGTGTACCTCGCTCAGCCACACTATATAGCATTCTGTTTACTGCCACTCTGTGTCTGCTGGGAATAGTAGTACACCGCTCACCCGCCACTGTATAGCATTGTGCTCTGTGTTGCTGCTGGGAATAGTGGTACACCGCTCACCCGCCACTGTATAGCATTGTGCTCTGTGTCGCTGCTGGGAATAGTGGTACACCGCTCACCCGCCACTGTATAGCATTGTGCTCTGTGTCGCTGCTGGGAATAGTGGTACTGTATAGCATTTCTGTACTGCCACTGTACTGCTGCCAGTCAGCGTGTACTGTAAGGATAAGTGAAATGAGGAAGAAATCCGGTGAAAGAGGAAGGGGCAAGGGAAGAGGTGTTTCCCCTGACGGTTCACGTACAGGCCACAGGGGAGCACCCAAGAAAACCCACTCAATACCGCCCATGTTGTCCAGGACAACAACCCTCACAAATCCAAAAGAACAGGACCAGATAATTACTTGGATGACCTCTCAAGCGTCCAGCAGTGGGTTAAGCAGCACCAGCACATCACGCACGAGGTCCAAGTCCTCAGCCAGTTACAAGGAGCCAGTGGGCACAAAGCTGACACAACCGGCAGCGACACCACGCACACAACTGCCAGATAACCAGTCCGATGAATTACCTCAGGACACAATGGGGTATTCGCAGGAGCTATTCCCAGCCCAACAAACTTCCACCTTTCAAAGGTCAATGGAGGAACAGCCAGAAATGTTGTGCCTGGATTCACAACCATTAACTGTGGGAAATGCACCGCGCACTGAAATACAAGGCGAGTCCGAGGAGGACTCGGAAACCCAAATCCCAGAGCAAGTTGGGCAGGAGGGGTTGCAATTGCAGGAGGTCGGCCGACAAGATCTGGAAGACGACGTTGGAGTGAGCTGCGCAGAGGTTGTTCTGGGGAGCTCTACTCCACGGCGGCGGCCCCCCACAATGACATATGACGAGTTTCAGGAGATGGAAGAGGAGGGTATGGACAATGTGGACAGAGACCCAGATTTTGTTTGTGAACGAGAACATCGCCGTCGTAGCAGCAGCACAGATGAGTCTGTTGAAGAACCCACTGCTGCACGAGTTCGCCTTGTGCCACAAGGTAGGCGGCGCGCAATTTCAGGCACCACAAGTGTGGAAGTTCAAGTGAGAGGCAAAAGAGGAGCAAACAGAAATCGCCAGCAAGGCAGGTGCTCCAAAGTCTGGGCTTTCTTTGAAGACTGCACTGAGGATGTTACCATGGCGATTTGCAAGGTGTGCAAGACCCGCCTGAGCAGGGGGAAAAGTATTAACAACCTTTCCACCACCAGCATGAGCCGCCACATGCTATCCAAACATCCCACTCTGTGGGCAAACGCAGCAGGACAGGGTACCAGCAACACTGCCTCCCTTGGGTTCACCAGACTCACCACCAGACCCGCCTCAGCAGCAGCAGTAGCCCAGCCATTGCGTGGTTCACAACATTCACAAACATCAGACGACGCTGACACTGTCACTTTCCGGAGTAGTGCTCTTGAGGTCTCCCAGTGTTCATCAAACACAACAACCAACAGCCCTTCCGCGTGCAGCGCTACGGTTCAGTTGTCTGTGTCGGAGATGTTTGAGCGCAAGAGGAAATTGCCAGCAAATGACCCCCGGGCCGTGGCAGTAACAGCCAGCATAGCCAAGCTTCTGGCCTGCGAAATGCTGCCATATCGAGTGGTTGAGACAAACAGCTTCAAGGGCATGATGTCAGTGGCCATCCCACGTTACGTGGTTCCCAGCCGCTACCACTTTGCGCGCTCTGCAGTGCCTGAGTTGCATGAGCACGTGGTCAGCAAAATAACCCAAAGCTTGAAGAATGCCGTTGCCTGCAAGGTTCACCTCACCACTGACACCTGGACGAGTGCGTTCGGACAGGGTCGATACATCTCCCTTACCGCGCACTGGGTGAACCTTGTGGAGCCTGGCAGCGATTCCTCACCTGCTACGGCGCGGGTGTTGCCCACGCCGCAAACAGCTGCACCGCCGTCCCTCCCACTGGATAACAACAGCAGCACCTACCTCTCTGACTCCTTCTCCTCCAACGCATCTCAAAGCTCCTCATCCGGAAACGCTAACCCAGCAGCAGTAGGATCGTGGAAGCAGTGCAGCACAGCTGTTGGCATGCGTCAGCAAGCGTTGCTGAAGCTGATCTGCCTTGGGGATAAGCAGCACACAGGGGATTTGGAAGGGAATAAAGGAACAGACGGATTTGTGGCTGGCACCGCTGGACCTGAAACCGGGCATGGTTGTGTGTGATAATGGGAGTAATCTCATTCGCGCTTTAAGGTTGGCTAAGCTGACACACATCCCTTGCCTGGCGCACGTGATGAACCTAGTAGTTCAGCGGTTCCTGAGGACATACCCAGGCGTGGCCGATCTTCTGTTGAAGGTGCGTCAAGTGGCCAAACATTGTAGAAATTCCAGTACTGCTTCGGGGGCACTCGCCAAGATGCAGGAGCGCTTCAATCTCCCCCACCATCGCTTGCTGTGTGATGTCCCTACACGCAGGAATTCTACGCTGCACATGCTAGCCCGCTTTTGTGAGCAGAAGAGTGCAGTGGTCCAGTACATGACGGCGCAGTACCGAGGCGCATCCGGACAGCTGCCAAGCTTCTGTGGATCCGATTGGGCCAACATGTTGGACCTCTGCCAAGTCCTCCAAAATTTTGAGCAATCCACGTTGCTTGTGAGCAGTGACAACTCTTCAGTCAGCATTACCATACCACTGCTGTGTTTACTGAAGAGGTCAATGTTGAAAATTAAGGAAACAGCTGTCATGATGCAACTGGGGGAATCTGAAGGAGAAAACGATCAGCGTGATGGTACCAACATCAGGCCATCCGCCTCAGGGAACGCTGGCCCCAGCAGCTATGACGAAGAAGAGGAGGAGGAACAGCTGGAGTTGGAGCAGGAATTTCATGCCACCACTGACGAGGGCCAGAGCGGTGCACGTTGGACTTCCACAATTCAGCGCGAATGGTCAGCAGAAGCAGACCAGGAGGAAGGTGACGACTATGATGCATCACAACAACTATCACAACGCTCACAAGAGGATGATGAGGATTCTGGTAGGACTCTGGCACACATGGCTCAATTCATGCTAGACTGCATTGAACGTGACCCACGCATTGTGCGCATTCTGGACAACACCAATTACTAGGTTTATACCCTTCTGGATCCACGGTACAAACACAATGTTCCAAAACTGCTTGAAGAAAGAGTCAGACAGGTCAAAATGGAAGAATACCAGCAGGCCCTTGTGGAGACTTTAGAGAGGAGATTGACATCCTCCCCCTCCTCTAGCCAGTTGTACGCCGACAGACTGACTTCCGCAAACCCAGGACGACCAGGAGGGCAGCAAACAACGCAAGCCGCAGCTAGTGCCCAAAAGGGAATGGTATCGGCAGTGTCCTTGGAGTGGGAAAATTTTCTGACACCCATGCAGCAACAGCCCACTGAACAGCAAGCGTGCAGATCCACCTCCAACACCGATCGCCTGGAGAAGATGGTCAAGGACTACATGTCAGATGACGTAGCTGTGTCGAACAATCCATCTGCACCCTTCAACTATTGGGTATCGAAGCTAGACACCTGGCACGAACTGGCAATGTACGCAATAGAGGTGCTGGCTTGCCCGGCAGCCAGCGTTATGTCGGAACGCTGTTTCAGTGCTGCCGGAGGCATCGTCACAGATCGGCGTATCCGCCTCTCCACAGAAAATGCAGACCGTCTGACTCAAATTAAAATGAATCAATCCTGGATTGGAAATGACTACGCAACACTCCAGGACCCCAACCAAGTAACATGACCAATGAACATCTGGGATGGTGTAGCGTTTCCGGTCCCTGTTTATTGAACCTCTCATCTGTATTACATTTATGACTGCATGGCGGCAAAAAGCATTGCTGCTATATCCGCACGCTTTTTGTCCTCATGCAAGGCCTGGGTTGTTGTGTCTCAAAAAGCATGGCCTTCTCCTCCTGCGCCTCCTCCTGTTCCATTACGTCTGCTGCTGCTGGGTTAGCATTGCCGCGTGGTCCCTGTTTATTAAACCACTTATCTTTATTACATTTATGACTGCATGGCGGTACAAAGCATGCTATCCGCACGCTTCTTGTCCTCATGCAAGGCCTGGGTTGTTGTGTCTCAAAGCGTGGCCTTCTCCTCCTGCGCCTCCTCCTGTTCCATCACGTGTGCTGCTGCTGGGTTAGCGTTACCGGTCCCTTTTCGTGGAACCTCTTCTCTGTATTACATTTATGACTGCATGGCGAAAAAAAGCATGTTACCTGTGCAAAGAAACATGACATTTTCCACATTTAAAAGACAGTTTTTCCTTTGAAACTTTACAATCAATTTTCTGAAAAACTATAAGCTCTTTTTCAAATATTTTTTTTCCTCTTGTACCCACTCCCAAGGTGCACATACCCTGCTAATTTGGGGTATGTAGCATGTAAGGAAGCTTTACAAAGCACGGAAGTTCGGGTCCCCATTGACTTCCATTATGTTCGGAGTTCGGCGCGAACACCCGAACATCGCGGCGATGTTCGGCGAACGTTCGCGAACCCGAACATCTAGGTGTTCGCCCAACACTACTCCCGATGGGCTGCTCCCTTTCTTGTTATTATTTCGAAGCCTTTTCCACTTTTTTGGATTGGGTAGTGTCACAAAAGGTCCCACAGGGAGCCATTGTCCATTATTTGGATGACTTCCTATTAATTGGCCCAGCGGGCTCCCAAACATGTCAAACGTTACTGAATGTTTTCCTCGAAACTATGGCAGACTTTGGTGTGCCGATTGCGGGTGAAAAAACAGTACCCCCTACAACATCGTTAGAGTTCCTGGGGATCACAATCGATACAGGAAAAATGGAATTTAGGTTACCTGAGACAAAGATCAATGCGTTGAAGTCATTATTGAATGTTTTACTGGGTAAAGATAAAGCTACGGTGAGAGAAATACAGTCCCTACTGGGGCACCTAGCATTCGCATCCAGGGTCATGCCCATGGGGCGTATCTTTTCCAGGAGACTTGCAGCAATTATTGCAGGTTTAAAATCCCCCCGGTTACATGTTCGCCTACTCAGGGACGTAAAGGAAGATATGTTAGTCTGGTCGGAGTTTCTTGCTTGTTATAATGGGAGGTCTGTTTTTCAACAGGAGTTTGTGTTAGATTCCGAAATGGAGTTTTATACAGATGCAGCAGGATCAGTAGGGTATGGTGCCTTTTGGAAGGGCCATTGGTCGGCGGAGCCATGGCCACCCTCCTGGGTGAGTGCGGGTGTTACTAGAAACATATTGCTTCTTGAACTGTTCCCAGTGGTAGTGTCGCTAGTCATCTGGGGAAAAGATTTTGCCAATAAAAGGATTCAGCTTCGAACAGATAACAAGGGCGTTTTATACGCGGTGAACTGTTTATCTGCAAAGTCTGAGTTAGTGGTTAAGTTGCTTAGGCACTTAGTGTTGTTGTATCTTAAACACAACATTTGGATCAAAGCTGTTTATTTGCCTGGAAAAGATAATATAATCGCTGATTCGTTGTCACGGCAACAGCTGCTTTCTTTCAGGACTCTGGTTCCTGGAGCGGATATGACAGGAATTGGCTGCCCGGAACACTTGTGGAATCTGATTTGGACATGATTAGAGAATTTATTAAGAAGTCGGTAGCCCCTCGCACCTGGTCACATTATGAAGCATCCTGGAACAGGTGGTGCCAATTTACACATGCTTATGCTGTTTCTCCCTTTGTCGATTCTCCTGATGTTTTCCTGTCCTTTATTTGTAAAGAAACGGAGTTTGGTTCCTCTCGCTCCAAAATGATGCAATTGTTAGCTGGGGTCTCATTTTTTAGACGCTTGGCAGGCATCCCAGGTCATAGCAATTATCCGGTTGTTAGACAACTCCTGAAAGGCCTGTTTAGGGACCAGCGGTCCTCTGATAATCGGAGGCCAGTATCGTTCAGCATGCTGTTAGATTTGTTGGGAATTTTGCCTGCGGTGTGTCAGGATTCATTTGAATGTTTATTATTTAGAACGGCATTTTCTTTAGCCTTCTTCGGAGCTTTCCGTATTTCTGAATTGGTATCGGTAAATAAATTGACTGAATCGCCCCTTCGATCTGACCATGTGTTGGTTTCCGAAGAGTTGGTAAGGGTTTTCATTAGTAGATCAAAAACTGACCAGGGGGGGGAAGGGTGTGTGGCTTCATCTGGCCTCGGTGCCTGGATCTCCCGGTTGTCCAGTCAAATCAGTGCGGGACTTCCTGGGGGTCAGGCCATTGGCTCCATCATTTTTAGTACAAATACAAAAGATGTACATAAGTGCTCACAAGGAGTGGAAATGGAAATTAAATAGATAAAAGTTCATGAGAATTTTGTGAACACCAGTCTATAAACGGTGGAGCGCTGCCTGGCTATTAGTGAAATAGCTTTTTGGATACAAGACAACAGTAGGATAAGCGCTCAGAACAAAAGTCTCTATTGTAGAATACACATGAGTTCAGTAATAGCTGACATCAATAAATGGACATACTCCCCTCCCCCAATATGGAGAGACTCACCGGACTTTGCGGCCTGATTGGGCCCGACAACGCCTCAGGGGTATTGGCCACCCCTCAGCCTCTCTGGCAACCTCCGGGGTGCTGCACTCCTTACTTCCGACTTGCTTGGCCAATTGGTATAAGTGCCACCTCCATAAGAAAACAGAAGCCGCACAAAGCGTAAAAGTGCTAAAGGGAATGATCCCACTTTTATTAAAAAAATTAAAAACAACAGGCACAGCTTGAACGGGTAGCTCTGGCGGCTACACAGGAGTGGGGGGCAGCAGCAGCTAATCCCAAATGCTTGGTAAGCCCGGCGTATCCCCGCCACGTAACCTACGGACCCCGCTGTGTGTAACAAACTCGGCGCGTTAGACCAGTCACTGCGTCCAGTGACGTCAAACGTTGCGCCGCTCCGTAGCTCCGCCCTACTCGTTTCGTTGCTAGGCAGCTCCTCAGGGGCTACGGAGCAAGGGAGCGGCGTGCATTTAAAGGCGGAAGTGCGCGCGCAAGCAGCTGCTGCATTACCCACTCCGCACGGCCATCCACAAAGTGCAGTAATTACATGTTTAAACATGCATACAACAAACTACACTAGTATTGCACACAAATAAATCATAACGACATAAATAAAAATTATACATAGTAAACTGTAATAAATTAGGACCAATAATACTTAGTAACTGCAGTACAGGTAAAAGCCACATGGTGGCACCACTAACACAACATTGTTGGATAATAACAACTAAGGACTAGTAAAAATGACAGTGTTGCATAAAACCATTCAAAAGGCCAATTGTCACTCAAAACTAATTAGTCCTAATCCAAAAAACTCTATCATGGCATTAATCATCAGACTATCCAATACAATCAGTAAACAGTATCCCCAGTATAATATATTTCAAAGATTGTTGCTGCGCTCTCCACTCCTGTAAGATAAAACAAACTCCACATAGAGCAGTAACGTTCAGATTATTTGCATTAATCCAGCACCCACAGTCACCAGTGATTTGTGCTCCAGGTGATTTGTCAGCCTGTCTCCCTCACCCCTCTCGCTATATGCTCACCAGAATTTCCTCAAAATTGAGCCTTGATTACAATGCTGTATCCAGATCCAGTTGTCTCTAGACAAATGAGAGGAGCTCCACATAGGGTAATATAGTTCAGACAGTAGCACAATCAAAATACTTTAAACAGCGTGCTCATGTGTCAACACCCAGAAACAAGTGCTGCTTCACCATAATCCATGCCACACTTCTCACCAGATGTAGCCCACCTTTCTTATCATAGGTGGAAACTGCACTTCCTATAGTTGTCACTCAATCAAGAATCGATCCTCAGTAGTTGAAAAAAGGCCTCTCAAAGGTCCTTCATTTATTGACTGTTAAAAATTTTGCTCCATAAAAACATAAAAGAAAAGACAATCGCATATAGCGTATTACCATTGACAGTATCTGTATGCGCATAAGCAATCTCACTTACGCCTTCAGTAGTATATCTCGCTCATCAAATACAGTTGGCTGTCCAATGCCCATCCGCCTGGCGTCCGGGTGCGTGTAACTGTGTCCGCGCTGCCCTATTCCGCCTTCCTCATCAGCCGCAGGGTTCCGTCTCGTGTGCTACAAAGTTGACCGGCCGGTCCGCGCACTTCCTGGTGCCTTGCGACGTCACCGTGTAGTCCCGCCCGACGCGCGTTTCGTCCTCAACGCCAGACTCATCAGGGGCTCCGCCTACTATCGTACGACGTCACTCTACATAGTCCCTGCCGCCTCCTGATTGGAGGATCTCCGCCGTATTGCTGGATGGGCATTGTTTACAAAATAAAATATATCCCACAGAATTACATCCTCCTATCCTCTATTGGCCACATTGTTTCCATATATATTCAAGATTTAGCCTCAGTTCACTCACTGCCGTGACATATCCATACTTCACCTTGTGACGCTTATTGATATTGTAAGTGTCTATATGCTCCATAGCCTACATGTTCATAGCCATATGGGCCACAGTGCGCCCTCTTGTGACAAAAGCGGAAAACTAACAATAATCATCTTACATTCTATTTTGTGTCCCTATTCAATCCATCACCTTTATTATTTAATCTATGGTGACCAGTTTTCTGCTTAGTCACCTTTAGTTATAATTATGTGTCAATCCCTCTATTGCTTTTATCTTAGTGTTCCATAGTGACCTATGTTGATGCCTATATCTTAATATTATTATATTTTACAATACTTATGCACAACACTTGGATAGAGTGGACTTTTTAGACCTACAGATTAGGAAAGAGAGAGGTGTACTCACTACCAAAACATACTTCAAAAGTACGGACAGAAATGGATATATACCCATAGGAAGCTGTCACCACACCAACTGGCTCAAAAATATCCCAAGAGGACAGTTTATAAGGATTAGACGGAACTGTACCTATATAGAGGATTATTTGGAACAGAGTGAAACTATTCTTAATAGGTTTTTGGAAAAAGGATACAACGAACAAACCCTCAGAGCTGAAAGAATTCGAGTGGGGGAACTTCCCAGACAGCAATTATTGGGAAATGGGCCAAGAGGAGGTGTTAATACTAAGGAGTATGCAATTTTGTTGGATTTTAATCAACAACATAGGGATTTAGAGAGGATTATTGGTCACAATTGGAATATTATTCAGGCTGATAAAATACTCCAGAAGGCTGTACCCAATAAACCCCAGTTTATATATAGGAGAGCCCCGACACTCAAATCCACCTTGGTTACAAGTTGCCTAGAGCCGCCCAGAACAGCAATTAGTGATATGCTGGGGCAGACGGGTTTTTTCCCATGCAGGAGCTGCCTGGGATGTAGGGAAGCCCAATCAGTAAGGGGGCAGCAGTTTACATCAAGAAACACAGGGAGGATACACAAGATCCAACAATGCATTACCTGTAGAACCAAGGGGGTAGTCTACATATTGTGGTGCCCCTGCGGGTTGGAATATATAGGAAGAACTACTAGAGAATTTTTTAAACGGGTTAGGGAACATGTAAATAACATCAAGAAAGGCCTAGAAAGCCACAGTGTGTCGAAGCACTTTAAGGTATATCATAACAGGGATCCAAGAGGTCTGAAATTTATGGCCCTGGAAAAATATGTGAAAAAATGGAGAGGATCAGATTTGACCAAAGAAATATCTAAGGCAGAGGGTAAATGGATTTTCAATTTGAGAACCATGAGCCCACAGGGGCTTAATATTGAATTTGACCTGAACTGCCATATTGCCAATGATTAAAGGCGACACCCACTGGTGTGACATAAAGGAATAGGGGTATAGTGGAATAAGTGACATGGGCTATCTTATAAATATTAATGAGCCTAAAGGGAAAGGGGTAAAGTTGAAGGTAACACAAATAATATTGTTTAGTTTTAGGTTTGAGACAAGCACTGTGAGGATTGAAAATAGCACCCAAATATTAATATTTTTTGCACAAAGCACTTTACTTAATGTTGGGACACTTATAAGGCTGAGTAGTATATGTGAGAAAACTCATGGAGGAATGAAATTACCACGGGAGGGGGCAAATCAATAAGTCAAACACTGAAATGAAAAATAGGGGTCACCAGAGGATAAGTGAGTACCAGTATTAATTGGAAGGCACAATTGATTGTTTAAATAACCCCACATAAATATAAAAATAAGGATTGGAACATGTCAAAATATTAGGACACACTTGTACGAGAAATATATAAAATAAAGTGGGGAGGATGGTTCACTAGTAAATTAGAGATACACTGATGTATTGCCAGAATATGCTGAATCAGTTGTGCATAAGTATTGTAAAATATAATAATATTAAGATATAGGCATCAACATAGGTCACTATGGAACACTAAGATAAAAGCAATAGAGGGATTGACACATAATTATAACTAAAGGTGACTAAGCAGAAAACTGGTCACCATAGATTAAATAATAAAGGTGATGGATTGAATAGGGACACAAAATAGAATGTAAGATGATTATTGTTAGTTTTCCGCTTTTGTCACAAGAGGGCGCACTGTGGCCCATATGGCTATGAACATGTAGGCTATAGAGCATATAGACACTTACAATATCAATAAGCGTCACAAGGTGAAGTATGGATATGTCACGGCAGTGAGTGAACTGAGGCTAAATCTTGAATATATATGGAAACAATGTGGCCAATAGAGGATAGGAGGATGTAATTCTGTGGGATATATTTTATTTTGTAAACAATGCCCATCCAGCAATACGGCGGAGATCCTCCAATCAGGAGGCGGCAGGGACTATGTAGAGTGACGTCGTACGATAGTAGGCGGAGCCCCTGATGAGTCTGGCGTTGAGGACGAAACGCGCGTCGGGCGGGACTACACGGTGACGTCGCAAGGCACCAGGAAGTGCGCGGACCGGCCGGTCAACTTTGTAGCACACGAGACGGAACCCTGCGGCTGATGAGGAAGGCGGAATAGGGCAGCGCGGACACAGTTACACGCACCCGGACGCCAGGCGGATGGGCATTGGACAGCCAACTGTATTTGATGAGCGAGATATACTACTGAAGGCGTAAGTGAGATTGCTTATGCGCATACAGATACTGTCAATGGTAATACGCTATATGCGATTGTCTTTTCTTTTATGTTTTTATGGAGCAAAATTTTTAACAGTCAATAAATGAAGGACCTTTGAGAGGCCTTTTTTCAACTACTGAGGATCGATTCTTGATTGAGTGACAACTATAGGAAGTGCAGTTTCCACCTATGATAAGAAAGGTGGGCTACATCTGGTGAGAAGTGTGGCATGGATTATGGTGAAGCAGCACTTGTTTCTGGGTGTTGACACATGAGCACGCTGTTTAAAGTATTTTGATTGTGCTACTGTCTGAACTATATTACCCTATGTGGAGCTCCTCTCATTTGTCTAGAGACAACTGGATCTGGATACAGCATTGTAATCAAGGCTCAATTTTGAGGAAATTCTGGTGAGCATATAGCGAGAGGGGTGAGGGAGACAGGCTGACAAATCACCTGGAGCACAAATCACTGGTGACTGTGGGTGCTGGATTAATGCAAATAATCTGAACGTTACTGCTCTATGTGGAGTTTGTTTTATCTTACAGGAGTGGAGAGCGCAGCAACAATCTTTGAAATATATTATCCTACCATTGGACTTTTGTGCAGCGAGCCCACTATCTGTATATGTGAAGTGGTAAATTACTGTATGACCTGTGGCGCAGTGTTTTAGAAATAGTATCCCCAGTATGAACCCACAGTTTAGGACCCCCACCCTCCAATTCCACCCCATTAACCAGACCCATCTCTAATTAGTGCTAATGAAACAATTTAGGTCAATGTCAATGTTAAGACCCCCAGGTTCCAGAACCCCCATTTTATGGATCCATTGCGTTTCCAATTTAGATACCTCTCTAGTACGGTTAATACCTCTCCACTGATTTTGAACCTTCTGTACCCCACACATCTTTAGGCCTGTAGTACAAGAGCCGTGATGGGTGGAAAAGTGTCTAGGGACACTATGCTGTTGAAAACCCTTCCCAATTTTATAAATGTGCTCCCCCCATCTCTTATGCAGTGCTCTAGTGGTCCTCCCAATATACTGGAGGCCACATGCACACCATAACACGTAAACCGCATATGGTGTATTACACGTGATAAAGTCTTTAATTTTATAATTAGTGCCATTGTGAAATGACTTTACTGAGGTTGTCTTAACGGTGTAACCTTCACGACAAGCCCTACAGTCCCGACAAGGATAAAAGCCCGCCGTCTGCCAAGGGTTTCTCAGTATTTTAGGGGGGTCAACGCAGCTCGGGGCCAGGGCATCTTTAAGGTTCCTAGCTCTTCTATAGATAAACCCAGGGCGTTCAGGAATGTGAGCCCTGAGTACAGGATCTTGCTGCAAGATCCCCCAGTGTTTTTTAAAAATTGCTTCAACCTGTTTGTGCTGCCGGCTATACCCCGTGAGGAATGAGAAATCCATATTTTTATTACCACGGGCTCGCGGTTCAAAGGTTAAGGCTCTATCCAATTCTCCAATCTGTACTCGTTGCTGGTGCACTGTTTCTGGGTCATACCCCTTCTCAATAAACCTCTTTGCCAACTTTTCTGACTGGGAATGGTAGTCATCAAGATGAGAACAGTTCCTCCGTAAACGAAGGAACTGTCCCCTTGGGACACCCCTAATCCAGTTGGGGTGATGGCAACTACCGACCGGAATGTAGCCATTCCGGTCGGTTTCTTTAAAGTGAGTACGTGTCCACAGACTAGA
This sequence comes from Hyperolius riggenbachi, assembly GCF_040937935.1. Lineage (NCBI taxonomy): Eukaryota > Metazoa > Chordata > Amphibia > Anura > Hyperoliidae > Hyperolius > Hyperolius riggenbachi. The sequence goes on along the minus strand of NC_090651.1, from coordinate 340,375,640 downwards.
CCCTGACTTATGTATTTCCAGATCCAGAAACACGACAGACTCAGAACTACTGACTGCCGTGAGAAAAATGCCAGCATCATTCCTATTAAGGATGGCAATATAATCATCAAATTGCTGCCTAGAGCCCTCCCACAGAATCATCAGGTCATCAATGTAACGTGACCATTGTAAGATGGGTCGAGAACATAACATCCCCAGGATCTCCTCCTCCCACACAGCCATGAAAATATTGGCAAAACTGGGAGCATACCCCGCCCCCATAGCACAACCGCGCCTTTGCAGGTAGTATGCTCCCCAAGCCAAAAATAATTATGTGTCAAAGCAAAGGCAAGAAGGCTCAAAATGAACTCACATTGTTCATTCTTCATGTCTGTTTTTTCGAGGTAAGCACCTACTGCTCGCAGCCCGTATTCATGGGGTATAATGGTGTAAAGGGACGACACGTCCGCTGTACAGAGCAACGTATCTCCCGTCACCCGTACCCCCTGAAGAGCCTGCAAAGCATGTTTGGTGTCCCTTAACAAGTGGGGGATCAGAGCCACTGCCGGCTGGAGCATATCATCAAGATACTGCCCAAGCCGGTGTGTCACCGACCCCAGTCCACTGATGATCGGACGCCCAGGAGGGTTCACCATGCTTTTGTGAATCTTAGGCGTCTGATATATAACAGGTACCCGTGGTGCACTTGGCAATAAGAAGTCATACTCCCTGTCATTCAAAAAACCTGCCCGGAGGCCACCTTTAAGCAATTCCCTCAAATCTTCTAAATAACGTCTAGTGGGGTCACCAGGAAGCTTAGTATACGTATCCTGATCACCTATCAGGCGACCAAGTTCCCCATTATACTGTTCTCGATTAAGTACTACTACTCCCCCCCCCTTGTCCGCTGGGCGGATAACCAATTGTTTCTCCTCTAGTAGTTCCTTGGTCATAATTTGGGCACTATTAGGTATTTTGGGCACCCTGATTTGCTCAAGATCGTGGAGTACCATGGTTTTAAATGTATCCACTGTACTATCTACACTGGTGCCCTGAGGGTTAAAGAGTGACCTGTTCCTTAAAGTAGTATGTCTATATGGCTCTGGGGGGTTTATTCTTGTACTAGGTCCTTCTTTTTTAAGAAAGTACTTTTTAATATTACGTCTACGCATATATTTATGCACATCGATGTAAGTGTTAAATTTATTCAACTGACAGGGAGGTGCATACTTCAATCCATGATCGATTAGTTTCAACTGTCCTCTACTAAGAGGGCACCCGCTGATATTGAAAATCCCTTGTCCAGTTAATTTCTTGACTTTTTCTCTTCTCCCCCCTCGGCACCCTCTTCTGCTCTTCGTTTGTTTGTGGATTTTGGGGGGGTATCTAGATCTTGGTTGTCCCTGTACCTGGGTTTTGGGTAATTCCAAATAAAAGAAGACTCCTCCTCTTGATCAAGAGGATAGAATCTATTAGTAATTGGAATAGAATAATTCGGCTGGGGTCTAGCATATTGTTGTTGACCTGGATAAGGGTGTTGTGGGCGGTCTCTATTATGAGGATACTGATTGATGTGCTTCTTAGGGTAATTAGGTCTAGGCTGGTAGCCTCGTCCTACATGAGGGGGAATATAAGGTTGTACAGGTGGTGGTCCTCTATTAGCAGGGACATTTTTCCATTTAGGGGTTAGGCGTCTGCCTCCCACTCCCACTGGGTGAGCAAGTCCCCTCCCCCTTGGCCCCCTCGGTGTGGTTGGTAATGGTTGTCTCGGTGCCATCCCGTTCCCATCATCAGTTGGCTGAGGTACAGCTTGTGAATTTTCCTTCTCACGTTTTCTAATCTGCCACCTGTAAGCAAGATGATTTTTGAAAACCTCACAGTCTCTTGCAAACTTTTTTTGTTTTTCCAGAATGAGACTCTTTTCATTTTTCTTTAAAGTGTCATGAAGGAGCTTAGACTTATCTCTAAACTCATCTGAGTTTTTGTGAGGTTCTAATTGAGTTTTTAGTTCTTCAATATCCCCCCCCCCCTAATCTCTCCAACCTCTTGCTCTTACGTTTAATTAGGATCTCCATGGCTCCCAACCCACATTTGGTGAGGTAGTTTTCCCATTCCTCATCATTCAAGGGGTTGCTTTCCCCTTTATATGCGTAAACGTAATATTAAAAAGTACTTTCTTAAAAAAGAAGGACCTAGTACAAGAATAAACCCCCCAGAGCCATATAGACATACTACTTTAAGGAACAGGTCACTCTTTAACCCTCAGGACACCAGTGTAGATAGTACAGTGGATACATTTAAAACCATGGTACTCCACGATCTTGAGCAAATCAGGGTGCCCAAAATACCTAATAGTGTCCAAATTATGACCAAGGAACTACTAGAGGAGAAACAATTGGTTATCCGCCCAGCGGACAAGGGGGAGGGAGTAGTACTTAATCGAGAACAGTATAATGGGGAACTTGGTCGCCTGATAGGTGATCAGGATACGTATACTAAGCTTCCTGGTGACCCCACTAGACGTTATTTAGAAGATTTGAGGGAATTGCTTAAAGGTGGCCTCCGGGCAGGTTTTTTGAATGACAGGGAGTATGACTTCTTATTGCCAAGTGCACCACGGGTACCTGTTATATATCAGACGCCTAAGATTCACAAAAGCATGGTGAACCCTCCTGGGCGTCCGATCATCAGTGGACTGGGGTCGGTGACACACCGGCTTGGGCAGTATCTTGATGATATGCTCCAGCCGGCAGTGGCTCTGATCCCCCACTTGTTAAGGGACACCAAACATGCTTTGCAGGCTCTTCAGGGGGTACGGGTGACGGGAGATACGTTGCTCTGTACGGCGGACGTGTCGTCCCTTTACACCATTATACCCCATGAACACGGGCTGCGAGCAGTAGGTGCTTACCTCGAAAAAACAGACATGAAGAATGAACAATGTGAGTTCATTTTGAGCCTTCTTGCCTTTGCTTTAACACATAATTATTTTTGGCATGGGGGAGCATACTACCTGCAAAGGCGCGGTTGTGCTATGGGGGCGGGGTATGCTCCCAGTTTTGCCAATATTTTCATGGCTGTGTGGGAGGAGGAGATCCTGGGGATGTTATGTTCTCGACCCATCTTACAATGGTCACGTTACATTGATGACCTGATGATTCTGTGGGAGGGCTCTAGGCAGCAATTTGATGATTATATTGCCATCCTTAATAGGAATGATGCTGGCATTTTTCTCACGGCAGTCAGTAGTTCTGAGTCTGTCGTGTTTCTGGATCTGGAAATACATAAGTCAGGGTCTAGTCTGTGGACACGTACTCACTTTAAAGAAACCGACCGGAATGGCTACATTCCGGTCGGTAGTTGCCATCACCCCAACTGGATTAGGGGTGTCCCAAGGGGACAGTTCCTTCGTTTACGGAGGAACTGTTCTCATCTTGATGACTACCATTCCCAGTCAGAAAAGTTGGCAAAGAGGTTTATTGAGAAGGGGTATGACCCAGAAACAGTGCACCAGCAACGAGTACAGATTGGAGAATTGGATAGAGCCTTAACCTTTGAACCGCGAGCCCGTGGTAATAAAAATATGGATTTCTCATTCCTCACGGGGTATAGCCGGCAGCACAAACAGGTTGAAGCAATTTTTAAAAAACACTGGGGGATCTTGCAGCAAGATCCTGTACTCAGGGCTCACATTCCTGAACGCCCTGGGTTTATCTATAGAAGAGCTAGGAACCTTAAAGATGCCCTGGCCCCGAGCTGCGTTGACCCCCCTAAAATACTGAGAAACCCTTGGCAGACGGCGGGCTTTTATCCCTGTCGGGACTGTAGGGCTTGTCGTGAAGGTTACACCGTTAAGACAACCTCAGTAAAGTCATTTCACAATGGCACTAATTATAAAATTAAAGACTTTATCACGTGTAATACACCATATGCGGTTTACGTGTTATGGTGTGCATGTGGCCTCCAGTATATTGGGAGGACCACTAGAGCACTGCATAAGAGATGGGGGGAGCACATTTATAAAATTGGGAAGGGTTTTCAACAGCATAGTGTCCCTAGACACTTTTCCACTCATCACGGCTCTTGTACTACAGGCCTAAAGATGTGTGGGGTACAGAAGGTTCAAAATCAGTGGAGAGGTATTAACCGTACTAGAGAGGTATCTAAATTGGAAACGCAATGGATCCATAAAATGGGGGTTCTGGAACCTGGGGGTCTTAACATTGACATTGACCTAAATTGTTTCATTAGCACTAATTAGAGATGGGTCTGGTTAATGGGGTGGAATTGGAGGGTGGGGGTCCTAAACTGTGGGTTCATACTGGGGATACTGTTTACTGATTGTATTGGATAGTCTGATGATTAATGCCATGATAGAGTTTTTTGGATTAGGACTAATTAGTTTTGAGTGACAATTGGCCTTTTGAATGGTTTTATGCAACACTGTCATTTTTACTAGTCCTTAGTTGTTATTATCCAGCAATGTTGTGTTAGTGGTGCCACCATGTGGCTTTTACCTGTACTGCAGTTACTAAGTATTATTGGTCCTAATTTATTACAGTTTACAATGTATAATTTTTATTTATGTCGTTATGATTTATTTGTGTGCAATACTAGTGTAGTTTGTTGGATGCATGTTTGAACATGTAATTACTGCACTTTGTGGATGGCCGTGCGGAGTGGGTAATGCAGCAGCTGCTTGCGCGCGCACTTCCGCCTTTAAATGCACGCCGCTCCCTGCCTAGCAACGAAACGCGTAGGGCGGAGCTACGGAGCGGCGCAACGTTTGACGTCACTGGACGCAGTGACTGGTCTAACGCGCCGAGTTTGTTACACACAAACTCCAGAGAGGCTGAGGGGTGGCCAATACCCCTGAGGCGTTGTCGGGCCCAATCAGGCCGCAAAGTCCGGTGAGTCTCTCCATATTGGGGGAGGGGAGTATGTCCATTTATTGATGTCAGCTATTACTGAACTCATGTGTATTCTACAATAGAGACTTTTGTTCTGAGCGCTTATCCTACTGTTGTCTTGTATCCATCATTTTTAGTGCATAGGGATGGTGCCCCTTTATCATCTTTTCAATTTCGTGCCGTATTTATGAAATGTTTGACACATCTGGGACTCCATCATTATAAGTTTACCCCCCATTCTTTCAGAATTGGAGCTGCTACAGAGGCCGCCAGACTGGGTCTCCCAGAATCGACAATCCAAAGGATTGGTCGTTGGGAGTCGCAAAGGTTCAGATTATACATTAGACCTAATTTATATTTATAATTTACATGTACAACTTTATTATTTCAGGTGCCAAAGTTATTATTTCGGTGCTGGGGCATTCATTCGTCTACTGGGCGCAAAAGAGAGCCCGTAATAGGCCCTACTCCCAGAATTTATTTCTTAATCCAGATGAATTCCAGGTATTTTGGAAAGGTACTAGAGGCCTTGGCTGGGACGGCCTTGTCCCTTTAATTTCTAAGCAACTTCAGGTTTGGCTGCCCCCAGATATGCTCGTCATTCATCTGGGCGGTAATGATGTTGGGAAGTACAACACCATCAAATTAATGAAAAGAATGTAGAATGACATTCAACAGATAGCTAACCAATTGCCTCAGACAAAAATTATATTTTTGGAAATTGTTCCAAGACTTGTATGGGTTTCTGCTGGTTCCAAATTCATGGAGCAAATAAGGAAAAGATTAAACAGATTTATGGTCAAAGTGTTATGGAGAGTGGGTGGCTTTTCCATCCGCCACATTGAACTTGAGGGTGCTGAACTTGGCCTGTACAGAAGGGACAGGGTCCACCTGTCGGCAATAGGACTTGATATTTTCAATGCCAATGTGCATGATGGCATTGAAACGGCCGCGGTCTTGGGGGGCCAGTCCAGTTCAGCTGGACTGGCTTTTGGGTAATGTCACCCGTTGGGCGGACATTTGTTATATATTGACATTACTCTGTTATGCAATGTTTGTGTTTATGGTGTAATAAAATATTAATTATCTGAGTTGTTAAAATTTCTGAATGTGTTAATTCAGACCCCCCTTTTATGTTACCCCAAATAAATGGCCGCGGCCCTTTTGCCAAGTTGAGTGTTTGTGATTACTATTGTACATAAGAATTGTTATGTTATAAGCTTGGTAAGTGCTTATCCTATTATGGGGGTGTGCGATACCATGTACAGGCACAGGCAATTAGCCTGTGACTGCATGGTGGAGCCAGCCCCTATAGGGTTAATTTTTCCCTTGTACTGGCTCTCCTCTTGATTTTTCAGGTGTGCCCCCCAGGTAGCTGGGTAAAGATTGAAGGGAGCGCCGCTGATTGGCTGCAGTTTCGCGGGCCTGACAGGACAGCCAATGAGGAACAGGCACAGAGGATAAAAGAGCCGGCTGCAGGACGGTAGCAGCCGGCTGAAAGAAAAAATCCTACCTTCCCCCCCCCCCTCCCCCCCTTTTTTCGTTCGCATCCCCGTCGTGGCCATTATTGGGGTACCAGTCATTGGGTAATGTCACCCGTTGGGCGGACATTTGTTATATATTGGCATTACTCTGTTATGCAATGTTTGTGTTTATGGTGTAATAAAATATTAATTATCTGAGTTGTTAAAATTTCTGAATGTGTTAATTCAGACCCCCCTTTTATGTTACCCCAAATAAATGGCCGCGGCCCTTTTGCCAAGTTGAGTGTTTGTGATTACTATTGTACATAAGAATTGTTATGTTATAAGCTTGGTAAGTGCTTATCCTATTATGGGGGTGTGCGATACCATGCATCTTTATCTGTTCAGCAAGAAATGCTTTTGTATTTGCACTTTTATATGACTGTTATATGGACGAGAACTGGATGTTATTGTGGAAAATTCTTATTGAAAACCTTTTTCTATGCTATATAAGATTTTGTTTGAATAAATTCTCATCAGACATGATGCAGGCAGAGGAAGCATGCTCATGGAGTCCTTATTTATAATTCCCTTTTTCAGGGTGTAACACATGGCGGCAAAAAGCATTGCTATCCGCACGCTTCTTGTCCTCATGCAAGGCCTGGGTTGTGTCTCAAAGCGTGGCCTTCTCCTCCTGCGCCGCCCTCCTCCTGTTCCATCACGTGTGCTGCTGCTGGTGCTGGGTTAGCGTTACCGGTTCCTTTTCCTGGAACCTCTTCTCTGTATTACATTTATGACTGCATGGCGACAAAAAGCATGTTACCTGTGCAAAGAAACATGACATTTTCCGCATTTAAAAGACAGTTTTTCCTTTGAAACTTTACAATCAATTTTCTCATAAACTATAAGCTCTTTTTCAAATATTTTTTCCCTCTTGTACCCACTCCCAAGGTGCACATACCCTGCAAATTTGGGGTATGTAGCATGTAAGGAAGCTTTACAAAGCACGAAAGTTCGGGTCCCCATTGACTTCCATTATGTTCGGAGTTCGGCGCGAACACCCGAACATCGCGGCCATGTTTGGCGAACGTTCGCGAACCCGAACATCCAGGTGTTCGCCCAACACTACGTTCAATGCAGTCTAGCATGAATTGAGCCATGTGTGCTACTATTCCCAGCAGCGACACAGAGCACAATGCTATACAGGGTGAGCGGTGTACTACTGTTCCCAGCAGACACACAGAGTGGCAGTAAACACAATGCTATATAGTGTGGGTGAGCGGTGTACTACTATTCCCAGCAGCGACACAATGACCGGGGGACCCTGGCTAGCCTGGCTGGAGAGAGAACTACCCTGCCTGCCTACCCAAAGCTAAACCCACAGACAAATGGCGGAGAAATTACGTGGATTGGGTATCTATTTACCTGAACCACGTGACCCGTTCGGCCAATCAGAGCGCGTTTGGGTCCGAACCACGTGACCCGTTCGGCCAATAACAGCGCTAGCCGAACGTTCGGGTAACGTTCGGGCATGCGCTCTTAGTTCGGCCATATGGCCGAACAGTTTGGCCGAACACCATCAGGTGTTCGGCCGAACTCGAACATCACCCGAACAGGGTGATGTTCTGCAGAACCCGAACAGTGGCGAACACTGTTCGCCCAACACTAGACTGAACTCCTGAAATATAAGCAAAACCAGAAAGAGAAACGTGTCCCTTTGGTTGTCACCTACAACCCACACCTGGAAATCTTAAGTAGGATTGCTAAGGAACTTCATCCCATTTTACACAAGGATCACAGACTGAGAACAATATTCCCTAAACCTCCACTCTTGTCATATCGGCAACCACACAATCTAAAACAGATGATTGTCAGGAGTTCTTTGAATAGGCCTCAACAAAATGGAACATCACCCTGCCGACAAAAAATATGTGGGACCTGCAGACACATTTACTCCACTGACAGGGTAACGATACCAGGTTCACAACAGGAGTACAGAGTACAAGGTACATTTTCCTGTGCTTCCACCAATCTGGTATATCTGATCATGTGTGCTAAATGCCCCAATGTTATGTACCTGGGAGAAACTGGACAAACTCTGCACAAATGTATTAATGGACACAGGCACACTATTAATGATACCAAATCTGGACTCCCAGTTGCTACACACTTTCGGTCCAACGGACACAGCATGGATGATCTTTGTGTCACTGCCCTGAAGGGTGGCTTTGAAACGTCAAATGATCGATTAATAGCAGAAACAAAATTTATAAATTGGTTCAAAGCTGTGCTGAACGGTTTGAATAAGGACAACAACTTTTTATATTGGTATGAGGCTGATGATATTTGAACTTTCTCAGCCATTCTAGCTGAACTTGTGAACTAAGAATTTACGATACCTCTGGGTCAATCCTAATCCCAGGTCTGTGAGCATGGAGTAAACAAGGATCCTTATCTTAAAACCTCTAACCCCATTTAGATGGTCTGTTTGAATTAAGGCATCTTAATGACATGTATTTATTCTTGAAAAAAATATCTGTTTTCCCTTTTGATGTTGCATGTAGAGATGAGCGTAATGACGTAATTACGTAATTAGTGTAATTACGATTATGGCGGTAAGTACATAACCGTAATGAAGAAGGATTTCGCGAAATTTCGCGTAAGCGTAATTTTCGCATTACAGTCGGTATTACGAAATTAATGCGTATGGCCATGCTCCCAAGCGGAAAAGTTGACGCATGTATCAATGTTAGGTAGCCGCCGACTTTAAGGGTTAATAGCAAAGCCCCCTTAAATGCTAAGAGCCTCAAATTTGGAGAATATATTAAGGAGATCAGAAGGAATAAGAGGATTTTTTTTTTTTTCAAAAAGACCTTATAGTTTTTGAGAAAATCGATGTTAAAGTTTCAAAGGAAAAATGTATACATTTAAAAACCCGCCGACTTTAACGGTTAATAGCAAAGCCTGCTTAAAGTGTAGGAACACCAAATTCCCAGGGTATATTAAGGGGATCAGTGGGAATAAGAGGAAAAAATTTTTTTCAAAAAGACCTTATAGTTTTTGAGAAAATCGATTTTTAAGTTTCAAGGGCAAAAATGTCTTTTAAATGCGGAAAATGTCCGTTTTTTTTGCACAGGTAACAATAGTGTATTATTTTCATAGATGCCCCCAAGTGGGAAGAGTTTTACTTACTTCATTCTGAGTGTGGGAAATATAAAAAAAAACCGACGTGGGGTCCCCCCTCCCAGACCTCTTTAACCCCTTGTCCCCCATGCAGGCTGGGATAGCCAGAATGCGGAGCACCGGCCGCGTGGGGCTCCGCACCCTGACTATACCAGCCCGCATGGTCCATGGATTGGGGGGTCTCGGAAGGGGAGGGGCAGCCAAGCTTTCCCCTCCCCCTCCGTGCCCTTGTCCAATCCAAGGACAAGGGGCTCTTCTCCACCTCCGATGGGCGGTGGAGGTGGAGGCCGTGATTTCCTGGGGGGGGGGTTCATGGTGGAATCTGGGAGTCCCCTTTAAAAAGGGGTCCCCCAGATGCCCACCCCCCCTCCCAGGAGAAATGAGTATAGAGGTACTTGTACCCCTTACCCATTTCCTTTAAGAGTTAAAGTAAATAAACACACAAACACTTAGAAAAAGTATTTTAATTGAACAAAAAAACATATCCACGAAAAAAAGTCCTTTAATATTCTTAATTAACCATTAATACTTACCTGTCCCTTTAAATAAATGATCCCTCGCAATATCCTCAGAAATGTTCTATCAGTTACAATGTAACAAAGTTATTACAATGTAACAACTTTGTTACATTGTAACTATGCCGCACCCGACGTCACTCGCCGCTCAGCCGCTGCATACACTTACGCGTCCATGCAGTCCCCGCCGGCTCCCGCTGTCCACCCCGCCCACATCTGTCACCCACATGTGGGTGACATGTGGGTGACATGTGGGAGAGGCGGGGAGGGCAGCGGGAGCCGGCGGGGACTTAGCGTCCTGCACGGACCCGACAGAGCTCTGAGCTATATAGCTCAGAGCTCTCTAAGCATCTTTGAATTTGGGCTCCAAGGAGCCCCATTGGTCCTTAGCAGACCAATGGGGTTCCTTCTGATTTAAAGGAACCCCATTGGTCTGCTAAGGACCAATGGGGCTCCTTGGAGCCCAAATACAAAGATGCTTAGAGAGCTCTGAGCTATATAGCTCAGAGCTCTGTCGGGTCCGTGCAGGACGCGTATGCGGCGGCTGAGCGGCGAGTGACGTCAGGTGCGGCGTAGTTACAATGTAACAAAGTTGTTACATTGTAATAACTTTGTTACATTGTAACTGATAGAACATTTCCGAGGATATTGCGAGGGATCATTTATTTAAAGGGACAGGTAAGTATTAATGGTTAATTAAGAATATTAAAGGACTTTTTTCGTGGTTATGTTTTTTGTTCAATTAAAATACTTTTTCTAAGTGCTTGTGTGTTTATTTACTTTAACTCTTAAAGGAAATGGGTAAGGGGTACAAGTACCTCTATACTCATTTCTCCTGGGAGGGGGGTGGGCATCTGGGGGACCCCTTTTTAAAGGGGACTCCCAGATTCCACCATGAACCCCCCCCCCCCCAGGAAATCGCGGCCTCCACCTCCACCGCCCATCGGAGGTGGAGAAGAGCCCCTTGTCCTTGGATTGGACAAGGGCTCGGAGGGGGAGGGGAAAGCTTGGCTGCCCCTCCCCTTCCGAGACCCCCCAATCCATGGACCATGCGGGCTGGTATAGTCAGGGTGCGGAGCCCCACGCGGCCGGTGCTCCGCATTCTGGCTATCCCAGCCTGCATGGGGGACAAGGGGTTAAAGAGGTCTGGGAGGGGGGACCCCACGTCGTTTTTTTTTTATATTTCACACACTCAGAACGAAGTAAGTAAAACTCTTCCCACTTGGGGGAATCTATGAAAATAATACACTATTGTTACCTGTGCAAAAAAAACGGACATTTTCCGCATTTAAAAGACATTTTTGCCCTTGAAACTTAAAAATTGATTTTCTCAAAAACGATAAGGTCTTTTTGAAAAAATGTTTTTCCTCTTATTCCCACTGATCCCCTTAATATACCCTGGGAATTTGGTGTTCCTAAACTTTAAGCAGGCTTTGTTATTAACCGTTAAAGTCGGCGGGTTTTTAAATGTATACATTTTTCCTTTGAAACTTTAACATCGATTTTCTCAAAAACTATAAGGTCTTTTTGAAAAAAAATTTTTTTCCTCTTATTCCTTCTGATCTCCTTAATATATTCTCCAAATTTGAGGCTCTTAGCATTTAAGGGGGTTTTGCTATTAACCCTTAAAGTCGGGGGCTTTTTTATATTATACGGAGCGTTACGGTTTAACGCGAAATTACGGTATGGTTTAATGCGAAATTACGGCATGAACGAAACGCGAAATGTCGCGTTGAAAATTACGCTTACGGTATTTTCAATTACGATTTTAATGGCAATTACGCTACCGTAATTTCGCATCGTAATCGCAAATTTCGCATGCGTAATTATAGTAATGCGAAATTACGAAAATTTCGGCTCAACTCTAGTTGCATGTATAAAGCTGTCTGTACCACCAGCCTGCAAACTAACAGGATATAAGCCCGACGAAGGCTGCAAGGACGAAAGCTTGCTTATTTTTATTCATTTTTAGTTAGCCAATAAATGGTATCATCCTGATTTAAAACTTCTTGATTTCCCTGAACACTCAGCTAATGTTAATGGATGGGCCAAATTCCACTGGAGTGATTGCGATTACGAAAACGCAAAACGTACGACATGCAGCATTTTTAGCACTTAGCGATAGTGTTTCTGCAATGTAAAGTATATAAACATTGGCGTAATCACTCATCAAAACCTGCACAGAGCGATTTTGCTAGCGTGAAATTACTGCACACTGTAAAACAATTAAAATTAATTGAAAGGACCAATCAGAATTAAAAATGCTAATTGCTAATCGCTACACAATCGTTGATAAAAAGCTGACACTTTTTAAAAATGCTAGAAAAATCGCTCATGACATCGCTTACAAACCGCTCATTAAAAACGCTAGTGATTGCAATTAGCGATATCGTTTAGTAGTGGGTTCCAGGCCTGAAGCAGGTAACATACTTTGCTTTTCTCTCTCCCTTCTGGAGATCAGCATCACCTGCAGCATGATGAACCATCACCTGCTGCACAGACCAAGTATGATGGCAGCATGCACAGACACACAGCTTTATGCTCATAGACCAAGTATGATGGCAGCGTGCACAGACACAGCAGCTTTATGCTCATAGACCAAGTATGATGGTAATGCGCACAGACACAGCAGCTTTATGCTCATAGACCAAGTATGATGGTAATGCGCACAGACACAGCAGCTTTATGCTCATAGACCAAGTATGATGGTAATGTGCACAGACACAGCAGCTTTATGCTCATAGACCAAGTATGATGGCAGCGTGCACAGACACAGCAGCTTTATGCTTATAGACCAAGTATGATGGTAATGCGCACAGACACAGCAGCTTTATGTTCACAGTCCAAGTATGATGGCAGCGTGCACAGACACAGCAGCTTTATGTTCACAGTCCAAGTATGATGGCAGGCTGGCAGCGCGCACAGACGCAGCAGCTTTATGTTCACAGTCCAAGTATGATGGCAGGCTGGCAGCGCGCACAGACGCAGCAGCTTTATGTTCACAGTCCAAGTATGATGGCAGGCTGGCAGCGCGCACAGACGCAGCAGCTTTATGTTCACAGTCCAAGTATGATGGCAGGCTGGCAGCGCGCACAGACGCAGCAGCTTTATGTTCACAGTCCAAGTATGATGGCAGGCTGGCAGCGCGCACAGATGCAGCAGCTTTAAGCTCACAGTCCAACTATGATGGCAGGCTGGCAATGCGAACAGACGCAGCAGCTTTATGTTCACAGTCCAAGTATGATGGCAGGCTGGCAGCGCGCACAGACACAGCAGCTTTAAGCTCACAGTCCAACTATGATGGCAGGCTGGCAATGCGTACAGACGCAGCAGCTTTATGTTCACAGTCCAAGTATGATGGCAGGCTGGCAGCGCGCACAGACGCAGCAGCTTTAAGCTCACAGTCCAACTATGATGGCAGGCTGGCAATGCGCACAGACGCAGCAGCTTTATGTTCACAGTCCATGTATGATGGCAGGCTGGCAGCGCACACAGACGCAGCAGCTTTAAGCTCACAGTCCAACTTTGATGGCAGGCTGGCAATGCGCACAGACGCAGCAGCTTTATGTTCACAGTCCAAGTATGATGGCAGGCTGGCAGCATGCACAGACGCAGCAGCTTTATGTTCACAGTCCAAGTATGATGGCAGGCTGGCAGCGCACACAGACGCAGCAGCTTTATGTTCACAGTCCATGTATGATGGCAGGCTGGCAGCGCGCACAGACGCAGCAGCTTTAAGCTCACAGTCCAACTATGATGGCAGGCTGGCAGCGCGCACAGACGCAGCAGCTTTAAGCTCACAGTCCAACTATGATGGCAGGCTGGCAATGCGCACAGACGCAGCAGCTTTAAGCTCACAGTCCAACTATGATGGCAGGCTGGCAATGCGCACAGACGCAGCAGCTTTAACCACTTCCCGACCGCCGTATGTACAATTGGCGGCCGGGAAGTGCACCCCGCAAGGACCGCCGTATTGACAATTGGCGGCGGTCCTTGTAGGGGCATGGGCGGAGCGATCGCGTCATCAGTGACGCGATCCTCCGCCTCCGCCTGGCGCCGCTCACCCGCCGCAACATCCCGCCGGCCATACGGAAGCGCCGGCGGGATGTTAACCCGACGATCGCCGCATACAAAGTGTATAATACACTTTGTAATGTTTACAAAGTGTATTATACAAGCTGCCTCCTGCCCTGGTGGTCCCAATGTCCGAGGGACCACCAGGGCAGGCTGCAGCCACCCTAGTCTGCACCAAGCACACTGATTTTTTCCCCCCCCTGCCCCAGATCGCCCACAGCACCCATCAGACCCCCCCCTGCCCACCCCCCAGACCCCTGTTTGCACCCTATCACCCCCCTAATCACCCATCAATCACTCCCTGTCACTATCTGTCAACGCTATTTTTTTTTTGTATCCCCCCCCTGCCCCCCGCTCCCTCCTGATCACCCCCCACCCCTCAGATTCTCCCCAGACCCCCCCCCCCCATGTACTGTATGCATCTATCTCCCCTGATCACCTGTCAATCACCTGTCAATCACCTGTCCATCACCTGTCAATAACCTGTCAATAACCCGTCAATCACCCCCTGTCACTGCCACCCATCAATCAGCCCCTAACCTGCCCCTTGCGGGCAATCTGATCACCCCCCCACACCAATAGATCGCCCGCAGATCCGACATCAGATCACCTCCAAAATCCATTGTTTACATCTATTCTCTCCTCTAAACACCCACTAATTACCCATCAATCACCCATCAATCACCCCCTATCACCACCTGTCACTTTTACCTATCAGATCAGACCCTAATCTGCGGGCACCCAATCACCCGCCCACACGCTCAGATTGCCCTCTGACCCCCCCTTATCAATTCACCAGTGCATTAATTACATCTGTTCTTCCCTGTAATAACCCACTGATCACCTGTCAATCACCTGCCAATCACCTATCACCCATCAATCACCACCTGTCACCCCCTGTCACTGCCACCCATCAATCAGCCCCTAACCTGCCCCTTGCGGGCAATCTGATCACCCACCCACACCATTAGATCGCCCGCAAACCCGCCGTCAGATTACCTCCCAAATGTATTGTTTACATCTGTTATCTTCTCTAAACACCCACTAATTACCCATCAATCACCCCCTATCACCAACCGTCACTGTTACCTATCAGATCAGACCCTAATCTGCCCCTTGCGGGCACCCAATCACCCGCCCACACGCTCAGATTGCCCTCAGACCCCCCCCCCCTTATAAATTCGCCAGTGCATTAATTACATCTGGCCTTCCCTGTAATAACCCACTGATCACCTGTCAATCACCTGCCAATCACCTATCACCCATCAATCACCCCCTGTCACTGCCACCCAACAATCAGCCCCTAACCTGCCCCTTGCGGGCAAACTGATCACCCACCCACACCAATAGATCGCCCGCAGATCCGACATCAGATCACCACCCAAGCGCAGTGTTTCCATCTATTCTCTCCTCTAAACACCCACTAATTACCCATCAATCACCCATCAATCACCCCCTATCACCACCTGTCACTGTTACCCATCAGATCAGACCCTAATCTGCCCCTTGCGGGCACCCAATCGCCCGCCTACACGCTCAGATTGCCCTCAGACCCCCCCTTATCAATTCGCCAGTGCAATATTTACATCTGTTCTCCCCTGTAATAACCCACTGATTACCTGTCAATCACCTATCAATCACCCATCAATCACCCCCTGTCACTGCCACCCATCAATCACCCCCTGTCACTGCCGCCCATCAATCACCCGCTGTCACTGCCACCCATCAATAAGCCCCTAACCTGCCCCTTGCGGGCAATCTGATCACCCACCCACACCAATAGATCGCCCGCAGATCCGACGTCCGATCACCTCCCAAGTGCAGTGTTTACATCTGTTCTCTACCCTAAACACCCACTAATTACCCATCAATCACCCCCTGTCACTGCTACCTATCAGATTAGACCCCTATCTGCCCCTAGGGCACTCAATCACCCGCCCACACCCTCAGAATGCCCTCAGACCCCAGCCCTGATCACCTCACCAGTGCATTGCTTGCATCTATTCCCCCCTCTAATCACACCTTGAGACACCCATCAATCACCTCCTGTCACCCCCTAGCACACCTACCCATCAGATCAGGCCCCAATTTGCCCCGTGTGGGCTCCTGATCACTCGGCCAAACCCTCAGATCCCCCTCAGACCCCCTTCCGATCACCTCCCCAGTGCATTGATTGCATCTATTTTCCCCTCTAACCACCCCCTGAGACACCCATCAATCACCTCCTGTCACCCCCCTAGCACTCCTATCCATCAGATCAGGCCCAATACAACCTGTCATCTAAAAGGCCACCCTGCTTATGACCGGTTCCACAAAATTCGCCCCCTCATAGACCACCTGTCATCAAAATTTGCAGATGCTTATATCCCTGAACAGTCATTTTGAGACATTTGGTTTCCAGACTACTCACGGTTTTGGGCCTGTAAAATGCCAGGGCGGTATAGGAACCCCACAAGTGACCCCATTTTAGAAAAAAAGACACCCCAAGGTATTCTGTTAGGTGTATGACGAGTTCATAGAAGATTTTATTTTTTGTCAAAAGTTAGCGGAAATTGATTTTTATTGGTTTTTTTTCACAAAGTGTCATTTTTCACTAACTTGTGACAAAAAATAAAATCTTCTATGAACTCGCCATATACCTAACGGAATACCTTGGGGTGTCTTCTTTCTAAAATGGGGTCACTTGTGGGGTTCCTATACTGCCCTTGCATTTTAGGGGCCCTAAACCGCGAGGAGTAGTCTAGAAAACAAATGCCTCAAAATGACCTGTGAATAGGACGTTGGGCCCCTTAGCGCACCTAGGCTGCAAAAAAGTGTCACACATGTGGTACCGCCGTACTCAGGAAAAGTAGTATAATGTGTTTTGGGGTGTATTTTTACACATACCCATGCTGGGTGGGAGAAATTTCTATGTAAATGGACAATTGTGTGTAAAAAAATCAAACAATTGTCATTTACAGAGATATTTCTCCCACTTAGCATGGGTATGTGTAAAAATACACCCCAAAACGCATTATACTACTTCTCCTGAGTACGGCGGTACCACATGTGTGGCACTTTTTTTTACACCCTAAGTACGCTAAGGGGCCCAAAGTCCAATGAGTACCTTTAGGATTTCACAGGTCATTTTGAGTAATTTCGTTTCAAGACTACTCCTCACGGTTTAGGGCCCCTAAAATGCCAGGGCAGTATAGGAACCCCACAAATGACCGCATTCTAGAAAGAAGACACCCAAAGGTATTCCGTACGGAGTATGGTGAGTTCATAGAAGATTTTATTTTTTGTCACAAGTTAGCGGAAAATGACACTTTGTGAAAAAAAACAATTAAAATCAATTTCCGCTAACTTGTGACAAAAAAATAAAAACTTCTATGAACTCACCATACTCCTAACGGAATACCTTGGGGTGTCTTCTTTCTAAAATGGGGTCATTTGTGGGGTTCCTATACTGCCCTGGCATTTTAGGGGCCCTAAACCGTGAGGAGTAGTCTTGAAACAAAAATGACCTGTGAAATCCTAAAGGTACTCATTGGACTTTGGGCCCCTTAGTGCAGTTAGGGTGCAAAAAAGTGCCACACATGTGGTATCGCCGTACTCGGGAGAAGTAGTATAATGTGTTTTGGGGTGTATTTTTACACATACCCATGCTGGGTGGGAGAAATACTTCTGTAAATGACAATCTTTTGATTTTTTTACACACAATTGTCCATTTACAGAGGTATTTCTCCCCCCCAGCATGGGTATGTGTAAAAATACACCCCAAAACACATTGTACTACTTCTTCCGAGTATGGCGATACCACATGTGTGGCACTTTTTTGCACCCTAACTGCGCTAAAGGGCCCAAAGTCCAATGAGTACCTTTAGGATTTCACAGGTCATTTTGAGAAATTTCGTTTCAAGACTACTCCTCACGGTTTAGGGCCCCTAAAATGCCAGGGCAGTATAGGAACCCCACAAATGACCCCATTTTAGAAAGAAGACACCCCAAGGTATTTCGTTAGTAGTATGGCGAGTTCATAGAAGATTTTATTTTTTGTCACAAGTTAGCGGAAATTGATTTTAATTGTGTTTTTTCACAAAGTGTCATTTTCCGCTAACTTTTGACAAAAAATAAAATCTTCTATGAACTCACCATACTCCTAACGGAATACCTTGGGGTGTCTTCTTTCTAAAATGGGGTCATTTGTGGGGTTCCTATACTGCCCTGGCATTTTAGGGGCCCTAAACCGTGAGGAGTAGTCTTGAAACGAAATTTCTCAAAATGACCTGTGAAATCCTAAAGGTACTCATTGGACTTTGGGCCCTTTAGCGCAGTTAGGGTGCAAAAAAGTGCCACACATGTGGTATTGCCGTACTCAGGAGAAGTAGTATAATGTGTTTTGTGGTGTATTTTTACACATACTCATGCTGAGTGGGAGAAAGATCTCTGTAAATGGACAATTGTGTGTAAAAAAAATTAACAAATTGTCATTTACAGAGATATTTCTCCCACCCAGCATGGGTATGTGTAAAAATACACCCCAAAACACATTATACTACTTCTCCTGAGTACGGCAATACCACATGTGTGGCACTTTTTTGCAGCCTAACTGTGCTAAGGGGTCCAAAGTCCAATGAGCCCCTTTAGGCTTTACAGGGGTGCTTACAATTTAGCACCCCCCAAAATGTCAGAACAGTAAACACACCCCACAAATGACCCCATTTTGGAAAGTAGACCCTTCAAGGTATTCAGAGAGGGGCATGGTGAGTCCGTGGCAGATTTCATTTTTTTTTTGTCGCAAGTTAGAAGAAATGGAAACTTTTTTTCTTTTTTTTTTTTCTCACAAAGTGTCATTTTCCGCTTACTTGTGACAAAAAATAATATCTTCTATGAACTCACTATGCCTCTCAGTGAATACTTTGGGATGTCTTCTTTCCAAAATGGGGTAATTTGGGGGGTATTTATACTATCCTGGAATTCTAGCCCCTCATGAAACATGACAGGGGGTCAGAAAAGTCATAGATGCTTGAAAATGAGAAAATTCACTTTTTGCACCATAGTTTGTAAACGCTATAACTTTTACCCAAACCAATAATATACACTGAATGGGTTTTTTTTTAATCAAAAACATGTTTGTCCACATTTTTCGCACTGCATGTATACAGAAATTTTACTTTATTTGAAAAATGTCAGCACAGAAAGTTAAAAAAAATCATTTTTTTGCCAAAATTCATGTCTTTTTTGATGAATATAATAAAAAGTAAAAATCGCAGGAGCAATCAAATAGCACCAAAAGAAAGCTTTATTAGTGACAAGAAAAGGAGCCAAAATTCATTTAGGTGGTAGGTTGTATGAGCGAGCAATAAACCGTGAAAGCTGCAGTGGTCTGAATGGAAAAAAAGTGGCCGGTCCTTAAGGGGTAGAAAGCCCTAGGTCCTCAAGTGGTTAAGCTCACAGTCCAAGTATGATGGCAGCGTGCACAGATGCAGTGACTTTATGCTCCCCACATAGAACCTCTTTTCTTTTAGTTTTCTTCCCATTGACTCTTATTGCTTCATAAGTGAAAGCAAGCATCCCTTACAATAGCAAGGAGCTTCTACAGATCGAATCAAGCAGCACAGGAGTTTACTTTAACATGGAATCAATACTACAGGAGATTCTCAGATCGCCGGGACTCAGGTTAACTATTGCTATCCTCAGAAGAAAATGAGGCAGAAAGTGTAGCAAGAGGGAACAAATGAGAGGTAAGCGACCAATAGAGATGGCCTGAACTGTTCGCCAGGTGAATAGTTCACGACAAACCACGCGTGTTCGCATTCACGTCTATTCGTTAACATATGCCGTGTTTTATTTGCCCCTATACATTATAATGGAGTCAAAAATTGACCCCTCACCCCAAAGTAAGCAAACACATAGAAGCCAATCCGCTATCCCTGGACTGGACTCCCACCTATCAGAAAGCCAGCACAGCAGCCATTTTATACTCTGTCTGTGGCTGCTATGAAGGAGACTAGGGACAGAGCTGTGCTGCTATTAAAGTGTTAATAATTAGCCCTGTGTTTTGTGTCCCCAGTAGAGTTGCTTGCTGCTACAGCACCAATTCACTATCTACATAACCCCAATCGCCCTTCTAAATGCTTTTGATTTTGTGATATTGCTGTTCAGTGTGTCCACACAGTGCACTTTAGCTGTTGCAGACAGGTGCAGTCATTGCTTAGTGCTACAGCAGTTCACCCTTCTAAGGGCTGTTTTTTTTTTTATTTTTCTTGCTATTGTTATATTGCAATTCTGTGTGTAAAGTGCATCCATTAGCTGTTGGAGACAGGTCTGCTGGTTCTAGTAGTGCACCAACTTGATACATCAATAGCCATTGCAAGGGTTGTTTTTCTTTTTCTTGCTATTGTTATATTGCAGTTCTGTGTGTCCAGTGCACACACTAGGTATTGGAGACAGGTCTGATGGTCCTAGTACTGCATTGACCATAACCCCATAATCCTTCACCACCCCTTCTGGCATCTAGTATCCACTGCTGCCCCCTCTATAAGGCCTCAGTGCAAAATCAGTGGGGTTTTTTTGGGTCACTTATGTGTCACTAAACTACCTCAACCTGACCATAGGGGCTGGAAAACTCTGATCGCCTGCACTCCCGTAAAAGTGCACACAAGCACAGCGGCCACTACACAAAGATTGTCACCAAGAGGACTAACAGTCATTTCCTGGAGGTATCAACTAGCAAAAACAAGGATTTGCTCACATGACGTTATCATTAAAGCTATTTGTGGTTGTTTGTGTGCTTTAAATTCAGCGTTTTGTATGTCAGTGTGACCCAGGCCTCATCCTTACACTACCTTATCAGCATGTATGCACACTGGACGTTTTAAAGCACCTAATTCCACACATTTAGGAATGTACTGTGATTTCTGCCCTTTATAGATTAACCACTTGAGGACCACAATGGAAAACCCCCCTAAAGACCAGGCTAATTTTTGTGAAAATGGCCACTGCAGCTTTAAGGCCAAGCTGCAGGGCTGCAAAGCACAGCTCACAAGTGATTCCCTCCTCCTTTCCTTTCCACCAACAGAGCTCTCTGTTGGTGGGGTCAGATTGCACCCGGATGTTTATTTGTTTGTTTATTTTTAATAAATGTTTGTTTTTTTAATAAATTTTGCTATTTGCTATTTTTTATTTTTATTTTTTTTATATATTACCCCCTTCCTCCCTCTCTCTGCCAGCCAATCCATGGGATCAGCTGTCATAGGCTTCAGCCTATGACAGCTGATCACTGCCAAGACACAGGAGGGGACAGCCATGTCACACAGCTGTCCTTGGTACAGCGCTGCTGCTGATCGCAGCCGGCTGTCCTTAGTACAGCGCTGCTGCTGATAGCAGCGCTGTACTATGTAATTAGACAGCGGTTTTGCCGTCTAACAGTCTCCCGAGCGGCAATCGCCACTCGGAGACTGAAGGCAGTGCAGAGCTACGCCCCCCCGAGCAGGAGATGCACGTGCATCCTGCGCGCGATCTCCTGCAGTAGCTGGCCCCAGGAACTGCCGCCGCGGTCACGCCCATTGGCGTGAGGCGGTCCTAGAGTAGTTAAAACATGACTCTGCATCAACTGCATAATTTTTGGTGGCACTACTTAATCTACAGGGTGAACATCTCAAAAACCTGAACTCCCCTATTTTACAAACCTCCTTAGCCTAGTCACTATTAACAGTTTCCACTTGGAGTTCTTTCCTAAAGGGAGTCGTTTCTGCTCTGAGTTTTTTTGTTTTTTTTTACAGAAATGCACTCTCCCTCTTACTCTCTCTCCTAATTTTAACATGGAACACAACATAGTAACATGGTATCTCTTATTTTAAAGAGAAACTCCAACCAAGAATTGAACTTTATCCCAATCAGTAGCTGATACCCCCTTTTACATGAGAAATAGAATGATTTTCACAAACAGACCATCAGGGGGTGCTGTGTGACTAATTTTGTGCTGAAACCCCTCCTACAAGAGGCTCTGAATACCGCGGTACTCCTGGCAAACTGCCACAATGTAACAATGTTCACAGACAGGAAATGGCTGTCTAACAGCTAGAAACAGCTAAATAACCTGCCCACAGTAACAATGTCACCATGTAATAAATGTCAGAATTTGAATCTGGGAGAGGAAAGATTTTACAATGAGCAAACACTGACTAAATCATTTATACATAATTATTGTAAAAATGAAGCACTTTTTTTATTAAATTATTTTCACTGGAGTTCCTCTTTAAAGAACACATTATAACATTTAATTTGATACATTATTTATACAGTTTGGCATCTTCTATTGGCTGGTAGCAGAGGAGAAAGCCAAGGTATGGTAAATTGTAAAACAGTTTCCTGGGTGTAATCCGGGCCTGGGTGAGGAAGTTTTGCAATAATAGGTGGTTTTATGCCTGCCACCCGGGGTCTTACTGTCCCTACACACAATGCAATCTTTGGTATTTCGACTGGGCATATTAGCAATAAAATACTGGCTATTATTTACACTCTCCCCCATTCCATTGCATAGGATGCCATTGATTCTCTATGCAACTTTGCAAGCAATCTGCAAAAAATCTGCAAAGTAATCTGCAAGAATCTGCATGAAATATGCAGAAAGGAATCTGCGAGAAGTAATCAGCAAGGAATAAATATGTTTAAAGAAAGAAATCTGCAAAAATTCTAAAAGACAGATGCAATGAAATTTTATTGCGTCTGTCACTTCCTGGTGCGCCGATCGTGGACTTCCGGTTTTCGGGTAGGGGGGTACAGATTGTGTGGGCATGTAGTTTTACATGCCCACCAATAGCTAAAAAAAGATCGGGCTTTGCGGGGTGTCCTGATGCGCCACAAACCGCCACTGCAGAAATGTCCCGCATAGCGGGACATACGAGCGCATCGGGAAATTCGTGATGTCCCACTATGCGGGACTTACGAGTGCTAAGGGTTAAACCCAGCACACCACAGCATGCGCTGCTATACTCAATTGAATCTGCCAATTTCAACTTCATCAGGAATTCCAAAATTTAATTACCAACAGGGTTATCACGCTTGGGTAATATGCATGTGCACAGTAGTCAGATAGCAACAGTACAGAAGGTCGAGGAAAAGGCTAAGTCATTCACACAGGCTAAGTATCATACACGGAGGATCAGATGACTGCGGCACAAAAGGGTTGAGACAGAGATTTGGTCGAGAATAGAGATGGCCCGAACGGTTCGCTGGCGAACATCGGTGGTTCACGTTCGACGTTTTTTCCAAAAAAGTTTGGGTTCGCATTTTTTCCATAGACTTTAAAGCCCGCCGAATTTAGTGGTTAATAGCAAAGTCCCCTTACATAGTAGAAACACCAAATTTGCAGGGTATGTAGAGGGGGACAGTGACTACAAGAGAAAAAAAAATCAAAAAGACCTGATAGTTTTTGAGAAAATAGATTTTAAAATTCTCCTTCTGACTGTGGGAAAATTAACCCCCACCGACTTTAGCGGTTAATAGCAAAGCCCCCTTAAAAGCTAAAAACGCCAAAATTGATGGAAATGTTAAAGAGACACTGAAGCGAGACTAAATCTCGCTTCAGGTTTCATATATAGCAGGGGCACGTGTGCCCCTGCTAAAACGCCGCTATCCCGCGGCTTAATGGGGGTCCCTTCACCCCCAACCCACCCCCCGCAAGAGATGGTCGGCAAGTTGGTCGTGGGGATTTGTCTTCCTGGAGGCAGGGCTAACAGCTGCAGCCCTGCCTCCCAGCGCGTCTATCAGACGCGCATCGCCGCCTCTCCCCCGCCCCTCTCAGTGAAGGAAGACTGAGAGGGGCGGGGGAGAGGCGGAGATACGCGTCTGACAGACGCGCATGGGGCAGGGCTGCGGCGGTTAGCCCTGCCCCAACCAGGAAGCGCTCCCCCGCTGCACGGAGGGGGTTTGGGGGGACAGGGACCCCCGTTAAGCCGCGCTATAGCGGCGTTTTAGCAGGGGCACGCATGCCCCTGCTAGCTATGAGGTCTGAAGCGAGATCTATTCTCGCTTCAGACTCTCTTTAAGAAGAACAGTGGGAACAAGAAGAAAAAAAATTCAAAAAGACCTTATACTTTTTGAGAAAATCAATTTTAAAGTTTCAAAGAAAAAAGAGCCAATTTATTTGATTCATTAAGAAGAGCCAATTCATTAAAAAGAACCGGCTCATTCATGAACCAGTTAGTATAGCTTAGAATGCGTCCTGTGCAAGACATATAGCTGCCGGCTCCCGCTGTCTCTCCCCACCTGCCTTCACCTGTCACCCTCACCTAGGCTGGCACCCGATGCACCCATGGGTGCACCAGGTGCCAGCCTAGGTGAGGGCGAGAGGTGAGGAGGCGGGGAGGACAGCGGAAGCTGGCAGCTATGCATCCCACAGGATGCATTCTCTGCTATGTGGGGGGCAACGGAGATCTTCAATCAACTTAATTGAAGATTGCAAGATAAGAGGATACTGTATTTGTGGGATCATTTACCGAGGATATTGGCGTGGGAATTTCTTTTTAAAGGTACAGGTAAGTATTTCTGGTTAATTAAAAGAACATTAAAGGACTTTTTTTCGTTGTTGTGTTTTTATTACATTTAACCCTTTGTGGAAATGGGTAAGGGGTACTTTGTATCCCTATACTCATTTCTCCTGGGAGGGGGGTGGGCATCTGGGGTCTCCTTCTTAAAGGGGACTCCCAGATGCCATCATGAACCCTCCCCCAAGGAGTCGTCGCCCCCACCTCCTCCTGGGGCAACGGAGGTGGGGAAGAGCCCCTTGTCCATGGATTGGACAAGGGCTCGGGGGGAGAGGGGTATGCCCGACACTATGTCGGGCATACCGATTCCTGGCCCCAGGAGTCCCCCATGTAAAATGAATGTGATCCAATAGCTGAAACCCCTTTAGCTAGCACTAGGCTAGCTAATACAAGTCCCAGAAACCCCCTGATCCCCGCCGATTGCCGCCGATCCCCTGTTAATACTTTACCCAGCCTGGATCCAGTGATCGTGCAGCCTCCCTGCACAGCTTTGGTCTCTCTATGGGGAGGATTGGGTTTGCGCATGATGTCGGCGACATCATGACGTCATGTGTAATCCTCCCCATAGAGAAGACCGGAGCTGTACAGGGAGGCTGCACTGATCGATGGATCCAGGCTGGGTAATGTATTAACGAGGGAGCGGCGGAGATCAGGGGGTTGCCGGGCATTTATACTAGCTAGCCTAGTGCTAGCTATAGGGGTTTCAGCCATTGGATCTTTGGGCGAGGGGGGGGGGGCACAAATTATCAAAACCTCCTGAGCGGTTTAACGCTCGGGAGGTTAACTGCTAAAGTCGGCGGGTGATAACCAACCAGAGTTATTGGGGTGCAAAAGTGCTGAATTTTTCTATTGGCTTTCATTGGGCTTCCTATTTCACTTTCCAAAATCTCAAATCTTTTCTAGAATTGTAGGGACTTTTAGGGGGCTCAGGACTGGTGAGTTTGGGGCACCTAGGTCAAAGAGGTCATAGCCTAGGGCCACAAAAGCTTGTTTTTTTGGCAATGATGCCGGTGACTAACTGAAATCCCTGATGAGTCATTTTGACGAAACGTGTAGGGCGGAGCTTGGAGTCACATGGGACACAAACCAGGAAGTGGGTTGAGCAGAGCGGAGACTGAAACGTGCAGTGGGATCCATCTGCGGTGGTGGCTGATACTTCAGATAAGCGCTTTTTACTCTTTGTATCTGGTACGCGGAATGTATGCAGGAGATTTTAGTCATTAAACGTTATGGTTTTACACTATGCAAGTCCCGCTTTGTATCTCTTAAAGGTTTTGGTTTTAAGGAATCCTCACCCAGGTGATTGGGGGGATGATGTGCATATTATCAAGAGGTCACACGGTGAGTGTAACCCACTAAGGGGGCGCTGTACCCCAAACCACTAAGTGTTCCTGGTGGAGGCTTAACACATCAGACCTGGAGTGTTCACAGGGTGTTTTTACCTGAAGCAGTATTTTTTGTTTTTACAGGGTAATCCTATACCTCTTGTCTGTGGAGAGCAGGATATTTGGATTGTGATTGTGGCTTAATATGATAATGTGATGGTGGGGTGTCTTGTGCAACGTGCTACTGTACCAGAAGTCACTACGAGTGTGCACACATCTGTAACATGCAACTCAATATACACTGCACTGGACAGCATCTGGATGCAGCAATCTGTGATATAACAAGATGAAAAAACAACAAGAATAACACTTATGTTGATGGGGTGTATTGTGCAACGTGCTACTGTTCCAGGCGTCACTAGGAGTGTGCACACGTCTGTGACGTGCAGCTCAGTATACACTGATTTCCGCAGCGACTGGACGCAGAGATCCGTGATGTAACAAAATCAAAAATACAACAAGAATAGCACTTATGATGGTGGGGTGTATTGTGCAACATGCTAATGTACCAGGAGACAGGATTCAGTAGGAGTGTGCGCATGTCACGTGATAGAGGGGAGGCTACATGCGGATTTTTATGTCCGCATGGCCTACTGATACGCATTTACGCAGTTAGTGAGTACGTGATACGCAGTTAGTGAGTACGGGTACCCACTGTTACGCATTGATCAATACGACACATACATACATGCGGATTTTATATCCGCATGGCTTACTGATACAGATGCGCATGCGCAGTTAGTGAGTCGCATGGACTATTGCCATGCATGCGCATGCGCAATCTCAGTTTTTTAACACGTACATTTCTACGCATGGCGGCATGGCGATACGCATTAAACATTATGGGTTCCGACTGAGCACGACACGACTTTGCGGATTTTACAATACTGATCACGGGTAAAGACGGGTCGAGCCGGTTGCGGAAAAAAATACGGGACCCGATCACGGGTTGATACGGATGCGGCTCCAATAATCACGGCTGCATGCGGATCCGTGATTGGGGGGTATCCGAGCAACACTGAACGCTATACAAACACAACCTATGTACCAGTACCAGACCTCAGAAGGGCCCTTGGGTGCTCAGAACGCTGTACAAACACAACATATGTACCAGTACCAGCCCTCAGAAGGGCCCTTGGGTGCTCAGGACGCTGTACAAACACAACCTATGTACCGGTACCAGCCCTCAGAAAAGCTCTTTGCCTGCTCAGGGCGCTGTACAAATAGCTAAAAAGGCAGTGGGGACACAGAACAGAGGCCTAACTAAAACTTACACTATCTGCAGCACTGCTCCGTCCCTTCTCTCACTAACAATAGACACTGACTGAGTCTAAAAAGGCAGTACTGGCATTTTTATAAGGGGGTAGGGGTCGGGAGAGAGTGCTAGCTGAGTGGCTGCCACGTGTCTGCTGACTGGGAGGTAAGGGGTCAAAGTATAGCTCAATGATTATGTATAGGGCGGGCTCAAACATCCATTCTTAGCCGAGACTATTCGTTGGGAAAATGCAGGACAGTAGTGGATACTAGATGCCAGTAGTTTTGGACACTCAAGTGTTTTTTTTTTAGAAGGGGGGGGACAATCACTTCAAAATGCAGGTCCTACCAGTGAGGCCTTATGCAGGGCAGTGGTGGATACTGGTAGAATGCCAGTGGCGCTGGACACTGAAGTGATTTTGTTTTGTTTTTTTTGGCAAACTGAATGTCAATTCATGCAGGTCAGGTGGCAGATGGCTAATTAGTGATGAGCGTAATGACCTAATTAAGATTACGCACAATTTTGCGCAATTTGCAAAATTACGATTATGGCCGTTGTCATTTTGTGAATTTCGCATTTATGCATAATTTCATAATTACGATCGTTTTTTGTAATTTTGATAGTTTTCATAACGGAAATGTATAACATGGAAATTCAGCCATTCTCGAAATTTTGCTCCAGTCCAGAACCTCCTGATACATTTAACCACTTTACCCCCGCCCGTACGAATTTCTCCGTCCCTTTTTTCCATCCTTTAACCCCCAGGGACGGAGAAATCCGTACTTTCCGCGCTCCCGCGGCTGCCCGCGCTCCCGCTCGTAAACACGCCGCTAGCCGCTAGTAAACACGCCGCCTCCCGCTCGCCCGGAGATCAATGAACGGGAAAATCCATTCCCGTTCGTTAATCTAAGCCCCACAATGATTCGCTGCTCTCCGATGGGCAGCGCGATCATTGTGAATAAAATGTTGGCGCCAAACATTGTGATAGGGGCATAATTTAAACGGTTTTATAACCGGGACAAATGGGCAAATACATTTCATGGGTTTTAATTACAGTAGCATGCATTATTTAAAAACTATAATGGCCGAAAACTGAAAAATAATTATTTTTTTCCCACATTTTTCCTATTTTCCCATTAAAACACATTTAGAATAAAATAATTCTTGGCATAATGTCCCACCTAAAGAAAGCCTAATTGGTGGTGGAAAAAACAAGACATAGTTCATTTCATTGCGATAAGTAATGATAAAGTTATAGACGAATGAATGGAAGGAGCGCTGAAAGGTGAAAATTGCTCTGGTGCTCAGGGGGTAAAACCCCTCAGTGGTGAAGTGGTTAAAGGGGAACTGAAGAGAGAGTTATATGGAGGCTGTAGTGTTTATTTCCTTTTAAGCAATACCAGTTGCCTGGCAGCCCTGCTGATCCTCTGCCTCTAATACTATTAACCATAGCCCCTGAACAAGCATTCAGCAGATCAGGTGTTTCAGTGGCTCAGACTTTAAGGCTAGTTACACACCAGGACGTTGCGTTTTGGGGACGTTATAGGGCACATAACGTGCCCCTAACGCAACGCCTGGTGCTCTCTGGTGTGGACGTCGGAGTGAGCCGCATTGTGCAGCTCACTCTGGCGTCCGTGATGCCGTGATGCGTACTCTTGGACGCATGCGCCATCACGTGGTCCCGCCCAGCCAATCGCCGCACAGAGCGCCCGCTCCAGGAAGTAAACACTGCACGTCACAACGTGCAGTGAATATTAATTAGCCATGTGCCTGGCCGCTCTCCCCTCCTCCCCAACATGACTGAGCATGTGCAAGCAGTCTAACGCGGCTTAGCCGTGGAGAACGCACAGCATGCAGCACTTTGCTGCGTTACAATGTAACGCAACGTGGGCAGTGTGAACAGCCCACTTGTGTTACATTGCTGTGCGTTGGGGGAGCGTTACAGGCTGCACTAACGTGCGCCTGTAACGTCCCTATGTGCAAGAGGCCTAAAGTCAGATCTGACAAGACTAGCTGCATGCTTGTTTCTGGTTTTATTCAGATACTACTGCAGAGATATAGACCAGCAGGGCTGCCAGGCAACTGGTATTGATTAAAAGGAAATAAACATGACAGCCTCCATATACCTCTCTCTTCAGTTCCCCTTTAAAGTGACAATGCATCCAGGGACCTTTGCATTATCAGATATTGCAAGGCCCAAAACCAAGTGTCTCAGCATACATAACCGCTAATTGCAACTTTACAAAGAGCACCTGTCTAATGCTACGTACACACATGCGACAACGATTGTTCGTTGAGAACGACGAACAAACTTTTAATTGATGAAAGAACGACCGAAGTAAAGTTAGTTTTAAAATGTGTGTAACGATCTGATCGTTAGAACGAACGTTACATCACGTAAAGCAACTATTGCGCCTGCGCATAAAAATGAGAAGTTTCACAGAGAAATAGTGAAATGCGCATGTCAAGCCTAGTACGAACGACCGTTTCCAACGATGTACTTATTTTGCAAACGATCGTCGTTGGTTAAAATCCGCCGAGACAGAACTTTCTTTTGTAGCGATTTGGCTCGTTCGTCGTTTGCCTTAAAGGGAAGGTTCAGGGACTAGCTAAAAAAAATAAAAATCCATTTCCACTTACCTGGAGCTTCCTCCAGCCCGTAGCAGGCAGGAGGTGCCCTCGGCGCCGCTCCGCAGGCTCCCGGTGGTCTCCGGTGGCCGACCCGACCTGGCCAGGCCGGCGGCCAGGTCGGGCCTCTTCTGCGCTCCATGGTGCGTTCCACGCCGGCGCGCTGACGTCATCGGACGTCCTCCGGGTTGTACTGCGCAGGCTCAGTAGTTCTGAGCCTGCGCAGTACAACCCGGAGGACGTCCGATGACGTCAGCGCGCCATTTATTGGCCAGGCTGCGCAGGGGTCTGGGGCGGGGGGGCGGCTCGGCGCGGCGGGTAGCGGCGGATCGGCGACGAGCGGCGGCAATCGAATGGTACAAGCAGCTAGCAAAGTGCTAGCTGCTTGTAACAAAAACAATTATGCAAATCGGCCCAGCGGGGCCTGAGAAATCCTCCTGTGCAGGTTACCCCGAACTGAGCTCGGGATAACCAGCAAAGAGGTTAAGCTAAAGCGCTCATAAAATGGTATGGCAGCGCTTTTGAAAGCTGATTGCAATAGATCCGCTCATATGTGAACACTCTAATAGGGAATCATTGCACAAGAGCTTTTAGGGCGATTTCTAAAATCGCCAGCGCTTAAAAAAATATGCAAACGCTCATAGGGCTTGATTTACTAAACAGTGATAACTCAAATATCACGCCTTATCAAATATATCAAACCTTATAAAAGATATCACACCTTATCAAAGATATCACCCCTTATCAAAGTTAACACGCCTTATCAGAGTAGCATAGCGAGCGCTACGAACTTATGCCTGCTAATTGACAATGGCACTCGCTCTGCCCTGTGCCCCTGCAGGGTCGTAGATACTAGATGATGCCCGTAGTGATGGGGAAGGATTATTGGGATCTCTAGTCGGTGCACTACTATGAGCAGCAGACCGGTCTCCAATGGCTAGAGTGTGCACTGGACACATAAAACAGCAATATAACAATATCAAGAAAAACAATAAAGCAGCCCTTATGAGGGCTATTCTGCAAGGTACTGTAGCACTAGCAGTAGTGTGCACACCTGTGTCCAACAGTCAGTGCAATGAACAGTGGACACACACAGAACTACAATATAACAATAGCAAGAAAAACAATAAAGCAGCCCTTAAAGAGACTCCGTAACAAAAATTTCATCCGGTTTTCTTCCATCCTACAAGTTCCAAAATAGTGCTCTGGCTTACTGCAGCACGTTCTACTATCACCATCTCTGTAATAAATCAACTTATCTTTCCCCTGTCAGACTTGTCGGCCTGTGTCTGGAAGGCTGCCAAGTTCTTCAGTGTTGTGCTTCTGTGATGCATCTCCCCCCTCCAGGCCCCTCTCTGCACACTGCCTGTGTGTTATTTAGATTAGTGTAGCTTCTCTCTGCTCTATTATCTTTTACAAGCTGGATAAATCCTCCTCTGAGCTGGCTGGGCTTTCACATACTGAGGAATTACATACAGGCAGAGCTGTCTGCACTCTGCAGGAAGAAACAGCCTGACACTTCAGTGTAAGATAGCTGCAGGGGGAAAGAAACACACAAATGATCTCTTGAGATTCAAAAGGAAGGGTGTATACAGCCTGCTTGTGTATGGATGTATATTCTATGTGTGGACATACTGTACATCAACCTACTTCCTGTTTTGGTGGCCATTTTGTTTGTTTATAAACTAGAGTGATCAGATTTTCGTTTGGCTCAACCTGGGATGGGGGGGGGAGAGGCGCCAAAAAATGGGGGGATGCGGCGCGCGTAGCCGAGAAATGGGTGTGGCCATGACATTGTATGGGTGGAGCTAACATAATGATGTAACAGTGAGGCATAAGAAAGCAGTGTTTACGCCATGATGTGGTCAGACGAGGATTCGCATCATGGGTGTGCAGAAACTGTGTGATGCTATTTGATAGTATACCATAACCCCAAAGCAGCAAGCATAGCCAACTATGACCATTAAATAATAAATGCAGCAACAGTTACCCCAGACACCAGAAAATAAACGCAATGTGGGCAAAATTTCAGCGCAAAATAAATGCAATGGGCAACATGTCAGCACAAAATAAACGCATTGCGGGCACAAAATAAACGCACTGCGGGCAAACATGTCAGCACAAAATAAACGCACTGTGGGCAACATGTCAGTAAAAAATAAATGCAATGTGGGCAACTTGTCAGTACAAAATAAATGCAATGTGGGCAACATGTCAGTACAAAATAAACGCACTGTGGGCAACGTCAGTACAAAATAAACGCACTGCGGGCAAACATGTCAGCACAAAATAAACGCGCTGTGGGCAACGTCAGTACAAAATAAACGCACTGCCGGCAAACATGTCACCAGAAAATAAAAACGCACTGCGGGCACACGTCACCAGAAAATAAACGCACTGCGGGCACACATGTCACCAGAAAATAAACGCACTGCGGGCAAACATATCACCAGAAAATTAACGCACTGCGGGAACACGTCACCAGAAAATAAACACATTGTGGGCAAACATGTCACTAGAAAATAAACACACTGCGGGCACACATGTCACCAGAAAATAAACGCACTGCGGGCACACGTCACCAGAAAATAAATGCACTGCGGACAAACGTCACCAGAAAATAAACGCACTGCGGGCAAACGTCACCAGAAAATAAACGCACTGCGGGCAAACATGTCGCCAGAAAATAAACGCACTGCGGGCACACGTCACCAGAAAATAAATGCACTGCGGGCATACATGTCACCAGAAAATAAACGCACTGCGGGCACACATGTCACCAGAAAATAAACGCACTGCGGGCACACGTCACCAGAAAATAAATGCACTGCGGGCATACATGTCACCAGAAAATAAACGCACTGTGGGCACACATGTCACCAGAAAATAAACGCACTGCGGGCACACATATCACCAGAAAATTAAAGCACTGTGGGCACACGTCACCAGAAAATAAACACACTGCGGGCACACGTCACCAGAAAAAAAAACGCACTGCGGGCAAGTGTCACCAGAAAATAAACGCACTGCGGGCACACATGTCACCAGAAAATAAACACACTGCGGGCACACATATCACCAGAAAATTAACGCACTGCGGGCACACATGTCACCAGAAAATAAACACATTGTGGGCAAACAGGTCACCAGAAAATAAACACACTGCGGGCACACGTCACCAGAAAATAAACGCACTGCGGACAAATGTCACCAGAAAATAAACGCACTGCGGGCAAATGTCACCAGAAAATAAACGCACTGCGGGCAAACATGTCGCCAGAAAATAAACGCACTCCGGGCAAACATGTCGCCAGAAAATAAATGCACTGCGGGCAAAGTTCACCTGGAAAAAAAGCATTTCCACTAACAGCTTGCATGCAATTTGTTAGGTACTCGTCCCTCCCACTGTCGAAGAAGTCTTTCCTCCATGGGAGGGGACCTAACACTAACTAAATTCTACCTATGCATATGCATAGCCTGGGCGCGCTACCAGTAAAATTGAGAATTGCACAAAAAAAGTGGGATCAGCGCATCACCAGGCCGCCTCCGAATGGCCTCAGCTCAGAGATGCGCTGAGCCCCCCCAGAAACTACAAACACACCTTGAACCCAAACAGAGGCTCTGCATATACACCAAAGGAAAACTATTAAGTGGGAGCAGCTGACCAGAAATAAATCAATCAAACATAGCAAAGAAATGAACAGCGCTACTTAAAAACAGATGAGTGCTTACCTGCAAAAAAGTGCAAACCCCACTCATGGGATACAAATACACAATGAGCATACACATGACCTGTCTACCACTTGGAGGATGTTAGTTTCCACTAACAGCTTGCATGCAATTTGTTAGGTACTCGTCCCTCCCACTGTCGAAGAAGTCTTTCCTCCATGGGAGGGGACCTAACACTAACTAAATTCTACCTATGCATATGCATAGCCTGGGCGCGCTACCAGTAAAATTGAGAATTGCGCAAAAAAAGTGGGATCAGCGCATCACCAGGCCGCCTCTGAATGGCCTCAGCTCAGAGATGCGCTGAGCCCCCCCAGAAACTACAAACGCACCTTGAACCCAAACAGAGGCTCTGCATATACACCAAAGGAAAACTATTAAGTGGGAGCAGCTGACCAGAAATCAATCAATCAAACATAGCAAAGAAATGAACAGCGCTACTTAAAAACAGATGAGTGCTTACCTGCAAAAAAGTGCAAACCCCACTCATGGGATAAAAATACACAATGAGCATACACATGACCTGTCTACCACTTGGAGGATGTTAGTTTCCACTAACAGCTTGCATGCAATTTGTTAGGTACTCTTTTTCCTTTTCCTTTGGTGTTTATGCAGAGCCTCTGTTTGGGTTCAAGGTGCGTTTGTAGTTTCTGGGGGGGCTCAGCGCATCTCTGAGCTGAGGCCATTCGGAGGCGGCCTGGTGATGCGCTGATCCCACTTTTTTTGCGCAATTCTCAATTTTACTGGTAGCGCGCCCAGGCTATGCATATGCATAGGTAGAATTTAGTTAGTGTTAGGTCCCCTCCCATGGAGGAAAGACTTCTTCGACAGTGGGAGGGACGAATACCTAACAAATTGCATGCAAGCTGTTAGTGGAAACTAACATCCTCCAAGTGGTAGACAGGTCATGTGTATGCTCATTGTGTATTTTTATCCCATGAGTGGGGTTTGCACTTTTTTGCAGGTAAGCACTCATCTGTTTTTAAGTAGCGCTGTTCATTTCTTTGCTATGTTTGATTGATTTATTTCTGGTCAGCTGCTTCCACTTAATAGTTTTCCTTTGGTGTATATGCAGAGCCTCTGTTTGGGTTCAAGGTGCGTTTGTAGTTTCTGGGGGGGCTCAGCGCATCTCTGAGCTGAGGCCATTCAGAGGCGGCCTGGTGATGCGCTGATCCCACTTTTTTTGCGCAATTCTCAATTTTACTGGTA
Organism: Hyperolius riggenbachi; assembly: GCF_040937935.1. NCBI lineage: Eukaryota > Metazoa > Chordata > Amphibia > Anura > Hyperoliidae > Hyperolius > Hyperolius riggenbachi. The sequence continues at coordinate 340,340,778 of NC_090651.1, read as the reverse complement.
GCGCGCCCAGGCTATGCATATGCATAGGTAGAATTTAGTTAGTGTTAGGTCCCCTCCCATGGAGGAAAGACTTCTTCGACAGTGGGAGGGACGAGTACCTAACAAATTGCATGCAAGCTGTTAGTGGAAACTAACATCCTCCAAGTGGTAGACAGGTCATGTGTATGCTCATTGTGTATTTGTATCCCATGAGTGGGGTTTGCACTTTTTTGCAGGTAAGCACTCATCTGTTTTTGAGTAGCGCTGTTCATTTCTTTGCTATGTTTGATTGATTTATTTCTGGTCAGCTGCTCCCACTTAATAGTTTTCCTTTGGTGTATATGCAGAGCCTCTGTTTGGGTTCAAGGTGCGTTTGTAGTTTCTGGGGGGGCTCAGCACATCTCTGAGCTGAGGCCATTCGGAGGCGGCCTGGTGATGCGCTGATCCCACTTTTTTTGCGCAATTCTCAATTTTACTGGTAGCGCGCCCAGGCTATGCATATGCATAGGTAGAATTTAGTTAGTGTTAGGTCCCCTCCCATGGAGGAAAGACTTCTTCGACAGTGGGAGGGACGAGTACCTAACAAATTGCATGCAAGCTGTTAGTGGAAACTAACATCCTCCAAGTGGTAGACAGGTCATGTGTATGCTCATTGTGTATTTTTATCCCATGAGTGGGGTTTGCACTTTTTTGCAGGTAAGCACTCATCTGTTTTTAAGTAGCGCTGTTCATTTCTTTGCTATGTTTGATTGATTTATTTCTGGTCAGCTGCTTCCACTTAATAGTTTTCCTTTGGTGTATATGCAGAGCCTCTGTTTGGGTTCAAGGTGCGTTTGTAGTTTCTGGGGGGGCTCAGCGCATCTCTGAGCTGAGGCCATTCAGAGGCGGCCTGGTGATGCGCTGATCCCACTTTTTTTGCGCAATTCTCAATTTTACTGGTAGCGCGCCCAGGCTATGCATATGCATAGGTAGAATTTAGTTAGTGTTAGGTCCCCTCCCATGGAGGAAAGACTTCTTCGACAGTGGGAGGGACGAGTACCTAACAAATTGCATGCAAGCTGTTAGTGGAAACTAACATCCTCCAAGTGGTAGACAGGTCATGTGTATGCTCATTGTGTATTTGTATCCCATGAGTGGGGTTTGCACTTTTTTGCAGGTAAGCACTCATCTGTTTTTAAGTAGCGCTGTTCATTTCTTTGCTATGTTTGATTGATTTATTTCTGGTCAGCTGCTCCCACTTAATAGTTTTCCTTTGGTGTATATGCAGAGCCTCTGTTTGGGTTCAAGGTGCAGTTGTAGTTTCTGGGGGGGCTCAGCACATCTCTGAGCTGAGGCCATTCGGAGGCGGCCTGGTGATGCGCTGATCCCACTTTTTTTGCGCAATTCTCAATTTTACTGGTAGCGCGCCCAGGCTATGCATATGCATAGGTAGAATTTAGTTAGTGTTAGGTCCCCTCCCATGGAGGAAAGACTTCTTCGACAGTGGGAGGGACGAGTACCTAACAAATTGCATGCAAGCTGTTAGTGGAAACTAACATCCTCCAAGTGGTAGACAGGTCATGTGTATGCTCATTGTGTATTTTTATCCCATGAGTGGGGTTTGCACTTTTTTGCAGGTAAGCACTCATCTGTTTTTAAGTAGCGCTGTTCATTTCTTTGCTATGTTTGATTGATTTATTTCTGGTCAGCTGCTCCCACTTAATAGTTTTCCTTTGGTGTATATGCAGAGCCTCTGTTTGGGTTCAAGGTGCGTTTGTAGTTTCTGGGGGGGCTCAGCGCATCTCTGAGCTGAGGCCATTCGGAGGCGGCCTGGTGATGCGCTGTTCCCACTTTTTTTTTTTTGCAAAAAAAGCATTTACTCACCTGGCAGAAGACTCTTCTGGCGCGCATCTCCACTGGACGATCCTCCCGAAGTCTCCCGCACTGACATGCAGAGCAGGGCTACGGCAAGATGGCGCCCGAAGCCCTGTACTGGAGACACAAATAGTCTCCAGTACAGGGCTTCGGCAGCCATCTTGCCGTAGCCCTGCTCCCCTGCCGGTGTCGGAACAGACACCGGAAGAGGAGGCTGGAGCGGGGCTGCGGGCAATGAACTGGCACGGCGTCTATAGACGCCGCTGCCAGTTCATGAGAATAGAGTGACCAGAGTCCCGAGGCTGATGAAAGCGGGACGTTTCCCGGGACCTCATGCAGCCTGGGACAGCGGACCCCGAATCCGGGACACGTCCCGGGCAATCCGGGACATCTGGTCACTCTATATAAACAAACTTTTAAAAACTGTTTTTAACCACTTTTAATGCGGCGGGGAGCAGCGAAATTGTGACAGAGGGTAATAGGAGATGTCCCCTAACGCACTGGTATGTTTACTTTTGTGCGATTTTAACAATACAGATTCTCTTTAACCACTTGAGGACTACAGTGCTAAACCCCCCTAAAGACCAGGCCAGTTTTGCTTAATAGGCCACTGCAGCTTTAAGGCCAAGCTGCAGGGCCGCACAACTCAGCACACAAGTGATTCCCCCCCCCCCCCCTTTTCTCCCCACCAACAGAGCTCTCTGTTGGTGGGGTCTGATCGCCCATCAGATGTTTATTTTTTTTTGTATAAATATTTATCACTGTTTTTTTTTTTTGTGATTGGCTGTCATAGGATTCAGCCTATGACAGCTGATCACTCCTGACGCAATGGAAGGTACAGCCGTGTCACATGGCTGTCCCCAGTACAGCGCTGCTGCTAATCGCAGCACTGTACATGGTAATTAGAAAGCGGTTTTGCTGTCTAACAGTCTCCCGAGCGGCGATCACCGCTCGGAGACTGAAGGCGGGACGGAGCTCCTCCCCTCAAGCAGGAGATGCGTGTACATGACTTGACGCCAATTGGCATTAGGCAGTCCTGGGGCTGCCGCCTCGGCCACACCCATTGGCGTGGGGCGGTCATTAGGTAGTTAAGGACTACTGGTGATTGATCAGGAAGTTGTAGTAGCAGGCAGCCAGATACTACACTGAGCAAATAGAACACAGGCTTCCCTATCAGCAAACACCATGGGCTTGATTCAGAAAAGAGTGCTAACTGATAGCACGGTCGTTTTCGTGTTTTGCGCGATTGTGAATTTTCGCACGAAACATTATGCAAACGTGAATTTTCACGCTAAACCGATATTGTTTGCATGCAAAAATTCACATTTGCATGTGAAAACGTTATTGTTTCGTGTGAGAATTTGCGATCGCGCAAAGCGAAAACGGCCGTGCTATCAGTTAGCACTCTTTTGTGAATCAAGCCCCATGTGTTCACAACATGCTGATAGGAACACAAATACTCATTCTTCACTATGCACTGTCCACCGGCAAATAGATTTGGCCAGTTCTGGCCATCTCTACTCTTTAGGCAAGAGTTTAGAGCATCAGACGAGACAACTGACCACAATTTTACCATCCCATACACAGCTTCTCTTCGCCTAGCCATTTTTAGGCATTACAGACCACTGGCTGGAGTGCCATTAGTCCTGGGGGCACCATACCCCTGGATTAAGCCCTGCCCCAAATGAAGCCCCACCCCCATGACTAAGCCCCCCTGTGCCACCTCTGCCCCCTGCCTCCTTCTGTCCCCCTGTGCCTCCTTCTTTGGCATGTTGTGCCTCCTTTAGTCCTCCTGCTCCTCCCTCTTTCCGTTGTGCCTCCTTATGTCCCCTTTTCCACTATCTGTCCTTGACCCTTCCTGCATTCCCCAAGCCCAGTGTGTAAACGCAGAGTATAGTGCAGCAGAAGCTATGCTCTCACCTCTCTACCAGAGTCCAGTGGCTTTACTGGTGTACCATCCTATCTGTCTCCTGCTCCCTATAGTGTTGGCACCTCACTCTACTTGTCGCGTATAATCACACTACATGCAGTAGGAGATGCCAGGCACTAGACCAGGCAGCGAGCAGACAGATGGAAGCACAGCACTGGAATTCAGTGGAGAGGTGTGAGCACAGCTTCTGCTGAGCCATACTCTAAATTTTCAGACTGGGCTGGGGGTGTGCAAGGAAATGCGATTGGCGGGTTGTTTGTATCTTGGGGACTCCCTGTATTAAGTACTAGCTGGATGCCCGGCGTTGCCCGGGTATGTATTTGGCTGGTGTTGGCTGTGCCCACTTTTCCTAACCCTAACACACAATTACTTAATTACTTAATGACCAAGTTTGTGAGCTTTGCGGTCTTTGGCATCAATAATTTGCATTGAAATAAAAAAAATCTGTTTGGCTCTGGCTCCACCCCTTTTCTGAATTTGAACCCAAATCACCCAATGGCCAGGTATAGGTGATTAACAGTGCAAGAGGCTTGTGCCATTAACAGTGCAAGAATGGCAGCAATTAAATATTCCCCTTTAAAAAAATCAATAGGTGGATTTTAATTGGCTTTTGTAGGCTCCACCCACCTTTCTGAATATTAATCCTAGTCACCCAGTGACCAACTGTGCAAAGTTTGAGAACCCTACCACTAACAGTGTAAGAATGGCTGCAGTTTATATTTTCCCAATGAAATTTGTATTTTTCTCCACCCACTGATTTCCTGACATTGTTCGGGTATCAATTTGGCTGGTGTTGGCTCCGCCTACTTTTTCTAACCTTAACACACAATTACTCAAAGACCAAGTTTGTGCGCTTTGCGGTCTTTGGCATTAATAATTTGCATTAAGATTAAACAAATCTGATTGTCTGTTTGTGGCTCCACCCCTTTGTCTAAATTTGAACCACAGTCACCCAATGACCAACTGTACCAGGTTTAAGGCTTGTGCCATTAACAGTGCAAGAATGGCAGCAATTACATATTCCCCTTGAAAATCAATAGGTGGATTTTGATTACCTTTTGTAGGCTCCACCCACTTTTCTTAATATTAATCTCAGTCACCCAGTGACCAATTGTGCAAAGTTTGAGAACCCTGCCATTAGCAGTGTAAGAATAGCTGCAGTTTACATTTTCTCAGTGAAATGTGTATTTGTCTCCGCCCATTGATGACCCGGTATTGCCCGATTATGTATTTGGCTGGCATTGGCTGCGCCCACTTTTCCTAGCCCTAACACACAATTACTTAAAGCGGAATATAACCCTGCATTTCAACTTTGCTCTAAAACATTATTTACAGTATATTATATGCAACCAGCATTTTTCTTTTTTTACTAGACCAGCATTGGAAGGGTTACACAGAGTTTTAAAGTTCCTGGAGATTTCTGTAGACGCATCCAAGCTCAGATAGATACATTTTGTTTACATAAATGTATCTAAGTGTTGAATGTTACACACTTTGGCTGTCCTCCAGCTCAGTCAGAGAGATGAGTCAGATTCAACACTTAGATACATTTATGTAAACAAAATGTATCTATCTGAGCTTCAGATGCGTCTGCAGAAATCTCCAGGAACTTTAAAACTCTGTGTAACCCTTCCAATGCTGGTCTAGTAAAAAAAAAATGCATATAATATACTGTAAATAATGTTTTAGAGCAAAGTTGAAATGCTGGGTTATATTCCGCTTTAATTACTCAATGACCAAGTTTGTGAGCTCTGCGGTTTTTGGCATCAATAACCTGTGTTAAAATGAAACAAATAAGATTCGCTGTTTGTGGCTCCACCCCCTTTTATAAATTTAAACCCCAGTCACCCAATGATAAGCTGTACCAGGTTTGAGGCTTGTGCCATTAACAATTATATAAATGTGGTCAATGCGCTCCTCTGACTTATGTTTCCAGATGTATTCCTATGGGTAATAAATATTGCACAATTCTGTATATAGTAATGGATCGCTTCACCATGGGGGGGTATCACCACCCTGAATAAATACTTTAAGGTAAACGGTGGAGCGCTCTACATCACATATACCACATAGCTCATATAGCTCTAAAAAAATGAACCCAGCTGTCTTATCAGACCTAATATACAGTAAATTTGACAATCCAATTAATGTTATTATATTCCAGTCCTCCTGTGGGAAAAACAGACACAATTTGTAGGATATCAAATGTCCCCCTGCAGAAACAACACAAGTGTTCCCCTGCAGACCACAACACAGTCGAGCCACGTGTTGTTAATCTTCCTGTTGTCAGGCTAAAATATCCTTATAATACAAAAGTTCCAAAGAACCGTTCCTCTTATTCCCTTGGTCACTCCTCCTGCTAAAATACTCTTACCAGCAATCGTGGCTGATTGAATCACAGATCAGCAAATGGGCATATATATAATTGTAGCTCCTCACATCCAGACAACTTCCTCCTGGATTAAGCTCAGAGACATAGAGATAACATAGCGTGATACAGCTTTGACTGGTCAAGCCCATATACCAGAACAAACTCCATGTGTAACTCCCCACAAGTGTTTACACCTCTGTGAGAAATAAATATATTGCTCGCTCACCAAACGTAATGGCTGATCCTCATGCTGACCAGCTAGTATGGCATTTTCATCACTTTGGTGATCAGGATGTTGATACCTTTAAGACTAAGAGACAGGCCAACATAGCATAACTCCGTATTTAATAAAATAAAACCACAAGTAGTGCACTTACAATATAAAAGATTCAATGCGCATAGAATAAATAGGACGTCCACACCGCCATCTTCCTCCTTTAGCGTCTCCACACTCTGCGCCTGAGGCCCCGCCCTACCGGTTTCGTCAGAAGACTCATCTGGGGGTCTGTTTGTGGCTCCACCCCCTTTTATAAATTTAAACCCCAGTCACCCAATGATAAGCTGTACCAGGTTTGAGGCTTGTGCCATTAACAGTGCAAGAATGGCAGCAATGAAATATTCCCCTGAAAATCAATAGGTGATTTTTGATTGGCTTTTGTAGGCTCCACCCACTTTTCTGAATATTAATCCCAGTCACCCAGTAACCAACGCTGCAAAGTTTGAGAACCCTGCCATTAACAGTGTAAGAATGGCTACTGTTTAAATTTTCCCAGTAAAATTTTGTATTTGGCTCTGCCCACTTATGAACCCGAGTTGCGCGCTTATGTATTTGGCTGGTGTTGGCTGTGCCCACTTTTCTAACCCTAACACCCAATTAATAAATTACTCAATTACCAAGTTTGTGAGTTTTGCAGTGTTTGGCATCAATAATTTGCATTGGAATGAAACAAATCTGATTGGCTGTTTGTGGCTCCACCCCTTACTGAAATTGAATCCCAGTCACCCAATGATCAACTGTACCAGGTTTGAGGCTTGGGCCATTAACAGTCCAAGAATGGCAGCAATGTAAATATTCCCCTTGAAAATCAATAGGTGAATTTTGATTGGCTTTTGTAGGCTCCATTCACTTTCCTGAATATTAATCCCAGTCACCCAGCGACCAACTGTGCAAAGTTTGAGAACCCTACCATTAACAGTGTAAGAATGGCTGCAGTTTACATTTTCTCAGTAAAATTTGTATTTGTCTCCGCCCCCTTTTTGGTTATGGGAATAAAAAGTATCCTATACTTTATTCCAGGTAATGTACTATGTGTGTGCCAAATTTCATTCAAATCCGTTCAGCCGTTTTTGCGTGATCGAGTAACAAGCATCCAAACATCCAAACATCCGAACTTTCCCTTTTATTATATTAGTAGGATGTACCTGATAAGCCACATGGTTTCACATAAAGTGGCTGCACATATCTTCCACCATTATGTAAAAATTTGTTATTGATTTGTTCTCTGCAAAAGCTGTAATTCACCTCTGTCTTGTTCTGTTAACTGTAACTGTATTGTTTACATTGTATTGTACTAACTTGTAATCTGTTGTACAGCACCACAAACAAACTTCACATTGCTTTTATTGATAAAATATTAAAATAAATCAGATTTTGTGACTAGTGCTAACCCTAAAGCTGGCCATACACTAGGCCGATTCCCGCCAGATCGACAGCAGATTCGATCACTGGGATCGAATCTGCTGTCACATCGTTCACGCAACACGCCGAATTTCGATCCATTTCGTCCGATCCCGTAGATCACTCCGTGTGGAATTACCGTCGATTGCCCGCAGGTAGGGAGCGCGTCGCTAGCGGCGTTCGAGTACCCGACGACCGACGCAATAAAGCCCACATACATTACCTGCTCCGCCGGCACGACTGCCCCGGTCACCGCTGCTCCGTCTCCGCGCTGGTCTGGTCTCCGGGTCCAGCATGCTTCACTTCTTCTAGCCCGGCAGGAAGTTTAAACAGTAGAGGGCGCTCTACTGTTTAAACTTCCTGCCGGGCAGGAAGAAGTAAAGCATGTCGGACCTGGAGACCAGAGCGGAGACGGAGCAGCGGTGACCGGGGGCAGTCGCGCCGGCGGAGCAGGTAATGTATGCAGCAGGGGGAGGGGGGGGGGGAGCGGCGGCGGCAACACCACCACCACAACAGATTGTGAACGGTTTCAGGCTGAAATTGGTTCACAATCTGTTTGCAGTAAAGGTAGCAAATCGACCAGTGTATGGCTACCTTAAGCTCTTTAATAAGTTATAACAATGGTATCTATGACTAACACACCCCTTACCCTTTGGAATAACCTTCCTGTAGCCAATACATTAACCATGCTCTCAGGATACCTTTACACCTACCTTAGATAACCTTGTAAACACTCTTAATTGTTAAATTTGCAGATGATACAACTGTCATTGGCCTTTTATCAGACTATGAGGAAGTTGCACACAGTGAAGAAGTAGGGAACATGACTGCATGGTGCAACATTAACAGCCTACCAAGTACAAAAAAGATCAAAAAAAGTTATTCTGGACTTAAGGAACACCAAAAAGACCAATCATATTCAGTGCTGCTCATCAGGATACCGGATATCCGAATAGACTCGGATATCCGAACTTTTTAGGCCTATCCGATCGGATCCGGATTCCGGATAGCTGGACGGAAATCCGGATAGCTCTATGCGGATAGTTGGTCGCATAACCCGGATATCCGCGGATACCGATCGGATATCCGAATCCGGGTACTGTAACCATGGACATGATGTCCATGATGTCATTCAGCCAATCAGAGCGCTCCCAGCCTAAGCCCAAGCACCCAATCACAGAGGGGAACCTTGGCCAGTCCCTCCTGTATATAAGGAGGGGGGCATGTTAAGAATCTCGTCCTTGCTTTGTGACTGCCACTGAGATAGTTTGTCCAGTGTGTTTGGCTGAAGCAAGTACATTATCCCAGTGATAACCCAGCGTTTTAACACTAAAACACCTTCTGGTTTTACTGTTTTACTGTGTTGTAGTTAGCTTAGCTAGTCTGTGTAATTTGTTAGTGTCAGTCAGTCTTGTCAGTCAGTCTTTCAGCTGCAGCAGCTGCCTGTGCCTGCTACTAGGTCCTGTGTCTTTGTGTGTGCTGTGTCTGTGTGCACACACTCCAGGCTCCTTGCTGCTGGCTGGGCTGCTATTACTACTGCTACTGTGGTTTTATATTGTGTAGTTGCAGACAGTGCTAGTACTACAGATTATTGCTGCTGTGCTGCTGCTGAGTGAGCAGTGTCAGTGTGTTTAGTTGTTGTACTCCTGTCTGTCAATCTGCTGATCATTTCCAAGCCCGCCGCCAATAATAAAAGTGCACCAAGTACCCCACACACATCATCTGTGACGTCGACTCATCAGTGACAGTGAGTCTTGTACTATGTCTGGCACTGGCAGTGTGAGACGGGGGAGGGGCAAGGCCAGAAGGAGAGTGAGCAACATTGCGGCCTCTGGCAGCAGTTCTGCCGCATCAGTCATTCCGCCGCTACCCACTGGCAGTCACGCTGCAGAGACGCAGCAGCGTGTTGCGTCAATTTTCAAGCAGGGTCAGCGGCGCAGATTGGAGGAGAAGGACGCCGCGTCTGTGATGCAGCAGATGGCGCATGACGAGGAGCAAGCCAGTGACAGTGAGGCCACCACCACCACCAGCCCTAGCCCTAGAGAAAATATTCTCAGCAAAATTGGCTTTACAGAAGAGTCTGAGATGCTGACAGTAATTGTTGGGGGGGAGCCCGTCCATGATGTGTCAGCAGAAGAGGAGTTTGAGGCGGGCTCATCATCCCAGCAGTTTTACGAAGGGGAGTTTGATGATGAGGTGAAGGACCCGGACTACCAGCGACCGGAGGGGCATGTCAGCTCTGACTCTGAGGAGGAGGAGTCAGTGTGTATGGCACGCAGGTTGAGCATTGCAGGGATTGGCAGGAGCAGCAGTGGGCATGGAATACGTGACCCGCAGGCTGCTGCTCCATCTGTCAGTGGCACGACTACCACCAGCCGCACCACTCAACCCCAGGCCCCAACCACCACCGGGAGAAAATCCACAGCAGCATCCCGTTCTGAGCCACGTAAGGGAAAACTCCAATCCCCAATATGGCAGTTTTTCCATCTGCCCTCACTGGATAGCAAATTTGTAACGTGCAAATTATGCCATGTGAAGCTGAGCAGAGGGTCTCACCCCTCCAGTTATGGCACCTCCAGCTTCATCAACCATCTGGGCAATAAGCACAAACCTGAGCATCAGGAATTCAAGCTGCTGAAGGAAGCTGGCGCTGGCCCTTGCAGAGGTCGGAGCACTATAACCAGCTTTGCCACTCCTGCTGACACTGAGGCCTGTTCAGGCAGCCAGTCCTCCTCAGTGGTCTCCTCTGTTCCCTCCTCAGCTTCCCGTGCAAGCCTAAAACGCCCCCACCACCAGACCCTGCTGAGTGACTCTTTTGTGGTCAGGGCTCAGCCTCCCGGCAGCCGTCGCATACGCCAGCTGAACGGCTTGCTTACACGGGCCATGTCCTCCCAGCTCCTCCCGTACTCGTTTGTGCAGGAGGGGAGCCGGATGCGTGCGCTCCTGCAGTGCGCAGTGCCGGATTGGCCAATCCCCAGCCGGCACTACTTCGCACGCAAGGCCATCCCAGCACTGCACTGCTTTGTAAAGGCCAACGTGGAGCGTGGGCTGGATCATGCGCTTGGTGCGCGCGTCCATGTGACAATGGACTCATGGAGCAGCCGGTTCGGGACAGGCCGCTATTTGTCCTTCACCGCGCACTGGGTCAGTTTGGTGGAAGGGGGTGAAGAGGAGACAGCAGCATCATCACCACGGTGGGTGGTGCCACCCCGCAGCAGGGTCAGGGGAAGTGCAGCAGCTTCCAGCTCTGATCCGGTTCCATCCGCCGCCAAACAACCCCGCCTCAGCAGCAGCGTGAAGGCCCACCACTGCCAAGCGCTGCTGCAGATGGTCACGGTGGGCAAGAACAAGCTGACGGCAGACCACGTCTTGGCCAAGCTCCGAGAGCAAGAGAGGAGTTGGCTGACCCCCAGAGGCCTCAGAGTCGGAGAGGTGGTGGCCGACAATGGTGCAAACTTGGTTGCCGCCATCCAGCGGGGAAACCTCACCCACATCCCCTGTCTGGCCCACGTCCTGAACCTAGTGGTGCAGAAATTCCTGCACACCTACCAGGGGATGGACACTCTTTTGGGAGCGGCAAGGAAAACGGTGGGTCATTTTCGCCGCTCGGGTGGTGCCACAGCGACCCTTACAGCCGTGCAGATGGAGCTGAACCTCCCACAGCACCGCCTCATTATAGACGTTCCAACACGCTGGAATTCCACCCTGGCGATGTTGGAACGTCTGGTTGAACAGAGGCGGGCTGTCAACCTGTACCTGGCCAGAGCCACCATGGATGCCAACTTGTTGGGGACCGGCACCACCCACCTCCCAGACATCATCCGCCCTGCTGAGTGGGGAAAAATGCAGCTGGTGTGCTTTGTGCTGGCACCCTTCCTGGAGGCCACCAACATGGTCAGCCGGGACCATGCGTCGCTGTGTGAGTGGTTGACCATTGTGTGCATGCTGGACAAGGCCCTCGATGCTCTGCTGGAAGTGGGAGAGGAAGCCTTGATCCAGCAGCAGGAGCAGCAGCAGCACACTTCACAGTCCACCTCTGTGCAGCAGGAGGAGGATTCGGAGGAGTTGGAGGAGGACTTGGAGGAGTTGGAGGTCCCTGACCTTGAAGAGGAGGGGGCACAGCGGAGTGCAGCTGCAGTAGTGCGGGGGTGGAGAGAGCAAGATGAGGCTCCGGAATCAGAGGAGGACGACAGCACTGTCAGCGGTGCAGAAGATGATAGGTCAGCAGAGATGGCAGCCCTCTTCCCCATGGCAGTGCACATGCTGCAGTGCCTGCGCAAAGACCCAAGGGTGAAGGAGATGAGTGCTCGGGAGGACATCTGGATCACCCTGATGCTGGACCCACGGCTGAAGGGGAAGCTGGCTCAGTTCCTGCCTGTAGGAGGAGACCCTGTGCGCCGAATCAGGGACTTGCAGCGGATTCTGGTTCGGCGCTTGGAGGAAGCCTTCCCCCGGACTCCCACCCCCCCTGCTGTCTCAGTCCAGCCAGCACAGCAGCAGGTGCCTGCATCCAGCATCAGCAGGCGCCCAACAAACCTGCTGTCTCTGACAAAGGCGCTCTATGCCACACCAGTACCGCTGCCTACAGAGGAGGTGCCTGCAGCAGCATCCGGCTCTCAAAGCCAGAACCAGCACCTGACCCGGATGGTGGCCGACTATATGGGGTCCTATAGCGGGCTTGACACCGACACCCCTGTGGACCCCTTGGAGTACTGGGTGAAGCACCTGGATATCTGGGGCGAGCTGGCGCAATACGCCCTGGAAGTGCTGTCCTGCCCGCCTTCCAGCGTTATGTCGGAAAGGTGCTTCAGTGCGGCCGGTGGCGTGGTCACTGAGAAGCGCTCTTGTCTGTCAGGCCAGTCTGTGGACAGACTGACTTTTTTAAAGATGAACGAGGCTTGGGCAATTGGTGAGTTCCTGGCCCCTGTTGTTGGCAAGAGGGGGAAATGAAGTGGCTGAGTGGTTATCACTATGCCTGCTTAACCACCCTTTACCACCACAACCTCCTGACTCCATCTTCATGAAGCCAGGTTCTTATTTTTTGAACTGTGCCGTGGTACCTGCCATGGTCAACTATGTAAACACAATAGCTGTGTAATTTTTTTGGAGGTGTCTGTGCTGTGCGAGTTGTGGGGAGGCCCCAACTGCGTCAGTACGACCGCTTCCTGGAACCTCTCCTAATTTTTTACTGTGCCGTGGTACCTACAACAGTGCCATGGTCAAATATGTAAACACAATAGCTGTGTAATTTTTTTGGAGGTGTCTGTGCTGTCCGAGTTGTGGGGCCCCAACTGTGGCAGTACGACCGACCGCTTCCTGGAACCTCTCCTAATTTTTTACTGTGCCGTGGTACCTACAACAGTGCCATGGTCAACTATGTAAACACAATAGCTGTGTAATTTTTTTGGAGGTGTCTGTGCTGTCCGAGTTGTGGGGCCCAACTGCGGCAGTACGACCGACCGCTTCCTGGAACCTCTCCTAATTTTTTACTGTGCCGTGGTACCTACAACAGTGCCATGGTCAACTATCTAAACACAATAGCTGTGTAATTTTTTTTGGAGGTGTCTGCTGTCCGAGTTGTGGGGAGGCCCCAACTGCGTCAGTACGACTGCTTCCTGATACCACTCTGATGTTGATTGACAGCCATTTTTTTTAGGGGGGGGGGGGATTTTAAGTCCACTCCCCACATCATCAGTGTTTCCATTTTCAAAATTATGATGCTACATGCCTCATATACCCTAAAAAACCTTTTTAAAGCAATTTAAAGGCCACTTCCGGGATTAAACACGGATATCCGAATCCGATCGGATACTAGGGTCGGATATCCGAATCGGATTCGGATCGGAAAATTTTGAATTCGGATATCCGACCCGGATCGGATAGCGGGGTATCCGGATCCGAATCGGATCCGGATTTTGAAAAGGGGTATCCGAGCAGCACTGATCATATTCTCATTTTGAACTGTAAATAGCAGCTTGCGCCAGATGGTTTAATTCAGCAGCTGATTTGGACCAGGCAATCCTCAAAACCTCAAAAATATAAATGTCAAAAATGTCCACAGCGCTTAAAAGATAAATATCTTTAATAATCCAAAATAGATTACAACAATGATTAATGATCCTAGGCTACATATAAATTTATAGCACCTTCCCCACTCCACACAGACAGTCAACTCTCACACCACTCGCTCAGTCTCACTGCAGTGAGTACGTGTAAAAAATGCTGTAAAAATAGGGATCCCAGTAAAGAATCAAAAAAACCATAGTTCCACAAGTACATAAGCAGAAAGATCCTGCAATCCAATATGCGTGTAACCATCAATTGTAGAGGCACAGATACTAAGCACTTTTGTGCACTTCAAGTTGTAAGTTTAGGCGTCACACTGTTGGCAATGCAAGTCCCAATCAGCCTGCCTGCTCTGCAATGGCTGACCCAAAGTTCAATCTTCAATCAAGTTGTGATAATAGAATTGCTCATACATTACCCTCCTGTGTCAGGGCAAGATCACTGCTCTACATTCTGCCTCAATCCGTCACCTGTTTGGCCAATGACGTGGGTGCGGAGAGGCTGGAAGTATAGCAATGTCGGGGCTGGATTACCGGATAGATGCAAGTCCGTATACGGAAGTGTTATGCTCCACGGCGGTGGATTAGTTTTCAGTGACGTCACTCTTTCGTGCGGCGCAGGGTTGCTGACGTTTCAAGGGGTACGCCCCTCTTCCCAACTTGATTGAAGATTGAACTTTGGGTCAGCCATTGCCGGGCAGGCAGGCTGATTGGGACTTGCATTGCCAACAGTGTGACGCCTAAACTTACAACTTGAAGCGCGCAAAAGTGCTTAGTATCTGTGCCTATACAATTGATGGTTACACGCATATTGGATTGCAGCATCTTTCTGCTTATGTACTTGTGGAACTATGGTTTTTTTATTCTTTACTAAGATCCCTAATTTTACAGCATTTTTTTACACGTACTCACTGCAGTGAGAGTTGAATGTCTGTGGAGTGGGGAAGGTGCTATAAATTTGTATGTAGCCTAGGATCATTAATCATTGTTGTAATCTATTTTGGATTATTAAAGATATTTATCTTTTAAGCGCTGTGGACATTTTTGACATTTATATTCTCATTTTGATCAATATAGAGGCTGTGGAGAGAGTATCCAGCTTTACGTCTCTGGGAGTCACTCACCATCATGGAGGACCAGTCTTGGGCTGACAATGCCTTAGCTGTTTTTAGCAAACAATGCCTCTATTTTTGAGAAAGCTAACAAGCACTAACCATCCCCAGAAGCTGCTGTTTGATTTCTACAGATGTACTATAGAGAGTGTCTTACCCACTGCATGAAGGCTTGGTGCAATAGCTGCACCAAGGCCAGTAAACAATCCCTATAGCAGTTTGTAAAAACAGCAGAGGTCATTATTGGCACTTAACAACCGTCACTTGAACTCTTGTATAAGACCTGCTGTATGATAAGGGCCAAAACATTATTAAGGCTAACACTCACCCTTTGAGCTCCTACCATCAGGTAGATGCTTTAGATCAATCCGCATAAACACAAACAGATTGAAAAACAGCTTTTTCCCATCTGCCATAAACATTCAGAACTTATGAAGCTTCTCTGAGATATCCCTTCTATTTGAACATGTGTAATAAGTCATACTGGTAATGTTCAATATTATACTCATACTCATTTATGTGTAAAAATAATAATAATAATAATAATAATAATAATAATAATAAAAATAAAAATAATTATTATTATTATTATCAAAAATAACACTGTGTTCAAAATGTTTTAATATTTAATATATTTAACTGCTTGCCGACCGCATCACGCCGATGGGCGGTCGCCACTCGGGAGACTGTTAGACGGCGAAACCACCATCTAATTACATAGTACAGGGCTGCGATCAGCAGCAGCGCTGTACTATGGGGATAGCCGTGTGACACGGCTGTCCCCCTGGGAGACCTGAAGGCTTTAGCCTATGACAGCTGATCACAGTGATTGGCTAGCGGGGGGAGGGAGGGAGGGCCTAGGATAAAACAAATAAAAAATAGCAAAATGTATTAAAAAAAAAGAAATAGCACAAATATTTATATAAAAACAAAACAAACACTAAGGGATCAGAGAGAGAGAAAAAACTCTGTTGGTGGGGAGAAAAGGGGGGTTGGGGGAATCACTTGTGTGCTATATTGTGCGGCCCTGCAGCTTGGCCTTAAAGCTGCAGTAGCCCATTTTACATAAAATGGCCTGGTCTTTAGAGGGGTTTAACACTGCAATCCTCAAGAGGTTAACATATGTGAATAACTTCCTATTTCTACCTTTGTTACTGTCCCTATGTTTCTTATTTGCACTTTGGGAGCTGTCATAAAAAGTCATTTTGTTGTGTTACACAATGGCAATAAAGTGCTTGCATCTTGGATATAATATAATTACTTTGCTGTCTGTACAAACATGGGCAGCATTGGGGGCTTGTGCACTAAGAGCAACAATACCGTAATGTTTAATATCAAATCTTACTGGTTAAGCATATCAATCATGTGGAATCTGCTCACCCAAGAGGTTCTTCAACTGGACCCTATTAAAGGACAACTGTCCTTAGAGAGATATGGAGGCTGCAATCATTTTTTTCCTTATAAAAACTACCAGTTGCCTGGCACCCTGCTGATCTTTCATGCATTAGTAGTGTCTGAATCACACACCTGAAACAAGTATGCAGCAAATGCAGTCAAACTCACATTGAACATTTGATCTGTATGCTTGTTAAGCGTATATGACTGAGAGTATTATGCTGGGAATACACAAGTCGACCCGGCGGCTCAATTAGCCGCCGGATCGACTCCCGCCGCGTCCCCGCTTGTCCCCACTGCCGCCCCGATCGATTTCCGCTCGTCCCAGAATCGATCCGCCACATGATCGGACACGTCGGAAAATATCAATCGAGCCATCAGTGGCTCGATTGATCAGGAAGAAATGTACCCTCTATTCCCAGCCTTAGAGGCTTAGGATCAGCAGGAAAGCCAGGCAATTTGCAATATTTAAAAGGAAATCTTTCTGTTGAACATGGCAGCCTCCACATCCCTCTCAGTTCAGTGGAGGCTGCCATATTTATTTCCTTTGAAGCAATACCAGTTGCCTGGCTATACTGCTGATGAGCTGCCTCTAATACTTTTAGCCAATGACACTGAACAAACATATGCAGTTCAGGTTTTTCTGACAATATTGTCAGATCTGACAAGATCAGCTGCATGCTTGTTTCTGGTTTATTCAGACACAACTACAGCCAAATAGATCAGCAGAGCTGCCAGGCAACTGGTATTGTTTAAAAGGAAATAAATATTGCATTTTCTTCTTACTTCAGTTGTCTTTTAAGTCAAACTATACCCTCTCTATGATATAGCATACTTACTTCCTGCAACAGAAGACAGTAGAAGACACAGCTGGAGAAGATACATGGCAGCAAATATTCCTCCACTGTTCGCACTGGTAGGCACAGTGATCTTATCCACTCAGATCTCACTCAGATCTCACTCTTGACTGGTCTTTGTCGGAAGTCACAAGGAGAAGAAATGGGGATAGTAAGCAAAAAACAGCTGGTATGAACTGAAGGATAATTAAAATGAAAATGAGAACATGTAATGCGTGTTATTTTCTTACTTACAGACAGTAGCACATTGTACTTATGCAATGCTGTTATTATGTTGTGTACATTTATGGATGTTTTTGCATCTGCACACTACATTTGTTTGAATTTCAATTTTGCATCTATGTAGCTGTCATCCTGGTTCTACTGATGAAGCTGACAGTGAACAATATGAAGACTGCTTTTGTTAGGATTTGCGCATCTGATGATACGCCCCCAGACGTATTGAAGAAAACACTAGTGGTGCCCAAATGGCCAATTTTGGGGTTATATATATATACTGTATATATATATATATATATATATATATATATATATATATATATATATATATATATATATATATATATATATATACAGTATATATATATATATATATTGATTATATTAGTAGGATATATATAGATAGATAGATAGATACCGTATTTTGCGCCGTATAAGACGCTCCGGAATATAAGACGCATCCAGGTTTAACCTCCTGAGCGATAATCCCGAGCTGAGCTCGGGGTATGTCGCGCAGGAGGAGTTCTCAGGCCCTGGTGGGCCGATTTGCATAATTTTTTTTTTGTTACACGCAGCTAGCACTTTGCTAGCTGCGTGTAACTTCCGATTGCCGGCGCTCGCCGCCGATCCGCCGCTCGCCGCCGTGCCGCGCAGCCCCCCCCTCCCCGACCCCTTGCGCAGCCTGGCCAATCAGTGCCAGGCAGCACTGAGGGGTGGTTAGGGACTCCCTCTGCGCCCCCTCCTGGGCGATCTTATTGTATCGCCCAGAGGGTTAAAGGGCAAAAACCAGGGGAAAAAAAAAATATATATATATAATAAACCTGGTGCGTCCATATTCCAGAGGCGTCTTGGACATGTTATCCCCCAAATGGTGTCTGCCCATGTGTCCTGTGCCCCTTCTCCATGTGCCCTGACTACCCCTTCTCCTCATATGTCCTTCTGTGTCCTGTCTCCCCCATGTGTCCTGTCTCCCCATGTGTCCTTCTGTGTCCGTCTCGCTATGGGTCCTGTGTGCCCCTTCTCCCCCATGTGTCCTGACCACCCCTTCTCCTCATATGTCCTCCTGTGTCCTGTCTCCCCCATGTGTCCTGTCTCCCCATGTGTCCTTCTTTGTCCGTCTCGCTATGGGTCCTGTGTGCCCCTTCTCCCCCATGTGTCCTGACCACCCCTTCTCCTCATATGTCCTCCTGTGTCCTGTCTCCCCCATGTGTCCTTCTCCCTTATGTGTCCTATCTCCCCCATGTGTCCTATCTCCCCCATGTGTCCTTCTCCCCCATGCGTCCTTATCCCCCATGCGTCCTTCTCCCCCATGTGTCCTTCTCCCCACACGTTCTTCTCCCCAGTGTCCGTCTCCTCATGTGTTATTTTATGCCCCCCTTCATGTGCCACAGCTCTCCCCATTGTAATCATGCTGCCCGCCATGCGTGCGTCTCCCCGGGTCACCCACCCCCCCACGTGTCTAGCTATCCCCGTTGCAGTGTCAGCAGCAGCAGTGGTGGAGGCTTACCAGATCCATGCCGCCACGAGGACTGCAGACACCCGGCTACTCCATGTGTTTCCTCTACTGCGCTGCTTGTACTGATTGCGTCATCAGTAGCCGCACAGTAGAGGAAACACATGGAGTAGCCGGGTGTCTGCAGTCCTCGCGGCGGCATGGATCTGGTAAGCCTCCACCACTGCTGCTGCTGACACTGGGGGACATATGTACAACGGGGATAGCAAACGGGGATAGTGAACGGGGATAGAAAGACACGGGGGGGGGGTGTATGACCCGGGGAGACGCACGCATGGCGGGGGGCAAGAAATAATTACATGGGGAGAGATGTGGCACGTGGGGGGGGCAGGCCAGGCCCAGCGGGGACACAGGCAGGGAATCCCCAAAGGCGGCGGGTCGCAATTCGTATCGGCGGGCGTTCGCAAGTTGGGGATTCCCTGCCTTTGCCGTATAAGACGCAGGGACTTTTTCTCCCCATTTTTTGGGGAGAAAAAGTGCGTCTTATACGGCAGCAAATACGGTAGATAGATAGATAGACATATATATATATATATATATATACATATATATTATATATATATATATATATATATATATATATATATATATCCTACTAATATAATAAATGGGAAAGTTCGGATGTTTGGATGTTTAGATGTTTGGATGTTTAGATGTTTAGATGTTTGGATGTTTGTTACTCGATCACGCAAAAACGGCTGAACGGATTTGAATGAAATTTGGCACACACATAGTACATTACCTGGAATAAAGTATAGGATACTTTTTATTCCCATAACCAAAAAGGGGGCGGAGACAAATACAAATTTCACTGAGAAAATGTAAACTGCAGCCATTCTTACACTGTTAATGGTAGGGTTCTCAAACTTTTCACAGTTGGTCGCTGGGTGACTGGGATTAATATTCAGGAAAGTGGGTGGAGCCTACAAAAGCCAATCAAAATTCACCTATTGATTTTCAAGGGGAATATTTACATTGCTGCCATTCTTGGACTGTTAATGGCCCAAGCCTCAAACCTGGTACAGTTGATCATTGGGTGACTGGGATTCAATTTCAGTAAGAGGTGGAGCCACAAACAGCCAATCAGATTTGTTTCATTCCAATGCAAATTATTGATGCCAAACACTGCAAAACTCACAAACTTGGTAATTGAGTAATTTATTAATTGGATGTTAGGGTTAGAAAAGTGGGCACAGCCAACACCAGCCAAATACATAAGCGCGCAACTTGGGTTCATAAGTGGGCAGAGCCAAATACAAAATTTTACCGGGAAAATGTAAACAGTAGCCATTCTTACACTGTTAATGGCAGGGTTCTCAAACTTTGCAGAGTTGGTTACTGGGTGACTTAATATTCAGAAAAGTGGGTGGAGCCTACAAAAACCAATCAAAAATCACCTATTGATTTTCAGGGGAATATTTAATTGCTGCCATTCTTGCACTGTTAATGGCACAAGCCTCAAACCTGGTACAGCTTATCATTGGGTGACTGGGGATTAAATTTATAAAATGGGGTGGAGCCACAAACAGACCCCCAGATGAGTCTTCTGACGAAACCGGTAGGGCGGGGCCTCTGGCGCGGAGTGTGGAGACGCTAAAGGAGGAAGATGGCAGTATGGACGTCCTATTTATTCTATGCGCATTCAATCTTTTATATTGTAAGTGCACTACTTGTGGTTTTATTTTATTAAATACGGAGTTACGCTATGTTGGCCTGTCTCTGAGTCTTAAAGGTATCAACATCCTGATCACCAAAGTGATGAAAATGCCATACTAGCTGGTCAGCATGAGGATCAGCCATTACGTTTGGTGAGCGAGCAATATATTTATTTCTCACAGAGGTGTAGACACTTGTGGGGAGTTACACGTGGAGTTTGTTCTGGTATATGGGCTTGACCAGTCAAAGCTGTATCACGCTATGTTATCTCTATGTCTCTGAGCTTAATCCAGGAGGAAGTTGTCTGGATGTGAGGAGCTACAATCATATATATGCCCATTTGCTGATCTGTGATTCAATCAGCCACGATTGCTGGTAAGAGTATTTTAGCAGGAGGAGTGACCAAGGGAATAAGAGGAACGGTTCTTTGGAACTTTTGTATTATAAGGATATTTTAGCCTGACAACAGGAAGATTAACAACACATGGCTCGACTGTGTTGTGGTCTGCAGGGGAACACTTGTGTTGTTTCTGCAGGGGGACATTTGATATCCTACAAATTGTGTCTGTTTTTCCCACAGGAGGACTGGAATATAATAACATTAATTGGATTGTCAAATTTACTGTATATTAGGTCTGATAAGACAGCTGGGTTCATTTTTTTAGAGCTATATGAGCTATGTGGTATATGTGATGTAGAGCGCTCCACCGTTTGCCTTAAAGTATTTATTCAGGGTGGTGATACCCCCCCATGGTGAAGCGATCCATTACTATATACAGAATTGTGCAATATTTATTACCCATAGGAATACATCTGGAAACATAAGTCAGAGGAGCGCATTGACCACATTTATATAATTGTTAATGGCACAAGCCTCAAACCTGGTACAGCTTATCATTGGGTGACTGGAGTTTAAATTTATAAAAGGGGGTGGAGCCACAAACAGCGAATCTTATTTGTTTCATTTTAACACAGGTTATTGATGCCAAAAACCGCAGAGCTCACAAACTTGGTCATTGAGTAATTAAAGCGGAATATAACCCTGCATTTCAACTTTGCTCTAAAACATTATTTACAGTATGTTATATGCAAAAAGCATTTTTTTTTTTACTAGACCAGCATTGGAAGGGTTACACAGAGTTTTAAAGTTCCTGGAGATTTCTGCAGACGCATCTGAAGCTCAGATAGATACATTTTGTTTACATAAATGTATCTAAGTGTTGAATCTGACTCATCTCTCTGACTGAGCTGGAGGACAGCCAAAGTGTGTAACATTCAACACTTAGATACATTTATGTAAACAAAATGTATCTATCTGAGCTTGGATGCGTCTACAGAAATCTCCAGGAACTTTAAAACTCTGTGTAACCCTTCCAATGCTGGTCTAGTAAAAAAAGAAAAATGCTGGTTGCATATAATATACTGTAAATAATGTTTTAGAGCAAAGTTGAAATGCAGGGTTATATTCCGCTTTAAGTAATTGTGTGTTAGGGCTAGGAAAAGTGGGCGCAGCCAATGCCAGCCAAATACATAATCGGGCAATACCGGGTCATCAATGGGCGGAGACAAATACACATTTCACTGAGAAAATGTAAACTGCAGCTATTCTTACACTGCTAATGGCAGGGTTCTCAAACTTTGCACAATTGGTCACTGGGTGACTGAGATTAATATTAAGAAAAGTGGGTGGAGCCTACAAAAGGTAATCAAAATCCACCTATTGATTTTCAAGGGGAATATGTAATTGCTGCCATTCTTGCACTGTTAATGGCACAAGCCTTAAACCTGGTACAGTTGGTCATTGGGTGACTGTGGTTCAAATTTAGACAAAGGGGTGGAGCCACAAACAGACAATCAGATTTGTTTAATCTTAATGCAAATTATTAATGCCAAAGACCGCAAAGCGCACAAACTTGGTCATTGAGTAATTGTGTGTTAGGGTTAGAAAAAGTAGGCGGAGCCAACACCAGCCAAATTGATACCCGAACAATGTCAGGAAATCAGTGGGTGGAGAAAAATACAAATTTCATTGGGAAAATGTAAACTGCAGCCATTCTTACACTGTTAGTGGTAGGGTTCTCAAACTTTGCACAGTTGGTCACTGGGTGACTAGGATTAATATTCAGAAAGGTGGGTGAGCCTACAAAAGCCAATTAAAATCCACCTATTGATTTTTTTAAGGGGAATATTTAATTGCTGCCATTCTTGCACTGTTAATGGCACAAGCCTCTTGCACTGTTAATCACCTGTACCTGGTACAGTTGGCCATTGGGTGATTTGGGTTCAAATTCAGAAAAGGGGTGGAGCCAGAGCCAATCAGATTTATTTTATTTCAATGCAAATTATTGATGCCAAAGACCGCAAAGCTCACAAACTTGGTCATTAAGTAATTAAGTAATTGTGTGTTAGGGTTAGGAAAAGTGGGCACAGCCAACACCAGCCAAATACATACCCGGGCAACGCCGGGCATCCAGCTAGTATATATATATATATATATATATATATATATATATATATATATATATATCCTACTAATATAATAAATGGGAGAGTTTGGATGTTTGGATGTTTGTTACTCGATCACTCAAAAATAGCTGAACGAATTTGAATGAAATTCAGCACACACATAGTACATTACCTGGAATAACATATAGGATACTTTTTAATCCCATAACCAAAAAGTGGGTGGAGACAAATTTCACTGAGATAATGTAAACTGCAGCCATTCTTACATGGTTAATGGTAGGGTTCTAGAACTTTGCACAGTTGGTAGTGGGTGACTGGGATTAATATTCAGAAAATTTGGTGAAGCCTACAAAAGCCAATCAAAATTCACCTATTGATTTCAAAAGGGAATATTGCATTGCTGCCATTCTTGCACTGTGAATGGCACAAGCCTCAAACTTAGTACAGTTGGTTATTGGGTGACTGGGGTTCAAATTCAGAAAAGAGGGAGGGGGACCACAAACAGCCAAACAGATTTGTTTGATTTCAATGCAAATTATTGATGTTAAAGACTGCAAAGCCAACAAACTTGGTCATTGCAGGGTTTCGAATTTCGGCTCTGCCAGCACCTATTCAGTAGGGGACCTTGGGCACGTCTCCCTAACACTGCTACTGCCTATAGAGCGCGTTCTAGTGGCTGCAGTTCTAGTGCTTTGAGTCTGCCAGGAGAAAAGTGCAATATAAATGTTCTGTGTCTGTCTGTTCAATGCAAATTATTGATGCTAAAGACCGCAAAGCTCACAAACTTGGTAATTGAGTAATTGTGTGTTAAGGTTAGAAAAAGTAGGCGCAGCCAAAACCAGCCAAATACATACCCGGGCAATGTCGGGTCATCAGTGGGCAGAGACAAATACAAATTTCACTGGTAAAAAGGGGAAATACAGCCATTCTTACACTGTTAATGGCAGGGTTCTCAAACTTTGCACAGTTGGTCACTGGGTGATGGGGATTAATATTCAGAAAAGTGGGTGAAGCCTACAAAAGCCAATTAAAATTCACCTATTGATTTTCTAGGAGAATATTTAATTGCTGCCATTCTTGCACTGTTAATAGCACAAGCCTCAAACCTGGTAGAGTTGCTCATTGGGTTATGGAGGTTCAAATTCAAAAAAAGGGGTGGGGCCACAAATAGCCAATCAGATTTGTTTCATTTCAATGCAAATTATTGATGCCAAAGACCGCAAATCCAACAAACTTGGTCATTGAGAAATTGAGTAATTGTGTGTTAGGCAACACCGGGTCATCAGTGGGCGGAGACAAGTACAAATTTCACTGGGAAAATGTAAACTGCAGCCATTCTTACACTGCTAAGGGTAGGGTTCTCAAACTTTGCACAGTTGGTCACTGCGTGATTGGGATTAATATTCAGAAAAGTGGGCGGGGCCTAAAAAACCAAATCAAAATTCACCTATTGATTTTCAAGGGGAATAATTTACACCTTAATGGTACAAGCCTCAAACCTGGTACAGTTGGTCATTGGGTGACTGGGGTTCAAATTCAGAAAGGTGGTGGAGCCACAGCCAATCAGATTCATTTCATTTCAATGCAAATTATTGATGCCAAAGACTGCAAAGCTCACAAACTTGGTCATTGAGTAATTGAGTAATTGTGTGTTAGGGTTAGGAAAAATGGGCGGATGCAAAACCAGCAAAATACATAACCAGGCAACGCCGGGCCATCAGTTAGTATATGTATGTATATGTATATATATATATATATATCTGTTTTTGTTGAGTGAACCCACCTCATTACTGCATATACTGTTGTGGCAAGTGGTGCAAGGAAATGAACAGCGCTACTTAAAAACAGATACAGTGGTTTGCAAAAGTATTCGGCCCCCTTGAAGGTTTCCACATTTTTCATATTACTGCCACAAACATGAATCAATTTTATTGGAATTCCACGTGAAAGACCAATACAAGTGGTGTACACATGAGAAGTGGCACGAAAATCATACATGATTCCAAACATTTGAAAAAAAAAAATACTGCAAAGTGGGGTATGCGTAATTATTCAGCCCTCTTTGGTCTGATTGCAGTCAGTTGCCCATAGACATTGCCTGATGAGTGCTAATGACTAAATAGAGTGCACTTGTGTGTAATCTAATGTCAGTACAAATACAGCTGCTCTGTGACGGCCTCAGAGGTTGTCTAAGAGAATATTGGGAGCAACAACACCATGAAGTCCAAAGAACACACCAGTAGAGTTGGGCCGAACCTCCGATTTTAGGTTCGCGAACCGGGTTCGCGAACCTTCGCGGAAAGTTCGGTTCGCCGAAAAGTTCGCGAACCGCAATAGACTTCAATGGGGATGCGAACTTTGAAAAAAAAAATGCTGGCCACAAAAGTGATGGAAAAGATGTTTCAAGGGGTCTAACACCTGGAGGGGGGGCATGGCGGAGTGGGATACACGCCAAAAGTCCCCGGGAAAAATCTGGATTTGACGCAAAGCAGCGTTTTAAGGGCAGAAATCATATTGAATGCTAAATGACAGGCCTAAAGTGCTTTAAAACATCTTGCATGTGTATACATCAATCAGGTAGTGTAATTAAGGTACTGCTTCACACTGACACACCAAACTGTTCACTGAACAGAGCAGGTATGCAGTGGCGGGTTCACTGAACAGAACAGGTATACAGTGGCGGATTCACTGAACAGAACAGGTATGCAGTGGCGGGTTCACTGAACAGAACAGGTATACAGTGGCGGGTTCACTGAACAGAACAGGTATGCAGTGGCGGGTTCACTGAACAGAACAGGTATGCAGTGGCGGGTTCACTGAACAGAACAGGTATACAGTGGCGGGTTCACTGAACAGAACAGGTATGCAGTGGCGGGTTCACTGAACAGAACAGGTATACAGTGGCGGGTTCACTGAACAGAACAGGTATACAGTGGCGGGTTCACTGAACAGAACAGGTATACAGTGGCGGGTTCACTGAACAGAACAGGTATGCAGTGGCGGGTTCACTGAACAGAACAGGTATACAGTGGCGGGTTCACTGAACAGAACAGGTATGCAGTGGCGGGTTCACTGAACAGAACAGATATACAGTGGCGGGTTCACTGAACAGAACAGGTATACAGTGGCGGGTTCACTGAACAGAACAGGTATACAGTGGCGGGTTCACTGAACAGAACAGGTAGGCAGTGGTGGGTTCACTGAACAGGTATGCAGTGGTGGGTTCACAGAACAGGTATGCAGTGGTGGGTTCACTGAACAGGTAGGCAGTGGTGGGTTCACAGAACAGGTATGCAGTGGTGGGTTCACTGAACAGGTATGCAGTGGTGGGTTCACAGTACAGGTATGCAGTGGTGGGTTCACAGTACAGGTATGCAGTGGTGGGTTTACAGAACAGGTATGCAGTGGTGGGTTCACAGAACAGGTATGCAGTGGTGGGTTCACAGAACAGGTATGCAGTGGTGGGTTCACAGAACAGGTATGCAGTGGTGGGTTCACTGAACAGGTATGCAGTGGTGGGTTCACAGTACAGGTATGCAGTGGTGGGTTCACTGAACAGGTATGCAGTGGTGGGTTCACAGAACAGATATGCAGTGGTGGGTTCACAGAACAGGTATGCAGTGGTGGGTTCACTGAACAGGTATGCAGTGGTGGGTTCACAGAACAGGTATGCAGTGGTGGGTTCACAGAACAGGTATGCAGTGGTGGGTTCACAGAACAGGTATGCAGTGGTGGGTTCACTGAACAGGTATGCAGTGGTGGGTTCACAGTACAGGTATGCAGTGGTGGGTTCACAGAACAGGTATGCAGTGGTGGGTTCACAGTACAGGTATGCAGTGGTGGGTTCACTGAACAGGTATGCAGTGGTGGGTTCACAGAACAGGTATGCAGTGGTGGGTTCACAGAGCAGGTATGCAGTGGTGGGTTCACAGAACAGGTATGCAGCCAGGGACAAGCTAAGCCTAACTAATCTTTCCCTATGAGAGAGTGTGCAGCAGCTCGCCCTACTCTAACTAATGCAGGCACACGAGTGACCGTAATGGTCGCCGCTGCCTGCCTTTTAGTAGGGGGGGGAGTGGCTCCAGGGGCTAGTGTAGCCTAATTGGCTACACTGGGCCTGCTGACTGTGATGTAGAGGGTCAAAGTTGACCCTCCATGGTGCATTATGGGGCGAACCGAACTTCCGCAAACGTTCGCCTGCGGGACGCGAACGCGAACCACGGAAGTTCGCATGGAACCGTTCGCAGGCGAACCGTTCGGCCCAACTCTACACACCAGACAGGTCAGGGATAAAGTTATTGAGAATTTAAAGCAGGCTTGGGCTACAAAAAGATTTCCAAAGCCTTGAACATCCCACAAAGCACTGTTCAAGCGATCATTCAGAAATGGAAGGAGTATGGCACAACTGTAAACCTACCAAGACAAGGCCGTCCACCTAAACTCACAGGCCGAACAAGGAGAGCGCTGATCAGAAATGCGGTCAAGTGGCCCATGGTGACTGTGGACAAGCTGAAGAGATCTACAGCTCAGGTGGGGGAATCTGTCCATAGGACAAGTATTAGTTGTGCACTGCTCAAAGCTGGCCTTTATGGAAGAGTGGCAAGAAGAAAACCATTGTTAACAGAAAAGCATAAGAAGTCCCATTTGCAGTTTGCCACAAGCCATGTGGGGGACACAGCAAACATGCGGAAGAAGGTGCTCTGGTCAGATGAGACCAAAATTTAACTTTTTGGCCAAAATGCAAAACGCTATGTGTGGCGGAAAACTAATACTGCACAGCACTCTGAACACACCATCCCTACTGTCAAATATGGTGGTGGCAGCATCATGCTCGGAGGGTGCTTCTCTTCAGCAGGGACAGGGAAGCTGGTCAGAGTTGATGGGAAGATGGATGGAGCCAAATACAGGCAATCTTGGAAGAAAACCTCTTGAAGTCTGCAAAAGATTTGAGACAGGGGCGGAGGTTCACCTTCCAGCAGGACAATGACCCTAAACATAAAGCCAGGGCAATAATGGAATGGTTTAAAACAAAACATATCCATGCCTTAGAATGTCCCAGTCAACGTCCAGATCTAAATCCAATCGAGAATCTGTTGCAAGATCTGAAAACTGCTATTCACAAACGCAGTCCATCTAATCTGAGCTGGAGCTGTTTTGCAAAGAAGAAAGGGCAAGGATTTCAGTCTCTAGATGTGCAAAACTGGTAGAGACATACCCTAAAAGACTGGCAGCTGTAATTGCAGCAAAAGGTGGTTCTACAAAGTATTGACTCAGGGGGCTGAATAATTATGCACACCCCACTTTGCAGTTATTTTTTTTTTATGTTTGGAAGCATGAATGATTTTTGTTCCACTTCTCACATGTACACCACTTTGTACTGGTCTTTCATGTGGAATTCCAATAAAATTGATTCATGTTTGTGGCAGTAATATGACAAAATGTGGAAAACTTCAAGGGGGCCGAATACTTTTGCAAACCACTGTAAGTGCCTACCTGCAAGAGAGTGCAAGCCCCACTTGTGGGATAAAATACACACCTAGCATACACATGACCTGTCTACCATTGAAGGATGTTGGTTTCCTGTAACAGCTTGCATGCAACTTGTTAAGTACTTATCCCTCCCACTGCGGAGAAGTCATCCTTGATGGGAGGGCTCAGCGCACCTCTGATTGGAGGCCATTCGGAGGCAGCCTGGTGATGCGCTGATCCTTCTTTTGTGCAAGTGGTGTCATCATTGTCCGCCATAACAGATTTTCATTAAAGGATTTAAAGAGAGTCTGAAGCGAGAATAAATCTCGCTACAGACCTCATATATAGCAGGGGCATGTGTCACTGTGATAAACCGCCGCTATCCCGCGGCTTAACGGGGGTCCCTTGACCCCAAATCCCCATCCGTTCAGCGGGGGAGCGCTTCCTGGTTGGGGCAGGGCTAACCGCCGCAGCCCTGCCCCACGCGCGTCTGTCAGTGCGTATCTCCGCCTCTCCCCCGCCCCTCTCAGTCTTCCTTCACTGAGAGGGGCGGGGGAGAGGCGGCGATGCGCAGCTGATAGACGCAAATGGAGGCAGGGCTGCAGCCGTTAGCCCTGCCTCCAGGAGCGACCAAGCCTGCGACCAAGTGTCACAGTGGGGGGTTTGGGGGTGAAGGGACCCCCGTTTAGCGGCGCGTATGCGGCGGTTTAGCAGGGGCACACGTGCCCCTGCTAACTATGAGCTCTAAAGCAAGATTTATTCTCGCTTCAGAGTCTCTTTAAAGTTAATTCATTTCAAATACAGCAGGGCCTTGAAAGTCCTCCTCCTGTATTGTTATTTTTGGTCACTACCTTTTGTGTTGAGTGAACCCACCTCATCACTGCATATACCTAGCTGTTTGGTTCAGTGAACCCACCTCATCACTACACATACCTATCTGTTGTGTTCAGTGAACCCACCTCATCACTGCATATATCCACTGTTTGTGTTCAGTGAACTCATCTCATCACAGCATATACCTAGCTGTTGTGTTCAGTGAACCCACCTCACAGCATATACCTAGCTGTTGTGTTCAGTGAACCCACCTCACTGCATATACCTACCTTTTGTGTTCAGTGAACCCACCTCACAGCATATACCTAGCTGTTGTGTTCAGTGAACCCACCTCACTGCATATACCTACCTTTTGAATTCAGTGAACCCACCTCACAGCAGGGATGCTCAGCAGAGCTCGAATATTCGAGTAGCTCGAATATTCAAGCTCTTTTTCAGCTATTCGAGCTCGAATACCGAGTGAACTCGAATAGCCCACTCACTATTCGAGCTATTCGGGCAAACAGCGCTATTCGAGCTCGAATACCGAGCTCGAATAGCGTCATAGCCCAGATTGATGTCCTTAGAGCCAATCAGAGGGCTCCCAGGCCCTCTGACGGCAGCCAATCACAGAGGGGGACCCTGGCCAGCCCCTACCCTATAAATAGCGGCCGCCATGTTCCGTTTTTCCGTCCTTGCCTGACTTTGTACAGAGAGAGATCTGCTCCTTTGTGCTTTGGCTTAGCAAGTGCTCTGTAGTGGTCAACTACCTAGCGTTTTTGCTCACATACACCTGCTCTATACACCTATATTGTTGTTAGCTAGATAGAGATTGTATTTTAGTTAGTAGCTTGTGTGTTACATAGAGACAGGCAGCTGCTGCAGGCAAGCTTACACAGCTTTAGGCCTCAGGGCCTTGCCTGTGTGGGCAGCTGTCCTCCTGTCCTCTGTTAGTTTATTTTTCATCTATACCAGTGTTTCTGCTGTTTATTCTACCCTGTCTTGTTCTTTACTTACTGATTGATTATTGTATTTTGTATACTGTACTAGGGACACTCACTATTACTGTTCATAGCTCCTGCGTGTGTGTGTGCGTGCACTGTCTATTCCCTTCTACTGAATCATCTGATTACTACTGAATCTGATTATTGTATTTTCTAGTTAGTGTACTACGGGACACACTCACTGTTCACTGTTCACAACTTCACACTTGCTGATTACTGAATTATTGTATTTTGTATTAGTACTGTACTAGTAATCACTTAGCGATCTAATCACTTAGTGATTAGTGTCACCTCACCCACCAACCCACTCCATTAAAGTACCCCACTTTTTCACCCGCCCTTTTAAAAAACTTTTTTGTTTACGCCCAAAACATCTAAGATGTCTGGAAGTGGCAGCCAGCGCGGTTTGGGCAAGGGGAAGGGCAGCAAGGGAATCAAGAGGAGAGGGAGCAGCATTGTGGCAAGCCGCGGCCGCGCCACCATGCACAGTTCCGCAGCAGCAGCAGCTGCGTCAGTGGCTAACATTCCGCCTATAGCCACTGGCCGTGGACGCCTTGGGCGCCGCCCATCATGAGCAACTCACGCTGCAGAGACACAGCAGCAGCAGCGTGTAGCACCTGCTCCTATTTTCCACCAGCCGGGTCGGAAACGTCCCATTGAGGAAAAGGATGCAGCCACTGTGGTGCAACTGATGATGGAGGATGAGCAGCCCGCCATCAGCTCTGCATCCGAGGCCTCCACCCTCACCACCACCACCCCTGTTCGCAGCAGCCGCCCAGCAGGGCCTGGGGAGGAGGCCAGTTCACCGTCAGTTGGCGATCTGTCATTCAGCAGTCTTTTGACCCCAGGCATCATGAGTCAATTGTCTGCTGTTGTTGGCGATTTGGAGGAGGAGATGCTGATGGGCACTTTGGGGGATGAGGGATTGGACAGCAAGACTGTGGCGACAGTCAAGCAGCCCATCCATGCATCAGGAGAGGAGTTTGGGGGGTCATCATCCCAACAGGACATGTTTCAGGAGGGGGAGGATGATGATGTTGATGATGACGTGGTGACAGACAAAGACTGGGTGCCGCCACCACCAGCACCTGGGGATGTCATCATCAGCAGCTCTGAGGAGGAGGAGGATGCGCTTGCTGGCCTTGCAAGGAGGCGCATCATTGCAAGCATTGGCAGCAGTAGGCAGGTCCCACAGCCTGCTGGTGTCTCAGGCTCAGCAGCAGCAGCAGCAGCATCTGCCAGTACCACCACCAGCCGCACCCAAGCCCCCCCCCCCCCCCCCCCCCCCAACCACCACAGGGAGACAGGCAGCAGCGGCTCCAGGCCGTAGGGGGCTTTTCTTGTCACCAATATGGCAATTTTTCACCATGCCCACAGGTGACAGCAAGTACGCCACTTGCAACCACTGTCAGCGGAAGTTGAGCACAGGTGCAGACCCCTTAAAGTTCAGCACCAGCTCTCTGATCAACCATCTTGCTGCTAAACATTTCCACCAGCATGAGGAGTTCCAGAGGCTGAAGGCATCTGGTGCTGGCAGTGGCACCACACCCATCACTGCACAGCCTTCAGCAGCAGCAGCAGCAACAGCAGCCACTCGCCCTCCTGCTCCTCCAGCAGCACCAGCAGGAGTTAGGAAACGCACTGCTCCTTCCCCCTCTGCAACTCCTGCCGCCGACACTGAGGCCTGTTCTGGCAGCCAGTCCTCAGTGGCTTCCTCTGCTGTCTCCGTTGGTTCCCGTGCTAGCAAAAGGCTACGCCAGAGCCTTTTGAGCGAGTCCTTCCAGGGGGTGGTTAGGGCTCTGCCTCCCAGCAGCCGTCGCGTGTGTCAGCTGAACGGTTTGCTGGCACGGGCCATGTGCTCCCAACTCCTGCTGTACACGCTCGTGCAGGAGGGGAGCGACATGCGTGCGCTGCTTGCTTGCGCAGCCCCAGACTGGCAGCTCCCCAGCAGACACTTCTTCGCCCGCCAGGTCATGCCTGCACTGCACCGCTTTGTCATGGCCAATGTGGAGCGAGGCCTGGAGCACGCGGTTGGTGAAAGGGTCCACGTCACCATGGACTCCTGGAGCAGCCGCTTCGGGACAGGCCGCTACCTGTCCTTCACTGTCCACTGGGTCAGCTTGGTGGAAGGGGGTGAGGATGGGAGAGCAGCAGCGGGCACAGCAGCAGCAACACAGTGGGTGGTGCCACCCCGCAGGGTCAGGGGAACTGCAGCAGGTTCCTCCGATCCTCTGCCATCCTCCGGCACACCTGGCCAAACCCCCCGCCTCAGCAGCAGCGTGAAGCCACGCCACTGCCAAGCGCTGCTGCAGTTGGTCAGCCTTGGGAAGACCAAACTGACGGCAACCCATGTGTTGGCCAAACTCCAGGAGCAGGAGAGGATTTCGCTGACCCCCAGAGGCCTCAGAGTCGGAGAGGTGGTGGCCGACAATGGGGCCAATCTGGTTGCCGCGATCGACAGGGGAAACCTGACCCACATCCCCTGTCTTGCCCACGTGCTGAACCTGGTGGTGCAGAAGTTCTTGCGCACCTACCAGGGGATGGGCGAACTGCTGGAAACAGCAAGGAATGTTGTGCGTCACTTCCGGCGCTCGCCTGCAGCCTCTGCGAGCCTGGAAGACGTGCAAAAGGAGCTGGAGCTGCCACGCCATCGGCTGATCCTTGACGTTCCAACTCGCTGGAACTCCACCCTGGCGATGTTGGAGCGTCTGGTTGAACAGAAGCACGCTGTCAACCAGTACCTTGCCCTGGCCACGGTGTCCGCCGCTCAGAAAAGGGACAAGACCAGCAACATCCCATCCATCGTCCCCGATGATGACTGGGGGCACATGCAGCAGGTGTGCTTAGTGCTGGCTCCCTTTCTGCAGGCCACCAACATGGTGAGCAGGGACCATGCTATGGTGTGCGAGTGGGTGCCCCTGGTTTGTCTGCTGAACAGGGCCCTCGATGCTTTGCTGGAATAGGGAGCGGCATCCTTGGCCCAGCAGGAGCGGCATGCAGCTGCACAGTCCACCTCTGAGGGGGAGGAGGAGGAGGACTTGGTGGAGGTCCCTGACCTTGCTGCTGATGAGGGGGATCAGCACAGTGCAGCTGAGTTGGTGCGGGGGTGGAGAGAGGATGAGGCGGCAGAAGAGGAGGATGAGGAGGACAGCACTGCCGTCGATGTGCCAGCAGACGTGGCCCGCCTCTTCCCAATGGCAGCGCACATGCTGACGTGCCTGCGCAAGGACCCCAGGGTGATCCAGATGAAGCAGAGGGGGGACATCTGGATCAGCATGATGTTGGACCCGCGCCTCAAGGGGGAGTTGAGCCAGTTCCTGCCTCCTGCAGGAGGAGACCCAGCGCAACAAATAAGGAGTTTGCAGCAGGCCCTTGTTGAGCGCTTGGAGGAAGCCTTCCCCCAGCCTTCCACCCCCACTGTCCAGCCAGCACAGAGGCAGCAGCAGGTGCCTGCATCCAGCAGCAAGCGCCCCACAGACCTGCTGTCTCTCAGCAACGAGCTCTACAGGACTGTAGAGGCTCCAGCAGTGACTAGAGAGGAGGTGCATGCAGCAGCATCCTCCTCCGGTCACAGCCAGCGCCTGACCCGCATGGTGGCTGACTACATGGGGTCCTACAGCGGGCTTGACAGCGATGCCCCTGTGGATCCCATGGAGTATTGGGTCAAGCGCCTGGAGATCTGGAGCGAGCTGGCGCAGTACGCCCTGGAAGTGCTGTCCTGTCCCCCTTCCAGCGTGCTGTCCGAGCGCTGCTTCAGTGGAGCTGGTGGCGTGGTCACCGAGAAACGCTTACGTCTGTCTCACAAGTCTGTGGACAGACTGACGTTCCTCAACCAGGCGTGGGTGGAAGGCGAGTTCCTGGCCCCTGTTGTCGGCGAGAGGGGGACATGAACTGGCTGCCGGAACCATTGTTAATATGCCTTACCACCTTTTACCACCTCCTGGCTCCTGCTCACTACTAAGCCAGCCTGGTTCAGTTTGACTATTATGTCGCCTGTAGTAGCCACACATTTTACACCTCCAGTGGGCTGCTGTGTACTGCCCTTCTGCTGTCTGTCTGTGTTTCCCACTGCCAGGGTACACAGATTTTACCTTCTGCTGCCACTCTGCCACCAGCTATTACGTCCAACAATAGCTATATGTGTAATTTGCTGTCAAAAAAAAAAAAGTAAACCATTAAAAAAAAAAAAAGTTTTAATTTTTCTGAGGTGCCCGGGTTGAAAACTGTGTTGTCCCAGTTGTGTATTGGACATGATGTGGGCTGCACGACCGCTGTCTGGGACCTCCTGTTGTGTTTATTTAAAGCCCTGGTATCACCGCTAGGTACCAGGGCTATTATGTCACGCTGCCTACCTACCTGCTGCCACACTCACACTACTTCTCCATTCCTCCTGCTGCTGCTGTCTGTCTGTCTGTGTTTCCCACTGCCAGGGTACACAGATTTTACCTTCTGCTGCCACTCTGCCACCAGCTATTACGTCCAACAATAGCTATATGTGTAATTTGCTGTCAAAAAAAAAAGTAAACCATTAAAAAAGAAAATAGTTTTAATTTTTCTGAGGTGCCCGGGTTGAAAACTGTGTTGTCCCAGTTGTGTATTGGACATGATGTGGGCTGCACGACCGCTGTCTGGGACCTCCTGTTGTGTTTATTTACAGGCCTGATATCACCGCTAGGTACCAGGGCTATTATGTCACGCTGCCTACCTACCTGCTGCCACACTCACACTACTCCTCCATTCCTCCTGCTGCTGCTGCTGTCTGTCTGTCTGTGTTTCCCACTGCCAGGGTACACAGATTTACCTTCTGCTGCCACTCTGCCACCAGCTATTACGTCCAACAATAGCTATATGTGTAATTTGCTCTCAAAAAAAAAAAAAAAAAAGTAAACCATTAAAAAAAAAAAAGTTTTAATTTTTCTGAGGTGTCCGGGTTGAAAACTGTTATGTCCCAGTTGTGTATTGGACACGATGTGGGCTTCACGACCGCTGTCTGGAACCTCATGCTGTGTATTTACGGCCTGGTACCACCGCTAGGTACCACAGCCTATTATGTCTCGCTGCCTGCCTCATTGACTGCCTGCTGCCACACAATCATCATCCTCCTCCTGCTGCTGCTGCTGAATTTACCTCCTGCTGTCTGTGTGTTTCCACTGCCAGGGAGCACATACAATGGCGCTTCCACCATGCGCCACCAGCTATTACGCTCAAAAATAGCTGCATTTCTTTAAAAAAAAATGTATATACTTTTTAATACTTTGTGATATTATTTTTAGAGGTGTCCGGGTTGAAAACTGTGATGTCCCAGTTGTGTATTGGACACGATGTGGGCTTCACGACCGCTGTCTGGAACCTCATGCTGTGTATTTACGGCCTGGTACCACAGCCTATTATGTCTCGCTGCCTGCCTCATTGACTGCCTGCTGCCACACAATCATCATCCTCCTCCTGCTGCTGCTCTTGCTGAATTTACCTCCTGCTGTCTGTGTGTTTCCACTGCCAGGGAGCACATACAATGGCGCTTCCACCATGCGCCACCAGCTATTACGCTCAAAAATAGCTGCATTTCTTTAAAAAAAAAAAAAATGGAAGAGAAATAAGTGAAGAAGAAGAAGACGATATAGAAGAAGAAGAAGATATAGAAAAAGAAAAAGAAGAAGAAGAAGATATAGAAAAAGAAGATATAGAAAAAGAAGATATAGAAAAAGAAGATATAGAAAAAGAATATATAGAAAAAGAAGATGAAGAAGAAGAAGATGAAGAAGAAGATGAAGAAGAAGATGATGAAGATGAAGAAGAAGGTATAGAAGAAGAAGAAGAAGAAGAAGAAGAAGAAGAAGAAGAAGAAGATATAGAAGAAAAAGAAGAAGAAGAAGAAGAAGAAGAAGAAGAAGAAGAAGAAGAAGAAGAAGAAGAAGAAGAAGAAGAAGAAGAAGAAGAAGAAGAAGGAGAAGAAACTATAGAAGAAGAAGAAGAAGAAGAAGAAGAAGAAGAAGAAGAAGAAGAAGAAGAAGAAGAAGAAGAAGAAGAAGAAGAAGAAGAAGAAGAAGAAGATATAGAAGAAGAAGAAGAAGAAGAAGAAGAAGAAGAAGAAGAAGAAACTATAGAAGAAGAAGAAGAAGAAGAAGATATAGAAGAAGAAGAAGAAGAAGAAGAAGATATAGAAGAAGAAGAAGATATAGAAGAAGAAGAAGAAGAAGAAGAAGAAGAAGAAGAGGAAAAAGAAGAGGAAAAAGAAGAAGAAGAAGAAGAAGAAGAAGAAGAAGAGGAAAAAGAAGAAGAAAAAGAAGAAGAAGATATAAAAGATACAAAAGAAGAAAAATAAATATATACACTACTGAACAGAATTTTGGACACAACTTCTCTTTCCACCTTTTTTTTTTTTTTAAAGGAACATCCCCACATAATCACTTGCTGTTGTTACTTGGAAAAAAAGATGTTTCTTGCATCATTCACCCCCAAAACAAGTGTTGGAAACTATTTAAGGCCAATTCGAATAGTCAGCTCGAATAATGAGCTCGAATACCGACTCGAATAGTGAGCTCGAATTTCGAGGTTGAATCGAATAGTAAAAAATATTCGACTCGAATATTCGACCGACCTCGAATAATTTACTATTCGAATTCGACCTAACTCGAATAATAAAAAGGGGTATCCGAGCATCCCTGCCTCACAGCATATACCTAGCTGTTTTCAGTGAACCCACCTGACTGCATATACCTACATTTTGTGTTCAGTGAACCCACCTCACTGCATATACCTAGCTGTTGTGTTCAGTGAACCCACGTCACTGCATATACCTAACTTTTGTGTTCAGTGAACCCACATCATCACAGCATATACCTAGCTGTTGTGTTCAGTGAACCCACCTCATCACAGCATATACCTAGCAACCCCCCGAGATGGACAAAACGGACAAACCAGGTAGAGGAAGAGGTAGAGGCAGACCCAGAGAAAGGCCACTTGGCACCGGCAGGTCTGTGCGAGGTCATGTTGATGTGATTTTGTGAGGCCCTGGCCCAAAGTACAGTGCTCAGAAGAAGGCACGTGCCATCAACTCTCAAAATTGTCAGGACGTGGTTGACTATTTAACACAGAACACCTCATCTCCCGCAGCCACCAGCGCTACTACAAGCACCACATCCGCTGCATTTGACATTTCACAGGAGTTATTTGGTGGTGAAATCACTGATTCCCAGCCACTACTGCAACAACAAGATGAAGGCGCTAATCAAGTTAAACCACCTCATATGTGTGAGTTAGGCGACACTATGGACGTAACGTGTGAGGATGAGGATGATGAAGTACCTGCTGTTTGTGCAGTTTTGGAGGTGTCTGAGGCAAGCGAAGCTGAGCAGGATAATTATGATGATGACGATGATACGGATACCACGTATGTTCCCAATAGAGGAGATGAACAGGGGGACAGTTCAGAGGGGGAGTCAGACAGGAGTAGGAGGAGATGAGTTGCTGAAAGAAACAGGGGGAGCTCGTCAGCAGAAACAGCTGGTGGCAGCATCCGGCGCCATGTATCGCCACCTATGGACAGCCAGCCAACATGCCCTTCAACGTCAGCTGCTGATGCCACCATAGTGCCATCACCCCAGGGGGGCTCAGCGGTTTGAAAATGTTTTAGTGTATGTGCCCCAGATTGGAGCAAAGCCATCTGTACTCTCTGCCAGCAAAAATTGAGCCGTGGAAAGGCCAACACTCACGTAGGGACAAGTGCCTTATGAAGGCACCTGTAGAAAAGGCACAAACTGCAATGGGAAGAGCACCTGAGGAAAAGCAGCACACAAAATAAAAGCCACCCTCCTTCTCCTCTTCCTCCTTCAGGTGCAGCATCTTCAGCCGCTTTCTCCCTTTCACTTTCAAAGCCACCCTCCTCCACTCCACCTTTGACCTTGAGTGGTTCCTGCTCCTATGCCCACAGCAGCCAGGTGTCCTTGAAGGAAATTTCTGAGCGGAAGAAGCCAATTTCTGCCAGTCACCCCCTTGCCCAGCGTGGCAGAACTGTTAGCTCGCCAGCTGTTACCATACAAGCCGGTGGACTCTGAGGCCTTCCGTAAATTTGTGGCCATTGGGACACCACAGTGGAAGATGCCAGGCCACAATTATTTCTCTAAAAAGGCGATGTGAAGGATTGCGGAATAGCCGCCGCGTGCTCTGACGGCGTGGCGGCTAGTTCCGCGTCCAGCCCGGCGGTTTACGCGCGGCGACATGTGTCTGATGTAGTGCAGCCTTCCTGTGCACATAGGCTGAGGAATACACGCGTGCGCGCGGAGAGACAGAAGCTTTATGGGAAGCAGAGAGGGATCAGCTGACTCCCTTGGTCAGCTGATCTCAGGATGTATGCGGATTGGCTGGAGGGGACTGGGCAGCGCTGATCAGCGCTGCACTATATAACCACTCGTCCCTCAGTCTCACGTTGTCTGCCGTTGCGAATGCTATGTGTTGGCACACAGACCTCAGTCAGATCCCACAGTGTGTTGTAACCAGGAGGACCTGGGAATTCACACTGAACTGTGAGAAAGCGCGGAGGAGCCGCCGCCGTCATGAGCCAGCGGCAGGCGGCTCCTTCCGCACACAGCACCCGCTCGCAGGGAGAGGCAGCCGCCTCCTCGCATCATGAGGCGGCTGTCTCCGTGCAGCACATGACGGAGCGCGGGGAAACCGCCGCGTTGGACGCGGCGGTTAGCGCGCATGTCCCCGCTGCGGAGACACCGCAGAGCGGGGCTGCTGTGGCTGGGACTCGTAGTCCCTCAAGGTTTAGAGTGACGCGCGCGCGCGCACTCAGACAAGTTTTATGACGTCCAGGAGGGAGTCAGCTGATCAGGCAGGTCAGCTGACTCTAGCTCCGTTCCCCATTGGTCCAGCAATCAGGGAGGTGCTGGGGGACACCTAGGTGTATATATACTGCTGGCTGTTCACTCGTTGCTTGTCTGGCGTTGCGATCACATATATGGGAGCACCCAGATCCGTAGTCAGATCCGCAAGTGTGCCGGGACCAGCTGGAGCTGTAATCCTACACTAAGCTAGATTCTGTTGATAGCTTAAAGTACTAGTTTGATTGTGATTATCTGTTATGACCTTTGCCTGCCTCGACTATCCTCCTGAACTCTGACCTTGTACCTCGTTATATCTGATACTCCGTTGCTGAACCCTGCCTGTACTTTGACTCCGCCTCTGCCTCCTGATTTTGTACCCCGATATATCTGATACTCCGTTGCTGAACCCTGCCTGTACTTTGACTCCGCCTCTGCCTCCTGATTTTGTACCCCGATATATCTGATACTCCGTTGCTGAACCCCGCCTGTACTCTGACCCTGTCTTTGCCTACTGATATTGTACTTATCTGTCCGTCTGTATACGACCTGGCTTGTCCGACCTCGAGAACCGACCTCACGATTGGAGGCGGTTCCCCCCGTCCTGTTGGTGACACTTCCTCCTGAGTGTCACTTTCGGACTTCCCTTCCCACTGTCAGTCTGACTCCTCCCGTCTTGGAGAGCTCAGATCTGCGGAAGGAATCTGTGCAGTCCTCCTTGCTGCACTGAGGCTTGTCCTCTGTATTACTGTTGCACCAATCACAACACTCTACTCAGGTGAACAGAGGTTAGCTAGTATATTGGATTATCGGTGATACTGCAGATCACATATAATCTGGTATACGTCTCTATTTCCCGTGATACTGCAGATCACCGGTAATCAGACCTCTCTGTGCTTCACCGATCGTTACAGAACGCCAGACCACAAAACCGATGGAATCACGCACTGATCCTCTGACTGTGCTTGCCACTTCGGTGGATAACATTCATCAAGCACTGGGCCAGCACAAAGCCTTAATCGATGCTCTATCAGGCTCTGTGAAAACCCTCCAGACGTCAGTTGATTCAGTGCGATCCCCTCATAGTGATGACATACGTATGCCTGTACCTGATAAATTTTCCGGCCACAAGTCTGACTTCCGGAATTTCAGGAGTAGAGTGTTGTCGTATTTCGAGTTGAGACCCCGATCCTCGGGGACTGAGACCCAACGGGTCATCTTTATTAAAACTTTGTTGACTGGGGACTCCCAGTCCTGGGCATATAATCTGCCTCCTACCGATACCGCTCTGACCTCGGTAGAGGAATTCTTTAAGGCCATGGCCATAATCTACGATGACCCTGACCTTGCTGCGTC
Organism: Hyperolius riggenbachi; assembly: GCF_040937935.1. Lineage (NCBI taxonomy): Eukaryota > Metazoa > Chordata > Amphibia > Anura > Hyperoliidae > Hyperolius > Hyperolius riggenbachi. Next base: position 340,300,219 of record NC_090651.1, on the reverse strand, counting down.
CTCAGAGCGGAAGCTCAAACTTTTGCGGCAAGGCAGAGGTTCGGTCGAGGATTATGCGGCGGAGTTCCGTAGGTGGTCAGTCACCTCTAGATTTGATAACTTCGCCCTAATGGATTATTTTTTGTCTGGGTTGACGGAGGAGGTCTCCGACTTAATGTTAACCGTACCCGAGCCCAAGACAGTTGATGAGGCCATATCATCGGCCATTCGAGTAGATCGCAGGCTACGCCATCAGAGGCAGGCCAGGGGCAGTCACCGTGTCAGGGTGACTTCGTACGCGGCACCGGTTGCTGCATCCTCTGTAACAGCATCTCCGCCTGTCTCACCCTTCCTGGCCTTGCCTCCACCAGAGCCAATGCAAATTGGTCGATCAAAACTGACCCAGGTGGAGAGAAGGCGGAGGATGACGGAACAACTGTGCCTATACTGTGCAGAGGCAGGGCATAGGGTGCGAAACTGCCCTAACAGGGCGGGAAACGGGTCTGCCTAGGAGTAGTGGGGGGTGACACCCTAGGCACACAAACCTCACCCCTTAAAGAGAAAAAATTACTTCTCCCTTGTACGGTCACATGGGATGATAAGTCTGTTGCCACTGAAGCTTTTATTGACTCCGGCTCAGCGGCTAACTTTATGAACTTTGAGTTTGCTCAGGAGTTGGGTCTACCACTCACTCCCGTGAGACCCCCCATTCAGGTCACGGCAGTTGACGATTCCCCTTTGCAGCGGAATCGTCCCCTGTCACAGACTCCGCTTGTGAAGCTCACCATAGGGGTATTGCATGGGGAGCAGTTACAATTTTTTGTTTTACACATGTCCACCTCCACTATTATCCTAGGCATGCCTTGGTTGCAGGTTCATTCCCCGCAGATAGACTGGGCCACAGGACAGTTGACAGCATGGTCACCTCATTGTTTCCAGCAGTGTTTGGGGAGACTGACATTAGGTCTAACTAAGGTACAGGTGGAAGGTATACCGGAACAATACTCAGATTATGCCGATGTGTTTTGTCCCAAGGCCGTGGATAAATTACCCCCGCATCACCCATTTGACTGTCCCATTGACCTTCGTTCCGGTTGTATGCCTCCTCGAGGCCACTTATATAACTTATCTGGCCCCGAGAAACTAGCCATGCAGGAGTACATCCGTGAGAACTTGGCAAAGGGCTTCATCAGGCCGTCCCGGTCCCCCGCTGGGGCAGGCTTCTTTTTTGTTAAAAAGAAAGACGGGGGTTTACGGCCTTGCATCGATTATCGTGGCCTCAATAAAATCATAGTGAAGAATCGCTACCCGTTACCACTCATAGACGATTTGTTCACACAGGTCACTGAGGCTAGGATATTTTCAAAACTGGATTTACGGGGGGCATACAACCTGGTGCGTATAAGGAAGGGCGATGAATGGAAGACGGCCTTCAATACCCCTGATGGGCACTACGAGTATAGGGTGATGCCCTTCGGTTTGTGTAATGCCCCGGCCGTCTTCCAGGAACTCATCAATGAGGTTTTTCGGGAGGTGTTGGGAAAGTTCGTTTTAGTCTATCTAGACGACATTCTCATTTTTTCTAACAACCTCCCGGAACACAGAACCCATGTCAGGATGGTATTAGACAAACTGAGGCAGAATCTGTTATACGCCAAACTCGAGAAATGTATTTTTGAGGTCACGTCGGTTGCCTTTCTGGGGTATATAATCTCCACCTCAGGTCTGTCTATGGACCCTGCCAAGGTCTCCGCGGTCCTGGAGTGGCCGCAGCCGGTGGGGTTAAAATCATTGCAACGGTTTTTGGGGTTTGCAAACTATTATAGAAGGTTTATTAAGGGGTACTCCACAGTAGTCGCCCCTCTCACTAGCCTTACTAAAAAAGGGGCAGACACCACTCATTGGTCTCCCGAGGCCTTACAGGCTTTTTCTAAGTTAAAAGGGTTGTTCTGCTCAGCACCCATACTCAGACACGTGGACTGGACACTTCTTTTCCATTTATTGTTGAGGTAGACGCCTCGGAGATCGGGGTGGGGGCTGTGCTGTCCCAGCGTTCTGGTCTCCAGGGTAGACTACACCCGTGTGCCTATTTTTCCCGAAGGTTCTCTCCGGCAGAGAGAAACTACGACATAGGCAACAGGGAGCTCCTAGCCATCAAATTGGCCTTCGAAGAGTGGCGTCATTGGCTAGAGGGAGCTGAGCACACTATCACGGTTTATACCGACCACAAAAACCTGGAATACATCGAGGGGGCTAAAAGGTTAAGCCCAAGGCAGGCTCGATGGTCGCTATTTTTCTCGAGATTTACATTTTTGATCACGTATACGCCAGGTAGTAAGAATACCAAGGCAGACGCACTCTCTAGGTGTTTTGAGCCGGAGACAGCACAGCCCTCTGTTCCCGAGACCATTGTCCCACGAAGTGTGGTGTTAGCCGCCACCGAGACTTGGGAGGACTGGAAAGAGACCTTGAGTCCTTTTCAGCAGGATATCCCAGAAGGGAAACCAGACGGGGTATTATTTGTTCCGTTACCATTTCGTCTCCAGATCTTGGAGATGATCCACTCTCATAAGAACGCGGGACATCCTGGAGCGTCTAGAACACAAGATCTCATGGCCAGATGTGCATGGTGGCCTTCGCTAGCCGTTGACTGCAAAGAGTTTGTCAGGGAATGTGCGGTGTGCGCGAAAAGCAAGCCCTCCCGGCTGGCATCTGTGGGTACTTTGCAGCCTTTGCCCACCCCGAGTGAACCATGGACCCACTTGTCCATGGATTTCGTGGGAGAGCTTCCGAGATCTGAAGGCATGTCAGTTATTTGGGTGGTGGTTGACCGTTTTAGTAAGATGGCCCACTTCGTGCCTCTGAAAGGACTCCCCTCGGCCCAGGAACTGGCCGATTTATTTATCATCCATGTCTTCAGACTGCATGGCATTCCAGAAGACATAGTATCCGATCGGGGAGTCCAGTTTGTTTCAAAATTTTGGAAGGCATTCTGTCACCAAATGGGCATGAAATTGTCATTTTCCCCGGGGTACCACCCACAGACAAATGGCCAGACGGAGAGGGTCAACCAATCATTAGAGCAATTTCTGAGATGCTACGTTGCCGAGGCACAGAGTGATTGGGTTAAATATTTACCTTATGCAGAATTTGCCCACAATAACTTAAAGAGTTCGTCCTCAGGTTTCTGTCCATTTCAGATTGTGACAGGTAAACTGCCTAAATTCTCCCCATTGCCAGTTGCGGCCACTCCGTTCCCAGCCTTGGAGGCGTGGCAAAGGTCGTTTAAGGACATGTGGTGGACCATCAAGAATAATCTCGTTAAAGCATTTCAGAGTCAGAAAGGTCAGGCTGACAAGAGACGCTCGTTAGAGTGGAAATTCCAACCAGGAGATTTGGTTTGGGTGTCAACCCGTCACCTGACCCTGAAACAACCCTCTGACAAACTTGGTCCCAGGTTCGTGGGTCCATTCCCAGTTACTAGGAAGATCAACGATGTCACATATACCGTTGATCTTCCTACCAGCATGCGTGGAGTGAGGTCCTTCCACGTATCACTTCTCAAACCTGCTGTCCAGGTGGGCCCCACTCTTCCTCCTCCTCCTCCTGTCTTAGTCGATGCCCAACCCGAGTATGAGGTGGAGAAGATCATAGACTCACGTACTGTACAAAACTCGGTGCAGTATCTCGTACATTGGAAGGGGTACGGCATTGAGGAGAGGCAATGGGTACCTGGGAACCGCATGCATGCGGACGAGTTAGTGAGAGAGTTTCATGCTGTACATCCAGAAAAACCTGGAAGGAGCTGTCCGGAGTCCACACCTCGGGGGGGGGGGGGGGGTACATGAGCCAGCGGCAGGCGGCTCCTTCCGCACACAGCGCCCGCTCGCACGGAGAGGCAGCCGCCTCCTCGCATCATGAGGCGGCTGTCTCCGTGCAGCACATGACGGAGCGCGGGGAAACCGCCGCGTTGGATGCGGCGGTTAGCGCGCATGTCCCCGCTGCGGAGACACCGCAGAGCGGGGCTGCTGTGGCTGGGACTCGTAGTCCCTCAAGGTTTAGAGTGACGCGCGCGCACTCAGACAAGTTTTATGACGTCCAGGAGGGAGTCAGCTGATCAGGCAGGTCAGCTGACTCTAGCTCCGTTCCCCATTGGTCCAGCAATCAGGGAGGTGCTGGGGGACACCTAGGTGTATATATACTGCTGGCTGTTCACTCGTTGCTTGTCTGGCGTTGCGATCACATATGTGGGAGCACCCAGATCCGTAGTCAGATCCGCAAGTGTGCCGGGACCAGCTGGAGCTGTAATCCTACACTAAGCTAGATTCTGTTGATAGCTTAAAGTACTAGTTTGATTGTGATTATCTGTTATGACCTTTGCCTGCCTCGACTTTCCTCCTGAACTCTGACCTTGTACCTCGTTATATCTGATACTCCGTTGCTGAACCCTGCCTGTACTTTGACTCCGCCTCTGCCTCCTGATTTTGTACCCCGATATATCTGATACTCCGTTGCTGAACCCTGCCTGTACTTTGACTCCGCCTCTGCCTCCTGATTTTGTACCCCGATATATCTGATACTCCGTTGCTGAACCCCGCCTGTACTCTGACCCTGTCTTTGCCTACTGATATTGTACTTATCTGTCCGTCTGTATACGACCTGGCTTGTCCGACCTCGAGAACCGACCTCACGATTGGAGGCGGTTCCCCCCGTCCTGTTGGTGACACTTCCTCCTGAGTGTCACTTTCGGACTTCCCTTCCCACTGTCAGTCTGACTCCTCCCGTCTTGGAGAGCTCAGATCTGCGGAAGGAATCTGTGCAGTCCTCCTTGCTGCACTGAGGCTTGTCCTCTGTATTACTGTTGCACCAATCACAACACTCTACTCAGGTGAACAGAGGTTAGCTAGTATATTGGATTATCGGTGATACTGCAGATCACATATAATCTGGTATACGTCTGTATTTCCCGTGATACTGCAGATCACCGGTAATCAGACCTCTCTGTGCTTCACCGATCGTTACATGAGCTAGATTATTCTCGTATTGCTATGTTATGCTATAGACTAGTTCCAGGGTGTTGTGACTACGGACCTCACACCCAAGCCTAGGATACTGTGTCATTGCTATGTTATGCTATAGACTAGTTCCAGGGTGTTGTGACTACGGACCTCACGCCCAAGCCTAGGTTACTGTTTCATTGCTACGTTATGCTATAGACTAGTTCCAGGGTGTTGTGACTATGGACCTCACACCCAAGCCTAGGATACTGTGTCATTGCTAGGTTATGCTATAGACTAGTTCCAGGGTGTTGTGACTACGGACCTCACACCCAAGCCTAGGATACTGTGTCATTTCTATGTTATGCTATAGACTAGTTCCAGGGAGTTGTGACTACGGACCTCACACCCAAGACTAGCATTGTGTACTTGTATTACTTTAGCCCGGTTCCAGGGTGTAGAGCGCTAGGATCTCACATCCAGTTAGGGCAAGTCTGTTCATATTAGCAGCAGGGCATCCTGCAACCAAGCCTAGGTCCCTCTCCTAGGGAGCCTTTAGGCTATAGGAATTCACCCACAGTCTGGGGTGAATTCCCTTCTTCTTCTAACCTCCAGCTCCTCTGGTGGTCCTTACTCAAAGTGGTACTGTTACACCAAACACTCATATCTCAGGTATCCTGTCCAGAGGTTAGACATACCTGGATTATTGGTGATTCTGCAGATCATCCATAATCTGGTGTATATCTGTATTACTGGTGATTCTGCAGATCACCAATAATCAGATTCTCGCTGCGTGTTGACATCAATCGTTACAGAACGGCAGACCCAAACAATATGGACGCACATGACAGTCGTCTGCTTGCACTCACCACCTCGGTGGAGAATTGCATCAGCGTGCTGGATAGTCATCAGACCCAGATCAATGCCTTGTCTGGGTCTATACAAGCCCTTCAGACGACTGTTAACGCAGTGCGATCCCCTATTGTTACAGACTTACGTATGCCTGTGCCCGAGAAGTTTTCTGGTCATAGATCTGACTTTCAAAACTTTATAAATCGAGTGTTATCTTACTTTGAGTTAAGACCTAATGCTTCAGGTACTGTCGCACAAAGAATTATCTTTATTAAGACACTGTTGACTGGGGATTCCCAGACCTGGGCATATGGTCTTCAACCAAAGGATGGGGCCCTGACCTCTGTGGAGGAATTTTTCAAAGCTATGGCTATAATTTACGATGATCCGGACTTTGCTTCGACCGCTGAGCGGAAGCTCAAGATGTTGCGGCAAGGCAAGGATTCGGTAGAGACTTATGCAGCTGAGTTCAGGAAGTGGGCGGTGTCAGCTAGATGGGGCTCATTTGCATATTAGATTGTTTCTTGTCAGGATTATCAGATGCAGTGTCTAATCTGATTTCGGGGTACCCTGAACCAAAAACTATTGATGAGGCCATTTCTCTAGCAGTCAGAGTGGACCATCGCCTACGGTATCAGAGACAAAGTCGGGGCAGGAATAGTGTGAGATACGTTTCCTATACTTCCTCTACACCTACGTCACCTCCCCCTGAACCCATGCAGATTGGTCGGTCAAAATTGTCCCGGGTCGAGCAGAGTCATAGAAAAGCTGAACAGCTCTGCTTGGACTGTGCAGAGGAGGGTCATAAAGCACAGAACTGTCCCAAAAAGTCGGGAAACGCTGCCGCCTAGGAGTAGTCAGAGGTAATACCCTAGGCGCGCAGAATTTACCTCTCAAAGATGATCGCTTGCTCCTCCCATGCGCCATTTCATGGGAGGACCAGACAGTTTCTACTGAGGCCTTTCTCGACTCTGGCTCGGCCACCAATTTTATTGACTATGATTTTGCTAGAAGATTGGGAATTCCTATTGTCCCATTAAGTCATAAGGTGTTAGTTACTGCGGTGGATGACTCTCCTCTGCAGAGTAAATACCCTCTGTCTCAGACTCCGGAGTTGGGGGTCACCATAGGGGTTTTACATAGAGAGAGTCTGCAGTTTTTTGTGTTACGAATGGCAACTTCCACCATTATCCTTGGTCTGCCATGGTTACGACTTCACGCTCCTCAGATTGATTGGGTCTCTGGTCAGCTAACGAGCTGGTCTACCCGCTGCCATCATCATTGTTTGGCGAAGGTAACCATGGGTAACAATTCAGGTGGAAGGATTGCCAGAGCAGTATAAAGATTTTGCTGATGTCTTTTGTCCTAAGTCAGCAGACAGACTACCTCCTCACCGTCCCTTTGATTGTCCGATTGATTTAAGATCTGGTTGTATGCCTCCTAGGGGTCACCTTTATAACTTGTCCGGGCCAGAGAAGCTGGAAATGCAGGAGTACATCAAAGAAAATTTAGCTAAGGGATTTATCCGCCCCTCTCGGTCACCTGCGGGCGCTGGGTTCTTTTTTGTTAAAAAGAAAGATGGAGGCCTCCGTCCCTGCATTGACTATCGGAGCCTAAATAAGATCACTGTGAAAAATCGTTACCCGCTCCCTCTGATTGACAATTTATTCTCCCAGATCACCAATGCTAAAATTTTCTCAAAATTGGACTTAAGGGGTGCATACAACCTGGTGCGCATCAGGGACAGTGATGAGTGGAAGACGGCCTTTAATACACCCGATGGGCATTACAAGTACTTGGTGATGCCCTTCGGGTTATGCAACCCCCCCGGCCGTCTTCCAGGAGCTAATTAACGAAGTTTTCAGACCAATTTTGGGTAAATTTGCATTAGTATATCTTGATGATATACTAGTCTTTTCAGCCACTCTTTCCGAACATCGGAGACATGTCAAGTATGTGTTGGAAAGACTAAGACAGAATCAATTGTATGCCAAACTGGAAAAGTGCATTTTTGAGGTGACCTCTGTTGCTTTTTTGGGGTATGTAATATCTACCTCGGGCCTCTCTATGGACCCTGGGAAAGTCTCTGCTGTACTGGACTGGCCACAGCCTGTGGGTCTGGGGGCCCTCCAGAGATTCCTGGGTTTTGCGAATTACTACAGGAGATTTATTAAGGGGTACTCTACAGTGGTTGCTCCCCTCACTAGTCTCACTAAGAAAGGGGCTGATACTCACCACTGGTCCGAGGAAGCTCTCACGGCTTTTGGCACCCTAAAGAAACTGTTCTGTTCTGCTCCTATTCTGAGACACGTCGATGTCACCTTCCCGTTCATAATAGAGGTTGATGCCTCTGAGTTGGGGGTGGGGGCTGTGCTGTCTCAGCGTTCCGGTTTGCAGGGTAAGCTTCATCCATGTGCCTACTTCTCCCGTAGTGAATGAAGAGGAGGCACTCCTTCCTGTCTTCAGTATCGATGTGCCTAGGCTGTCCGTGTACCAAGCGGATATCGTAGATAGAAGATAAAGCCGGCACCATCAATGGAGTATTTTAAATATTATGCTCTTTTATTGATTTTCATCATAGCAATCCGTCACATAGAGATGCGACATTTCTGGGAGGTCCCCTTTATCAAGCAAGTGACAGAATGAAAATAAATACTATTACATTACAATTTATATGGAAGCCACCATGTAACCTCCAATCGTTGGTCAGAAACATTAGGGCCAATGGGAAGGCCCAATCTACCCTGCGGACCTGATAGAGACCTTGTAGATAAGGACAGAGCCAATGAAAAAAGGAAGCACTCACCTGCATGCAAGCGCCCAGAAACGCCGCACACCGCCGTCTCCGTGTGCAACAGCCGCCATCTGTGGCCGAGGACCGCCCCACAGAGGCGGGCGGGACTCCCACATTGGTGCGAGGCCGGGGGAGCGCCACGTGACCAGCTGCGTAAACTGGTCACAAGCTGGGCCAAAGTGGAACGCGGAAGTGGCACGTCGCATGCGAGGACGCATGTCCGCGTCAATCTCCAGCGTCCACGTGACCCAGCCGGCGCCGCCCCAACTGCATCACCATGGCAGCAGAAGCTACGAATCCGCGTCTGTACGGAATCCCAGGTGCCAGACATGCTAGACAAGGGGAAAAAGTAGATAACAATATATAGAAGTGAGAAGGATAGTATAGAAGCAGATACATACTTCTACTTATATCATAACCATCATAATTTGATCATAGGTCAGTATGAATAAACCCACAATAACAGCTAGACCCAAAATTATTGGGTCCTGAGAACTAGGTCTTAAAAATATAGATACAAATATAGATACATGTTAGTCACATCATAATAAAGGTGATAATTCAAATTCTCTATTGAGGCCCCGGGGGTCAAGGCAATCTAATGCCCTGATCCAGTAGGCTTCCCTATATGGGTCACGTGGATGCTGGAGATTGACGCGGACATGCGTCCTCGCATGCGACGCGCCACTTCCGCGTTCCACTTTGGCCCAGCTTGTGACCGGTTTACGCAGCTGGTCACGTGGCGCTCCCCCGGCCTCGCACCAATGTGGGAGTCCCGCCCGCCTCTGTGGGGCGGTCCTCGGCCACAGATGGCGGCTGTTGCACGCGGAGACGGCGGTGTGCGGCGTTTCTGGGCGCTTGCATGCAGGTGAGTGCTTCCTTTTTTCATTGGCTCTGTCCTTATCTACAAGGTCTCTATCAGGTCCGCAGGGTAGATTGGGCCTTCCCATTGGCCCTAATGTTTCTGACCAACGATTGGAGGTTACATGGTGGCTTCCATATAAATTGTAATGTAATAGTATTTATTTTCATACTGTCACTTGCTTGATAAAGGGGACCTCCCCGAAACGTTGCATCTCTATGTGATGGATTGCTATGATGAAAATCAATAAAAGAGCATAATATTTAAAATACTCCATTGATGGTGCCGGCTTTATCTTCTACCTACTTCTCCCGTAGGTTTTCCCCAGCGGAGAGAAACTACAATATAGGCAACCGAGAACTCTTGGCCATCAAGTTAGCCTTTGAGGAATGGCGACATTGGTTAGAGGGAGCAGAACATGTTATTACAGTTTACACAGATCATAAAAACTTGGAGTACATAGAGAATGCTAAGAGACTCAGTCCCCGACAGGCCCGGTGTTCACTGTTCTTTTCCAGATTCAGTTTTCTAATTACGTACACTCCTGGTAGTAGAAACGTTAAGGCTGATGCCTTGTCCAGGTGTTTCGAGCCCGAGACGGCACAGCCCTCGGCACCCGAGACTATTCTGCCTCGGAGGGTGGTTTTGGCAGCCACAGAAACCTGGAAGGATTGGGCTGCCACCCTGGCCCCATATCAGCAGGATGTCCCAGAGGGAAAGCCCGAGGGAGTGTTGTTTGTGCCCCTGCACTTTCGCCTACAGCTCTTACAGCTGTTCCACTCCCATAAGAATGCTGGTCATCCAGGGGCCCAACAGGACACAGGATCTCCTTGCCAGGTGTGCATGGTGGCCATCGTTGGCCACAGATTGTAAGGAGTTTGTGAGAGAGTGTGCTGTGCGTGCTAGGAGCAAACCTTCGACAGGCACCGGTGGGAACTTTGCAGCCTTTGCCGGTTCCAAGTGAACCGTGGACTCATCTGTCCATGGATTTTGTGGGTGAACTCCCCAGATCTAAAGGCATGACTGTCATCTGGGTGGTAGTAGACAGATTCAGCAAGATGGCCCATTTTGTTCCTCTGAAAGGACTCCCCTCCACCCAAGAGCTGGCTAACCTCTTCATTCAGCACATTTTCCGGCTGCATGACATTCCGGAGAATGTAGTGTCAGATAGGGAGTCCAATTCGTTTCTAAGTTCTGGAGGGCATTTTGTCATCTTATGGGCATGGATCTTTTATTTTCATCAGGCTACCACCCGCAGACAAATGGCCAGACCGAGAGGGTCAACCAATCCATGGAACAGTTTCTCAGATGCTATGTGGCTGATGCGCAAACCAACTTGGTAAAGTTTTTACCTTTCGCGGAGTTTGCGCACAACAACCTGAAAAGTTCTTCCTCCGGGTTTTCCCCATTTCAGGTGGTGTCGGGAAGGTCCCCTAAGTTTGCTCTTTTGCCAGTGGCATCTACTCCTTTCCCAGCATTAGAGGATTGGCAGGTGGCGTTAAAACAAATTTGGGCTGTGGTAAAAATAAATTTGGGGAAGGCTTTCAAGTCTCAGAAAAAGCAGGCTGACAAAAGACGCTCTGCTGAATGGGACTTTTCACCAGGAGATTTGGTCTGGGTGTCTACGCGACATCTGGCATTGAAACAGCTGTCACCCAAATTAGGGCCTAGGTTTGTTGGGCCGTTTCCAGTCACCAAAAAAATTAATGCTGTCACTTATGCTGTTGATCTTCCTACCAGTATGCAAGGTGTAAGATCATTTCACGTGTCATTGCTCAAGCCGGCAGTACAGGTGGATTCCACTCCGCCCCCCCCCCCCCCCCCCCCCTGTATTGATTGATAATCAACCTGAGTATGAGGTTGAGAAGATTCTGGACTCCCGGCTGGTGCAAAATTTTGTGCAATATTTGGTACACTGGAAAGGTTATGGTGTGGAGGATAGAACTTGGGTACCAGAATGCCGCATGCACGCAGAGGAATTGAGGAAAGAGTTCCATGACTTACATCCTGGGAAGCCTGGTGGGAAGTGTCCGGAGTCCACTCCTCGGGGGGGGGGGGGTACTGTGAAGGATTGCGGAATAGCCGACGCGTGCTCTGACGGCGTGGCGGCTAGTTCCGCGTCCAGCCCGGTGGTTTACGCGCGGCGACATGTGTGTCTGATGTAGTGCAGCCTTCCTGTGCACATAGGCTGAGGAATACACGCGCGCGCGGAGAGACAGAAGCTTTATGGGAAGCAGAGAGGGATCAGCTGACTCCCTCACACCTCACATCCAAGCCTAGGATACTGTGTCATTGCTACGTTATGCTATAGACTAGTTCCAGGGTGTTGTGACTACGGACCTCACACCCAAGCCTAGGATACTGTGTCATTTCTATGTTATGCTATAGACTAGTTCCAGGGTGTTGTGACTATGGACCTCACACCCAAGACTAGCATTGTGTACTTGTATTACTTTAGCCCGGTTCCAGGGTGTAGAGAGCTAGGATCTCACATCCAGTTAGGGCCAGTCTGTTCATCTTAGCAGCAGGGCATCCTGAAACCAAGCCTAGGTCCCTCTCCTAGGGAGCCTTTAGGCTATAGGAATTCACCCACAGTCTGGGGTGAATTCCCTTTCTTCTTCTAACCTCCAGCTTCTCTGGTGGTCCTTACTCAAAGTGGTACTATTACACCAAACACTCATATCTCAGGTGTCCAGAGGTTAGACATACCTGGATTATTGGTGATTCTGCAGATCATCCATAATCTGGTGTATATCTGTATTACTGGTGATTCTGCAGATCACCAATAATCAGATTCTCGCTGCGTGTTGACACCAATCGTTACAGGCAATACCCAAACTGCACCGTGAAGTGTAGAGGCAAGTGGTGTCATCTCTGGCACACAGCGTTGGGTCAAGGGTCCAACTGACCACGGATGCCTGGTCTGCCAAGCACGGGCAGGGCTGCTACATTACTTACACAGCCCATTGGGTCAACCTGATGACCGATGGCAAGCAGGGAGTACGTGGCTGTGCAGCGAACCAACTTGTGACACCTCCACGGCTTGCAGGCAGGCCTCCTGCCACCTCCTCTCCGCCTGCTACATCCTTTTCACTGTCGTCATCCTCCTCCTCCTTGGCTGGTGCCACAAACACCTCTCCAGCTACACAGCCTCAGCCCCTCAGAGCATATGCTGCATGCCAGGTACGACGGTGTCACGCCATCTTACACATGTCTTGCCTCAAAGCGGAGAGTCACTCTGGACCAGCTCTCCTGGCTGCTCTTAACAAACAGGTGGATCAGTGGCTGACCCCACACCAGCTGGAGATCGGCAACGTGGTGTATGATAATGGCAGCAATCTCCTTTGCGCTTTGAATTTGGGAACACATGTACCCTGCATGGCACATGTTCTCAATCTAGTCATTCAAAGATTTGTGTCTAAGAACCCAGGCTTAGAGGATGTCCTGAAGCAGGCCAGGAAGTTGTGTGGGCATTTCAGGTTGTCTTACACAGCCATGGCACGCTTTACGGACATTCAGCAGAGAAACAACTTGCCGGTGAGACGCTTGATATGTGATAGCCCAACTCTCTGGAATTCGACCCTGCTCATGTTCTCTCGCCTGCTAGAGCAGGAGAAAGCCATCACCCAGTACCTGTACAGTTACAGTAGAAGGACACAATCTGGGGAGATGGGGAAGTTCTGGCCCCCGAACTGGAAACTGATGCGAAATGCATGCAGGCTCATGCAGCCATTTGAGGAGGTGACAAACCTGGTGAGTCCCAGTGAAGGCACCATCAGCGACTTGATCCCCTATGCTTACTTCCTGGAGCGTGCCGTGCGTAGAGTAGAGGATCAAGCTGTGCAGGAGCGTGAAGAGGAACAGTTACGGCAGGAACAGTTGTGGGAGCAATTTGCATCAGAACCAGATGTTTCTTCAACACCTGCGGCAGCATAGAGGGGGGAGGAGGACGAAGAGTCGTGTGGGGAAGAGGAGTCAGGTTCAGATGATGAGGAATCTGTTTCTGTGGAGGAGGAGGAGGAAGAGGCAGCGAGAGAAGAACAACCACAGCAGACGTCGCAGGGGGCTTGTGCTGCTCAATGTCCCCGTGGTATTGTTCGTGGCTGGGGGGAGGAGGAGTAGGACTTACCTGATGTCACTGAGGAAGAGCAAGAGGAGATGGAGAGTACGTCTGGATCCATCTTTGTGCAGATGGCGTCTTTCATGCTGTCCAGCCTGTTGAAGGGCCCCCGTATAAAAAAAAACTCAAGGGGAATGAGCTGTACTGGGTGGCCACGCTACTAGACCCTCGGTATAGGCACAAAGTGGCAGACATGTTAACAACTCACCAGAAGGCAGAAAGGATGCAGCACAGGCAGAAAAAGCTGGCAACTATGCTTTACAATGCGTTTAAGGGTGATGTCACACCACAACACAGAGGTACCATTGCCAGTAATCCTCCTCCCATGTCCATGCAGGCAAGGACAGGATGCTCCAGCGATCTCATGGTGATGTCGGACATGCGGACATTCTTTAGTGCAATGCCTTGCCTTAGCCATTCTGGATCCACCCTCCACCAATGCCTGGACCGCCAGGTAGCCGACTACCTGGCCTTGAGTGTGGATGTAGACACTGTGAGCAGCGAAGATGAGCCCTTGCACTACTGGGTGCGCAGGCTTGACCTGTGGCCAGAGCTGTCCCAATTTGCCATCCAACTTCTGTCTTGCCCTGCCTCAAGAGTCCTGTCAGAAAGGACCTTCAGCGCTGCTGGAGGCATTGTCACTGAGAAGAGAAGTTGCCTAAGTCACAAAAGTGTTCAGTACCTCACCTTTATCAAAATGAATGAGGCATGGATCCCGGAGGGATACTGCCCGCTCGAAGACTAAGTCAGTCCCCACACAAAGCATCTCTGCCTGCAGGCCGCTTGCCTTCTCCGCCACCACCAACAGGGTCCAGGACTCCAGGCGGATTCCTGAATTTTTAAGGCCGCTGCTAGCAGCAGCCACTATACTAATTTTTCTGGTGCGTGTACATGCCTGCCTAATTTTTCTGGCTGCACTGCGTCTGCAACAACAAAACAAAAGGCATGTACATGTGCCCATTCCCCTTTGTGATCATTACCTTGCCGCGGTGAAGGGGATTGCGTATCACAATGAAGCAATGACCGCCGGCTATATGAGTGTCTCGGGGGGGTGGCCTAACAAAGATAATAAGGTCGTTGCTTCATTGTGAACAGACCAAATTTGATCAGCTGGACAGTCACTGTTGTTCTATCATTGAGCTACCACAGCCCGGCGACCATATGGGCTTAAACAGCCCCACGGCCTGCACTTTCGCCATGGTGCGCACCAGTCCAGCATGGCCGTCACTACGCAAACAGCTGTTTGCGGTGCGTTATACAGTGAGTTTGGTGTGTCAGTGTGAAGCAGTACTCTAATTACACTCCTGTAACGATCGGTGAAGCACAGAGAGGATCTGATTACCAGTGATCTGCAGTATCACAGGAAATACAGATGTATACCAGATTATACGTGATCTGCAGTATCACTGGTAATCCGATATACTAGCTAACCTCTGTTCACCTGAGTAGAGTGTAATGTTTGGTGTAACTGTAACACTTTGAGGACTAGGCCTCAGTGCAGCAAGGAGAACTGCACAGATTCCTTCCGCAGACCTGAGCTCTCCAAGACGGGAGGAGTCAGACTGACAGTAAGAAGGACAGACTGAAAGTAACCTTCAGGAGGAAGGATCACTAACAGAGCGAGGAACCGCCTCTAACAGTAAGGTCGGTTCTCGAGGTCGGACAAGCCAGGTCGTACACACACGGACAGATAAAGTACAAGATCAGGAGGCAAAGGCGGAGTCAAAGTACAGGCAGGGTTCAGCAACGGGGTATCAGATATATCGGGGTACAAAATCAGGAGGCAGAAGCAGAGTCAAGGAACGAGCCGGGGTTCGGCAACAGAGTATCAGAAATATCGAGGTACAAGATCAGAGTTCAGGATGATAGTCAAAGCAGGCAAAAGTCATAACATATAATCACAATCAAACTAGTACTTTAGCTATCAAATATCTAGCTAAGTGTAGGATTACAGCTCCAGCTGGTCCCGGCACACTTCAGGATCTGACTACGGATCTGGGTGCTCCCACGAATGTGATCGCACGCCAGACAAAGAGCAAGTGAATAACCAGCAGTATATATACTCTAGGACCTTTCCAGGACCTCCCTAATTGCTGGTCCAATGGGAGCAGTGGAATTTGTCAGCTGACCCAGCTGGTCAGCCGACTCCCTTCTAACTGCTATTTAAACTCTGCCTCTGTGCTCGCGCGCGTGTAAGTCTGAATCTTGGTGGACTATCAGTCCCAGCCACACCAGTACTGTCATGCAATGTATCTAGTGCGAGGGCCGCCTCTGATGCGGATTCCGCCGTTACCGATGCGGATTCCGCCGTTACCAATGCGGATTCCGCCGCACTGCCTATGCGGCATGCGGCGTTTTTTCCGCGTTTTGACGCCATGCTGGACGCGGAAACAGCCGCCTCACCTTGAGAGATGGCGGCTTTTCCGCGTTTCCTTACAGTACCCCCCCCCCCCCCCCCCCCCGAGGAGTGGACTCCGGACAACTCCCACCAGGTTTCTCGGGGTGTAAGGCATGAAACTCCCTTTTTAATTTGTCTGCATGCATGCGCATTCCCGGTACCCATTGCCTCTCCTCAATGCCATACCCTTTCCAGTGCACGAGGTATTGTACCGAGTTTTGTACAGAGCGTGAATCTAGAATCTTCCCCACCTCATATTCGTGTTGGGCATCTACCAAGACAGGAGGAGGAGGAGTGGGACCCACCTGGACTGCTGGCTTAAGAAGGGACACGTGGAAAGACCTCACCCCCCGCATGCTAGAGGGAAGATCAACGGTGTAAGTAACATCATTGACTTTCCTGACAACCGGGAATGGACCCACAAACCTGGGACCAAGCTTATTCGAAGGTTGTCTTAGGGTCAAGTGACGTGTGGACACCCAGACCAAGTCTCCTGGTCGGAACTTCCACTCCAGCGACCGTCTTTTGTCAGCTTGACCCTTCTGACTCAAAAAGGCCTTCTCCAGGTTACTTCTAACCGTCCCCCAAAGGTCCTTCAATGACTTTTGCCAGGCCTTCAGGGCTGGGAAAGGAGTGGAGGCTATAGGTAATGGGGAAAATTTGGGTGATCTCCCCGTCACCACCTGAAAGGGAGAGAATCCGGAGGACGAGTTTTTTAAATTATTCTGGGCAAATTCTGCGAAGGGCAGAAATCTAACCCAATCGTCCTGCGCCTCTGCCACATAACACCTTAAAAACTGCTCTAAAGACTGATTTATTCTCTCAGTCTGGCCGTTGGTCTGTGGGTGATAGCCCGATGAAAAAGATAGCTTTATGCCCATGAGGTGGCAAAAAGCTTTCCAAAACCGTGAGACGAATTGGACTCCCCTGTCTGAAACTATGTCTTCGGGAATGCCATGTAAACGGAAGACATGAGTGATAAACAACTCGGCCAATTCCTGAGCCGAGGGGAGTCCTTTCAAAGGCACAAAGTGGGCCATCTTACTAAAACGGTCGACTATCACCCAAATGACCGCCATACCTTCAGACCTGGGAAGCTCGCCCACAAAATCCATGGACAGGTGGGTCCACGGCTCATTCGGGGTGGGCAAAGGCTGCAACGTACCGACAGGTGCCAGCCGGGAGGGTTTACTCTTGGCACATATCAAACACTCTTTTACGTATTCCTTACAATCCGCTGCCAAGGAAGGCCACCAGGCGCATCTGGCTATCAAATCCTGTGTCCTGGATGCCCCAGGATGCCCTGCGTTCTTATGTGCATGGAACATCTCAAGAACCTGCAGGCGAAAAGGCAGAGGAACAAACAGGACCCCTGCGGGCTTCCCTTCCGGAATGTCTTGCTGAAAGGGAGCCAATGTCTCCCTCCAATCCTCCCAAGTTTCAGTGGCTGCCAGTATTAATTTCTGGGGAATCATGGTCTCTGGAATGGAGGGCTGTGCTGTCTCTGACTCAAAACATCTGGATAGAGCATCCGCCTTAACATTCTTGCTCCCTGGGGTGTACGTAATAATGAAAGTAAACCTGGAGAAGAACAACGACCATCGAGCCTGGCGAGGGCTCAACCTCTTAGCCCCCTCGATGTACTCTAGGTATTTGTGATCGGTGTTATCCCTGATGGTATGTTCAGCTCCCTCTAACCAGTGTCGCCATTCCTCGAAAGCCAATTTGATGGCCAAGAGCTCCCTGTTTCCAATATCGTAATTCCTCTCTGCAGGGGAGAACCTGCGAGAGAAATACGCACACGGGTGCATTCTACCCTGCAAGCCTGACCGCTGTGACAGCACAGCCCCCACCCCAACCTCCGAGGCATCTACCTCCACAATGAATGGGAAAGAGGCATCCACATGTCTGAGGATGGGTGCTGAACAGAATAGGCCCTTCAGGGTGGCAAAAGCATGTAAAGCCTCAGGAGACCAGTGAGTGGTATCTGCCCCCTTCTTAGTGAGGCAGGTAAGGGGAGCAATGACAGTGGAGTACCCCTTTATAAACCGTCTATAGTAGTTGGCGAAGCCAAGAAAGCGCTGAAGGGATTTCAACCCAACCGGCTGTGGCCACTCCAGAACAGCGGAGACCTTGGCAGGATCCATAGACAGGCCTGTGGTGGAAATTATGTACCCCAAGAACGCAACAGATGTTACTTCGAAGATGCACTTCTCAAGCTTTGCGTATAACGAGTTCTGCCTTAACTGATTTAACACAAACCTCACATGGTTTCTATGTTCAGTGAGGTTGTTGGAGAAGATAAGAATATCATCAAGATAAACTAGTACAAATTTCCCCAACACCTCCCGGAATACCTCGTTAATGAGTTCCTGAAAAACGGCCGGAGCATTACATAACCCGAAGGGCATCACCAGGTACTCATAATGCCCGTCTGGTGTATTAAAGGCCGTCTTCCACTCATCGCCCCTTCTTATACGTATCAGATTGTACGCGCCCCGCAAATCTAGCTTAGAAAAAATCTTAGCGTCAGTAACCTGAGTGAACAAATCATCTATCAGTGGCAACGGATAGCGATTCTTTATAGTAATCTTGTTGAGACCGCGATAATCGATGCAGGGTCGCAAGCCTCCGTCTTTCTTTTTGACAAAAAAGAACCCTGCTCCAGCAGGTGACCGGGACGGGCGAATGAAACCCTTGGCCAAATTTTCACGGATGTACTCCTGCATGGCCAATTTTTCGGGCCCTGACAGATTGTACAAGTGACCCCGGGGGGGAACACAACCTGAACGGAGATCAATGGGACAATCGAAAGGACGATGTGGGGGCAATTTATCAGCTGCCTTGGGACAGAACACATCGGAAAATTCAGAATACTGATCTGGTACCCCTTCCACCTGAAATCTGGTTTGCCCCAAGGTCAACTTCCCCAAACACCGCTGAAAACAATGAGGTGACCAAGTGGTTAACTGACCCGTGGCCCAGTCTATTTGAGGTGAATGAAGTTGCAACCACGGCATGCCTAGGATAATAGTTGAGGTAGACATGTGCAATACAAAAAACGATAATTGTTCCCCATGCAGTGCCCCTATGGTGACCTTCAACTCCGGGGTCTGTGACAGAGCACAATTCCGTTGTAGAGGGGAATCGTCTACTGCCGTGACCTGAATGGGAGGTGTCACAGGAGTGAGTGGAATACCCAACTCCTGAGCAAACTTAAAGTTCATAAAATTGGCCGCTGAGCCTGAGTCAATGAAAGCCTCAGTGGCCACAGATTTCTTCTCCCATGTAACTGTACAAGGGAGAAGCAATTTCTTTTCTTTAAGGGGTGCAAGTGGCGTGCCTAGGGTGTCACCCCCCACTACTCCTAGGCAAATTCGTTCCCCGACTTGTTCGGGCAGTTGATCCATCATTCTCCGCCTTCGCTCCACCTGGGTCAATTTCGAACAACCAATCTGCATTGGTTCGGGTGGAGGCAAGGCCGGAGGAGATGAGACAGACGGAGATGGCGTTACTAAGGGTGCAGCGGAGGGTGCCACATATGATGTTACCCTGGCACGGTGACTGCCCCGAATCTGCCTCTGATGGCGTAATCGACGGTCGACTCGAATGGCCGATGTGATGGCCTCATCGACTGTCCTGGGCTCGGGCAAGGTTAGCATTAAATCGGAGACCTCCTCCGACAACCCAGACAGGAAGTAATCCATGAGGGCAAAATTATCAAATCTGGCCGTGACTGATCATCTGCGAAATTCTGCCACGTAATCCTCAACTGAACCCCTGTCTTGCCGCAAAAGTTTGAGCTTCCGCTCAGAGGTTGCCGCAAGATCAGGGTCGTCGTAAATTACGGCCATGGCCTTAAAGAATTCCTCTACCGAGGTCAGAGCAGTATCGGTAGGAGGCAGGTTGTATGCCCATGACTGGGAGTCACCAGTCAGTAAAGTTTTAATAAAGGTGACCCGTACTTATCGAAGTACGATAACACTCTACTCTGAAAATTCCGGAAGTCAGACTTGTGGCCGGAAAATTTATCTGGTACGGGCATACGTATGTCAGCACTAGGAGGGGATCGCACTGAATCAACTGACGTCTGGAGGGTTCGCACAGAGCCTGAAAGGACATCAATCATAGTCTTGTGGCTACCCAGCACTTGGTTGATGTTTTCCACCGAAGTGGCAAGTGCGCCCAGACGGTCAGTGTGTGCGTCCATTTGCATTTTTTGGTCTGGCGTTCTGTAACGATCGGTGAAGCACAGAGAGGATCTGATTACCAGTGATCTGCAGTATCACAGGAAATACAGATGTATACCAGATTATACGTGATCTGCAGTATCACTGATAATCCGATATACTAGCTAACCTCTGTTCACCTGAGTAGAGTGTAATGTTTGGTGTAACTGTAACACTTTGAGGACTAGGCCTCAGTGCAGCAAGGAGAACTGCACAGATTCCTTCCGCAGACCTGAGCTCTCCAAGACGGGAGGAGTCAGACTGACAGTAGGAAGGACAGACTGAAAGTAACCTTCAGGAGGAAGGATCACTAACAGAGCGAGTAACCGCCTCTAACAGTAAGGTCGGTTCTCGAGGTCGGACAAGCCAGGTCGTACACACACGGACAGATAAAGTACAAGATCAGGAGGCAAAGGCGGAGTCAAAGTACAGGCAGGGTTCAGCAACGGGGTATCATATATATCGGGGTACAAAATCAGGAGGCAGAAGCAGAGTCAAGGAACGAGCCGGGGTTCGGCAACAGAGTATCAGAAATATCGAGGTACAAGATCAGAGTTCAGGAGGATAGTCAAAGCAGGCAAAAGTCATAACATATAATCACAATCAAACTAGTACTTTAGCTATCAAATATCTAGCTAAGTGTAGGATTACAGCTCCAGCTGGTCCCGGCACACTTCAGGATCTGACTACGGATCTGGGTGCTCCCACGAATGTGATCGCACGCCAGACAAAGAGCAAGTGAATAACCAGCAGTATATATACTCTAGGACCTTTCCAGGACCTCCCTAATTGCTGGTCCAATGGGAGCAGTGGAATTTGTCAGCTGACCCAGCTGGTCAGCCGACTCCCTTCTAACTGCTATTTAAACTCTGCCTCTGTGCTCGCGCGCGTGTAAGTCTGAATCTTGGTGGACTATCAGTCCCAGCCACACCAGTACTGTCATGCAATGTATCTAGTGCGAGGGCCGCCTCTGATGCGGATTCCGCCGTTACCGATGCGGATTCCGCCGTTACCAATGCGGATTCCGCCGCACTGCCTATGCGGCATGCGGCGTTTTTTCCGCGTTGTGACGCCATGCTGGACGCGGAAACAGCCGCCTCACCTTGAGAGATGGCGGCTTTTCCGCGTTTCCTTACAACTCCATTATTGATGTATACACATGCAAGATGTTTGAAAGCACTTTAGTCCTGAAATTTAGCAGTCAATGTGAATTCTGCCCTTAAAACACTGCTTTGCGTCAAATCCAGATTTTCCCCCGGGACTTTTGGCATCTATCCCACTCATCCATGCCCCCCTCCAGGTGTTAGACCCCTTGAAACATCTTTTCCATCACTTTTGTGGCCAGCATAATTTTTTCTAGTTTTCAAAGTTCGCCTCCCCATTGAAGTCTATTGCGGTTTGCGAACGTTCGCAAGTTCGCGAACGTTTGCGGAGGTTCGCGAACCGGGTTCGCGAACCTAAAATCGGAGGTTCGGGGCCATCTCTATTCATCTATAGGAATAAAGGACCTCGCTCTCTCCTGGATATCTTCCTTCCTCTCTGGAAGGTCTTTCACTGTTTCTTATTTAGATCAGGCCTCCTCTTCACATCCTCTTTCTGTAGGTATACCTCAGGGCTCTGTCCTCTAGCCCCTCCTCTTTTCCATCTACATGCACAGTCTTGGTAACTTAACCACTTGAGGACCGTGGGCTTTACCCCCCTTTAGGACCAGACCCTTTTTTTCCATTCAGACCACTGCAGCTTTCACGGTTTATTGCTCGCTCATACAACCTACCACCTAAATTAATTTTACCTCCTTTTCTTGTCACTAATTAAGCTTTCTTTTGGTGCTATTTGATTGCTACTGCGATTTTTACTTTTTATTATATTCATCAAAAAAGACATGAATTTTGTCAAAAAATGATTTTTTTAACTTTCTGTGCTGACATTTTTCAAATAAAGTAAAATTTCTGTATACATGCAGCACGAAAAATGTGGACAAACATGTTTTTAATTAAAAAAAAAAACCCATTCAGCCACTATTGATTGGTTTGGGTAAAAGTTATAGCATTTACAAACTATGGTGCAAAAAGTGAATTTTCCCATTTGAAGCATCTATGACTTTTCTGACCACCTGTCATGTTTCATGAGGGGCTAGAATTCCAGGATAGTATAACTACCCCCCAAATGACCCTATTTTGGAAAGAAGACATCCCAAAGTATTCACTGAGAGGCATGGTGAGTTTATAGAAGATTTTATTTTGTGTCACAAGTTAACGGAAAATGACACTTTGTGACAAAAAAGAAAAAAAAATAGTTTCCATTTCTGCTAACTTGCGACAAAATTAAATGAAATCTGCCACGGACTCACTATGCTCCTCTCTAAATACCTTGAAGTGTCTACTTTCCAAAATAGGGTAATTTGTGGGGTGTGTTTACTGTCCTTGCATTTTGGGGGTGCATAATTGTAAGCACCCCTGTATAGCCTAAAGGTGCTCATTGGACTTTGGGCCCCTTAGCGCAGTTAGGCTGCAAAAAAGTACCACACATGTGGTATTGCCGTACTCAGGAGAAGTAGTATAATGTGTTTTGGGGTGTATTTTTACACATACCCATGCTGGGTGGGAGAAATATCTCTATAAATGACAATTTTTGATTTTTTTTTACACACAATTGTCCATTTACAGAGATATTTCTCCCACTCAGCATGGGTATGTGTAAAAATACACCCCAAAACACATTATACTACTTCTCCTGAGTACGGCAATACCACATGTGTGGTACTTTTTTGCAGCCTAACTGCGCTAAGGGGCCCAAAGTCCAATGAGTACCTTTAGGATTTCACAGGTAATTTTTTGTTTCAAGACTACTCCTCACGGTTTAGGGCCCCTAAAATGCCAGGGCAGTATAGGAACCCCACTATTGACCCCATTTTAGAAAGAAGACACACCAAGGTATTCTGTTAGGAGTATGGTGAGTTCATAGAAGATTTTATTTTTTGTCACAAGTTAGCGGAAATTGATTTTAATTGTTTTTTTTTCACAAAGTGTCATTTTCCGCTAACTTGTGACAAAAAATAAAATCTTCTATGAACTCACCATACTCCTAACGGAATACCTTTGGGTGTCTTCTTTCTAGAATGGGGTCATTTGTGGGGTTCCTATACTGCCCTGGCATTTTAGGGGCCCTAAACCGTGAGGAGTAGTCTTGAAACCAAATGTCGCAAAATTGCCTGTGAAATCCTAAAGGTACTCATTGGACTTTGGGCCCCTTAGCGCACTTAGGGTGTAAAAAAAGTGCCACACATGTGGTACCACCGTACTCAAGAGAAGTAGTATAATGTGTTTTGGGGTATATTTTTACACATACCCATGCTGGGTGGGAGAAATATCTCTGTAAATGACAATTGTTTGATTTTTTTTTACACACAATTGTCCATTTACAGAGAGATTTCTCCCACCCAGCATGGGTATGTGTAAAAATACACCCCAAAACACATTATACTACTTCTCCTGAGTACGGCGATACCACATGTGTGACACTTTTTTGCAGCCTAGGTGCGCTAAGGGGCCCAACGTCCTATTCACAGGTCATTTTGAGCCATTTGTTTTCTAGACTACTCCTCATGGTTTAGGGCCCCTAAAATGCCAGGGCAGTATAGGAACCCCACAAGTGACCCCATTTTAGAAAGAAGACACCCCAAGGTATTAAGTTAGGTGTATGGCAAGTTCATAGAAGATTTTATTTTTTGTCACAAGTTAGTGAAAAATGACTCTTTGTGCAAAAAAACAATAAAAATCAATTTCCGCTAACTTTTGACAAAAAATAAAATCTATGAACTCGTACACCTAACAGAATACCTTGGGGTGTCTTTTTTCTAAAATGGGGTCACTTGTGGGGTTCCTATACCGCCCTGGCATTTTACGGGCCCAAAATCGTGAGTAGTCTGGAAACCAAATGTCTCAAAATGACTGTTCAGAGGTATAAGCATCTGCAATATTTGATGACAGGTGGTCTATGAGGGGGCGAATTTTGTGGAACCGGTCATAAGCAGGGGGGCCTTTTAGATGACAGGTTGTATTGGGCCTGATCTGATGGATAGGAGTGCTAGGGGGGTGACAGGAGGTGATTTATGGGTGTCTCAGGGGGTGGTTAGAGGAGAAAATAGATGCAATCAATGCACTGGGGAGGTGATCGGAAGGGGGTCTGAGGGGGATCTGAGGGTTTCGCCGAGTGATCAGGAGCCCACACGGGGCAAATTAGGGCCTGATCTGATGGGTAGGTGTGCTAGGGGGTGACAGGAGGTGATTGATGGGTGTCTCAAGGTGTGATTAGAGGGGGGAATAGATGCAAGCAATGCACTGGCGAGGTGATCAGGGCTGGGGTCTGAGGGCGTTCTGAGGGTGTGGGCGGGTGATTGAGTGCCCTAGGGGCAGATAGGGGTCTGATCTGATGGGTAGCAGTGACAGGGGGTAATTGATGGGTAATTAGTGGGTGTTTAGGGTAGAGAACAGATGTAAACAATGCACTTGGGAGGTGATCTGACGTCGGATCTGCGGGCGATCTATTGGTGTGGGTGGGTGATCAGATTGCCCGCAAGGGGCAGGTTAGGGGCTAATTGATGGGTGGCAGTGACAGGGGGTGATTGATGGGTGGCAGTGACAGGGGGTGATTGATGGGTGATTGACAGGTGATTGACAGGTGATCAGTGGGTTATTACAGGGATGAACAGATGTAAATAATGCACTGGCGAATTGATAAGGGGGGGTCTGAGGGCAATCTGAGCGTGTAGGCGGGTGATTGGGTTCCTGCAAGGGGCAGATTAGGGTCTGATCTGATGGGTAACAGTGACAGGTGGTGATAGGGGATGATTGATGGGTGATTGATGGGTAATTAGTGGGTGTTTAGGGTAGAGAACAGATGTAAACACTGCACTTGGGAGGTGATCTGACGTCGGACCTGCGGGCGATCTATTGGTGTGGGTGGGTGATCAGATTACCCGCAAGGGGCAGGTTAGGGGCTGATTGATGGGTGGCAGTGACAGGGGGTGATTGATGGGTGATTGACAGGTGATTGACAGATGATTGACAGGTGATCAGGGGGGATAGATGCATACAGTACACAGGGGGGGGGGTCTGGGGGGGGTCTGGGGAGAATCTGAGGGGTGGGGGGTGATCAGGAGGGAGCAGGGGGCAGTTTAGGGCATGAAAAAAATAGCGTTTACAGATAGTGACAGGGAGTGATTGATGGATGATTAGGGGGGTGATTAGGTGCAAACAGGGGTCTGGGGGGTGGGCGAGGGGGGGGGGTCTGAGGGGTGCTGTGGGCGATCAGGGGGCAGGGGGGGGGAAATCAGTGTGCTTGGGTGCAGACTAGGGTGGCTGCAGCCTGCCCTGGTGGTCCCTCGGACACTGGGACCACCAGGGCAGGAGGCAGCCTGTATAATACACTTTGTATACATTACAAAGTGTATTATACACTTTGTATGCGGCGATCCGGGTGCTAGTAACCCGCCGGCGCTTCCGAACGGCCGGCGGGTTACAGCGCGAGGGGGGTGGAGCCAGTCCCCGGCGGATGATCTCGTCACGAATGACACGATCGATCAGCCCATGCCCGTACAAGGACCGCCGCCAATTGTACATGCGGTGGTCCTTGCGGGATCCACTTCCCGGCCGCCATTTGTACATGCGGCGGTCGGTAAGTGGTTAATCAACTCATTTGGTTTTAAATACCACCTATATGCAAATGATATACAACTGTATCTCTCAGCCCCAGACCTTGACTCCCTCCTCACACGAGTTCCTGACGGTCTGTCCGCTATATCCTCTATATGTCCGCTATATCCTCTCATGTCCTCTCGCTTTTTAAAACTTTATATGAACAAAACAGAACTAATAATCTTTCCACCATCTCTGTCCACCTCTTTGCCTGATATTACAATAAATGTTCTTTTCTTTTTTTTTTTTTCCATCAAACTCTTTTTATTGATTTTTCAAAGAGAGCTTTTAACAATCATACATTATATAACGATTACATCAATTGTACATTTAGTGCTTAAAAGTCTTGGAATATTTAGCATTTATTTCAATACAATTCTTCATACTCTGAATTTTCTCTACCGAAATTTCCCATCTGGTTTTAACAAAACCTGAGCAGGTAACCAGAAAAGGGAATTTCACCAAATGCTCCCTGATAGATCCAGATGGCCAGAACGGGCCCCTATCAGTGATCTTGCATATCTAAGAGGCGAACATGCTTACTAAAATTGTGCTATACTAAGGGTAGACGTAACCTATCCGCTTAGTAAAGGATCAAAGCAAAAGCTTTAAAATAACAAACTACAACAAGAAAAGGAAATAAAATTTGGGATAATTTAATTGCCTGTCTTATATTGAAGCATTCAAATGGTCAGTTCTACGGAAGTACCCAGTTATTGTTTTGTATATTAGATTAGACCTCCGGAAGGCCCTATTATCTGGACGAATTAATGTTTACAATGTGGAGCATTGGCGCCAATAATTAATAATCACATAACCATCACTTTTAAGGCCTAGTCTATTCCTGACTTTTTGCTTCATTGAGATGTTCAATCTGGTTTGAGCTAATAAATGTGTTAAATTAAATTTCTCGGTGGACTTCCAGTTTGTGAGTATCAAGTGTAGAGCACTAAATATGATGTGGCATACCATAGGTCGAGACTTGTTGGGTAACTCTGACGCCCCAACTTGTAGCAGGGCAAGTTCCGGATTAAGCCGGAAATTAGGGATGAGGGCCCTTCTTATAAGAAGTTCCACTTTTGTCCATAAATCAGCTAATAGTGGGCATTCCCAGAGCATATGAAGGTAGGTTCCTATATTTTTGTTGCACTTCCAACACATTGGAGAAGTGTTAGGTGAGAAGGCAGCAATTTGTCTGGGAGTCATATACCATCTGTATAGCACTTTCTTAGAGGTTTCCCAGTGAGTGTTACACTTTGAAACTTTTATGATAGCTCTATTAGCCGCTATTAGCTGATCTATTGAGATATTTCTCTTTAAATCTGTAGACCAGACTAATGCGTATCTGTTAAGTGGGGAGATGTTGTTTAAGCCTAAAATATTATACCAGTTTGATATGCCTCCCTTAAATTGTCCTTTAAAATTGAGCATAGTTGCAATTCTGGGATGTATTGAAGGGGGGGTTATTGCTTTTGATTTAATTAAGTGATATATTCTGTGATAGGTAAATAATTGTGACTGTGAAAGCTCAAATTGTTGTGCTAATGTGGAGAAAGATTTAATGTTGGAGCCCTCAAAGATGTCTTGAAGCTTTTTTTATCCCTGCTTCCTCCCATACTCGAATGTCTAAATTGGGGGTGAAGTATTTTAGAACTGCTAATGCGACTGAGATGTGTAATGCAACTTCTGGTGGGGGGGGATTTTTAATGAAGTATTCCCAAGATTTCAGGGAAGTCTGTATTGTGGGATATGAGGATTGAATGTTAGGTGCCCCCATCATCATACTGTGTAATAGGTCTCTAAGATTAGTGTTTAGAATCTGGGATTCTAGTTTCACCCATGGTTTTTCTGGGTCTTTTTTCCACCAGTGCCTTACCATCTCTAAATTAGATGCGTGATAGTAGGCCTCAAAGTTTGGGAGACCCATGCCGCCGAGATTTTTAGAAAGGGTCATTACTTGATATGGGGTCCTAATTTTTTTTCCATTCCAAATGAATGAATTTAAGCATCTTTTAAGATCTGTGAACCATGACTTTGGTATTAATATTTGTAAAGTTCTGAGATAATACAAAATTTTAGGTAATATAAACATTTTGAAAGATGTTATACGGCCAGACCAAGAGAGCCAGAAATTTTCCATCGCTTTACACTCTTTTTTTATATCTAGTAGTAACGGAACAAAATTATGCTTGTATAAATCGGTAGCTGCCTTTGTTAGCTGTACCCCTAGGTATGACACTGCGTCCTCCGCCCATGGGAAGCTGTATTCTTCCTTTAGTTGGGCCTCGAGTATTGGGGGAATATTGAGGCCTAGAATGAAGGATTTTTGTTTATTTAATTTGTATAAAGAGGCTTCGGTGAAGGCCTGTAAATCTCGTAGGAGTGGTGGTAAGGAGGTGTCAGGCTTGGATATCATTAAGGCCACATCATCAGCGAACATGCTTATGATGTGATTCGTGCCTTTCACCTCAATTCCTGTTATGTCCGGGTTTGTTCTTATTTTTTGTGCGATTGTTTCCATTAGTAATACAAATATAATGGGGGACAGAGGGCACCCCTGCCTAGTACCATTAGAGATCTTAAATGGTTTGGAAATAAATCCTGCAGCATTTACCCGGGCGGAGGGAGCAGTGTATAGTGCCATTATAGCCTTGGCTATGGTACCTGTGAATCCAAATTTATTTAGGGTTGCTTTGAGGAAATGCCAGTGAACTCTGTTGAATGCCTTCTCCGCATCCAAAGTTAGTAGCAGAGAAGGCACTCGACAGAGCTCAACATGTCTCAGAATATTGGTCATTCTTCTAGTGGCGTCTGACGCCTGGCGGCCCTTTGTAAAGCCTACCTGGTTGTACTCTAGTAAAAAGGGAGTGTAATTCATGAGCCTGTTTGCTAATAGCTTTGCATATAATTTGGTGTCCGAATTTAATAAAGAAATGGGTCTGTAATTGGATGGGGAGTTTGTGTCCTTTCCTGGCTTAGGTATGACTGTAATTGTAGCTTCTAGATATTCAGCTGGAATATATCCTGTAGATGCAAATTTGTTATATAGATTTCCAAGTAATGGGGTTAGTTGTTCATTCAGAGACAGGAAAAACTCATTTCTGAACCCGTCGGGGCCTGGAGCCTTATTTCGTTTAAGCATTTTTATGGTGGCTTTTATTTCTTTATCCTTTAAGGGCTCGTTTAAATTATCCAATTGTGATTTGGAAAGTCTTGGGAGATCTATGGACTCTAAAAATTTTGTAATAATAGTTTCTGTGGGTTGAGGAGTCTCTGGGTCATCTTTTAAGTTGTATAAACTAGCATAATAGTCACAAAACAGATCAGCAATCTGTTTGGGGTTCTTGACTGGTTGCTTTGTGACTGGATTAGTCAATTCATGAATTTTTGATCTCATCTGTTTATGTTTTAGTAGTTTCGCTAAGTATGCACTTGCTTTGTTATTTTGGAAGTATGAGTTAAGTTTTGATTTTTGAAGGATAAAGTCATACTGCGACTGTAAAATATTACACAGCTCCTGTCTTAGGTGGAAGAGTTCTCTTTCTACTTCTAATGAGGGAAGTTGTTTATGTAGTTTTTCCTGTTTCCGAATTTTCTCTATAAGAGTGTTATATTTTGCCAATCTTTCTTTCTTAACAAAGGAGCCCTGTCTGATTAAAATGCCTCTGCTAAAGGCCTTTAAAGCAGACCACACTGTTGCTACTTTTATATTTGGAGTGCTATTAAATTTTATAAACTCCTTTATTTCCATAGATAATTTGTCTATGAAATTTTTGTCTGTGAGTAAAGAGGTGTTGAGTCGCCACATAAATGGCTTTGCTTGGGAAATTTTTTCATCTAATAAAATATGGACCGGCGAGTGATCAGACCACGATTTATAGTCTATTGAGGTATCTATTACTCTTTGGAGAAGTATTTTGTCGGTGAGAAAAAAATCGATCCTTGAGCAGGATTTGTGTACGCTTGAGAAAAACGTGTAATCGCGTTCCGAGCCATGTATTATACGCCACGGGTCATATAACCCATTCCAGTGTAATTGTTTATCAATTAGCTGATGATTTGCTTTAGATGAGGAGTCCATTTTGGATGGGCAGGCGTTGAAATCACGGCCAATTAGCAATTGACCTTTTTGTATTGCTTTTATTTTTGTGCAAAGTTTTTGAAGAAAAGCTTTTTGTGCAGAGTTAGGGCTATATAGCGCTACCAGAGTTATAGGTTCATCATTGATCATACCAACAAAAATAATGTATCTTCCATTGGGATCCAATAGTGTTGTTATAGGCTCAACTTTTA
Source organism: Hyperolius riggenbachi (assembly GCF_040937935.1). Classification (NCBI taxonomy): domain Eukaryota; kingdom Metazoa; phylum Chordata; class Amphibia; order Anura; family Hyperoliidae; genus Hyperolius; species Hyperolius riggenbachi. The sequence continues at coordinate 340,269,999 of NC_090651.1, read as the reverse complement.
GGTCCCTATGGAAGGCCATCATTACTCCTCTTTTTTTTTTTAAAAAAGTGCTATGATAAAGCAGAGGGAATGCCAGGTTATTGCATAGATTAGTATGTTTCTCTAATAAATGGGTCTCTTGTGCGAAAATAATTTGTGCTTTTTGTGACTTAGCTTCCTTCCATAAGAGATGGCGTTTATACGGGGAGTTAAGACCCCTAACGTTTATAGTAGTGATTTTCAGCGGCATGGGAATATTTTGTTAGCTACAATTATCATTGCCAATGATACTAATATAACATTCATGTATAGTGCTTCACAACTTTGGTATACTTCCTAATTGGAGATAAGACATGCAATTTAAAAATATACATCCTTTTAGCATCTACAATAACTAAGGTAACAAAACTTAACCAATTACCAACTATAAGTATATAGGTTGAGATAAACATGGCCACTTTGTGATACTGTGGTACATAGTTCCAGTTCCACATAAAGTGGTGGGGGAAAAGTAAACCTGCATCTGTGCCAAGAGAGTAGAGAACCTTGCTCCATTCAGCTTCCTAGGACAGGACTCACTCAGTGTTTCTTCTGTCGCTGCCAGTCTGTCGTTAGTTTAGAGGATTTGGAGGTTAGTATATTTGGAGGAGAACTTTGTTGAACTTGAATCTGAAGTTGCCTAAAGAGTTTGAATCCTGCATCAGTGGAGGCGATTATATAATCAGTGCTGCTCAACAGGATACCGGATATCCGAATAGACTCGGATATCCGACTTTTTTAGGCCTATCCGATCGGATCCGGATTCCGGATAGCTGGTCCAGTATCCGGATAGCTATCTGCGGATAGTTGGCTGGGCTATACGGATATCCGCGGATAGTACGGATATCCGCGGATATCTGGACCAGTGAAACACTGCATGAGGTCCAGATGTCATGGGAGCCAATCAGAGGGCTCCCAGCAGAAGCACCAGAAACCAATCACAGAGGGGAACCCTGGCCAGCCCCACCTGACCTCATTAAGCCAATCAGAGGCCTCCCAGCCTAAACCCTGGCTCCCAATCACAGAAAGGAACACTGGCCAGCCCCCCTGGTATAATAAGGAGGGCTGCCATGATGAGACAGATCGTCCTGGCTTGCTGAATGCTTCCTGAGAGACATGCTCCTGCTCCATTGCTGGTGCCCTACAAAGGGCTGTACATAGTTATAAACCTAAGCTGTTCAGTGATTAACCCCTTCACTATCACTACAGTATAGTTAAATCATTCATTTGCTTGATTGATGTCATAAATGTGACATTAAGAGTGTGTGCTGCAGTGCTGCTGCAGCTGCCTGCTATGTGATTGTGTGTGTGTTGTACACACACCAGGCCAGGTGCTGCCTGCCTGCCACGAGCAAACACGTGCAAAGTGCCACGTGCAAACACATGCACAGTGCAAACACGTGCAAAGTGCAAACACGTGCAAACTGCAAAAATGTGCAAACACGTGAAAACACGTGCAAAAATGTGCAAACACGTGCAAACACGTGCAAAGTGCCACTTTGCACATGGCACTTTGAACGTGTTTGCACGTGTTTGCACTTTCCACATTTTTGCACTTTGCACGTGTTTGCACGGGTTTGCACATTTTTGCATGTGTTTGCACATTTTTGCATGTTTGCGCGTGTTTGCACATTTTTGCATGTGTTTGCACATTTTTGCATGTGTTTGCGCGTGTTTGCACATTTTTGCATGTGTTTGCACGTGTTTGCACTTTGCACATTTTTGCATGTGTTTGCACATTTTTGCATGTTTGCGCGTGTTTGCACATTTTTGCATGTGTTTGCACATTTTTGCATGTGTTTGCACACACATTTTTGCATGTGTTTGCACGTGTTTGCACTTTGCACATTTTTGCATGTGTTTGCACATTTTTGCATGTTTGCGCGTGTTTGCACATTTTTGCATGTGTTTGCACATTTTTGCATGTGTTTGCGCGTGTTTGCATATTTTTGCATGTGTTTGCACGTGTTTGCACTTTGCACATTTTTGCATGTGTTTGCACATTTTTGCATGTTTGCGCGTGTTTGCACATTTTTGCATGTGTTTGCACATTTTTGCATGTGTTTGCGCGTGTTTGCACTTTGCACATTTTTGCATGTTTGCGCGTGTTTGCACATTTTTGCATGTGTTTGCACATTTTTGCATGTGTTTGCGCGTGTTTGCACATTTTTGCATGTGTTTGCACGTGTTTGCACTTTGCACATTTTTGCATGTGTTTGCACATTTTTGCATGTGTTTGCACATTTTTGCATGTGTTTGCGCGTGTTTGCACATTTTTGCATGTGTTTGCACGTGTTTGCACTTTGCACATTTTTGCATGTGTTTGCACATTTTTGCATGTTTGCACGTGTTTGCACATTTTTGCATGTGTTTGCACATTTTTGCATGTGTTTGCGCGTGTTTGCATATTTTTGCATGTGTTTGCACGTGTTTGCACTTTGCACATTTTTGCATGTGTTTGCACATTTTTGCATGTTTGCGCGTGTTTGCACATTTTTGCATGTGTTTGCACATTTTTGCATGTGTTTGCGCGTGTTTGCACTTTGCACATTTTTGCATGTTTGCGCGTGTTTGCACATTTTTGCATGTGTTTGCACATTTTTGCATGTGTTTGCGCGTGTTTGCACATTTTTGCATGTGTTTGCACGTGTTTGCACTTTGCACATTTTTGCACGTGTTTGCACATTTTTGCACGTGTTTGCACATTTTTGCATGTGTTTGCACGTGTTTGCACTTTGCACATTTTTGCACGTGTTTGCACATTTTTGCATGTGTTTGCACGTGTTTGCACTTTGCACATTTTTGCACGTGTTTGCACATTTTTGCATGTGTTTGCGCGTGTTTGCACAATTTTGCATGTGTTTGCACGTGTTTGCACTTTGCACATTTTTGCACGTGTTTGCACATGTTGGCACTTGGCACTTTGCACATGGCACATGGCACTTTGCCCTTGGCACTTTGCATTTGGCACTTGGCCCTTTGCACTTGACACTTGGCCCTTTGAACTTGGCCCTTTGCATTAGGCACTTTGCCCTTTGCACTTGACACTTGGCCCTTTAAACTTGGCACTTTGCATTAGGCACTTGGCCCTTTGCACTTGACACTTGGCCCTTTAAACTTGGCACTTTGCATTAGGCACTTGGCCCTTTGCACTTGACACTTGGCCCTTTGAACTTGGCCCTTTGCATTTGGCACTTTGCACTTGGCCCTTTGCACTTGACACTTGGCCCTTTGCACTTGGCCCTTTGCACTTGACACTTGGCCCTTTGAACTTGGCCCTTTGCATTTGGCACTTTGCACTTGGCCCTTTGCACTTGACACTTGGCCCTTTGCACTTGGCCCTTTGCACTTGACACTTGGCCCTTTGAACTTGGCCCTTTGCACTTGACACTTGGCCCTTTGCACTTGGCCCTTTGCACTTGACACTTGGCCCTTTGAACTTGGCCCTTTGCATTTGGCACTTTGCACTTGGCCCTTTGACAGCCTTTTTTTGTGGGGGGGGGATTTTAAGTCCCCACATCATCAATTAGTGTTCCCCTTTGAAAAAGAATGATGCTACATGCCTAATTGACCCTTACAAACCTTTTTAAAGCAATTTAAAGGCCACTTCCGGTTATCAATCCGGATATCCGAATCCGGTCGGATACTGGGGTCGGATATCCGAATCGGATTCGGATAGGAAAATTTTGAATTCGGATATCCGACCCGGATCGGATAGCAGGGTATCCGGATCCGAATCGGATTCGGATTTTGAAAAGGGGTATCCGAGCAGCACTGTATATAATGTTTGTTCTGGTAGTAGAAGAGCAGTTTCGTGGGGAAACCCCACTTGTAGTTTATCTGCAGCTGTTGCAAAGCTCTAGTGAAGGGTTGTAGCTCTCTTCTTAGATTTAATGTGGCGGCCGAGAGATCTGCGTAAATGTGCACTCCCTGGTATGGATCTGGTAACGAGCTCCTTTTACGTGTGGCATTTACCAATTCCTCTTTTACATGGTAAAATAGAAATCTTGCAATGACATCTCTTGGTATGGCATCGGCTAGGTGTGGTGGTTTAGGGAGACGGTGCGCCCTATTAATTGTGAGTTCTATGTCTGATGTCTCTGGGAGGATCGATTTAGTAAGCTCCTTCAGATATTTTTTTAGGTCTGATTGCTGTATTTGCTCCGGAATGCCCCTGAACTTTAGGTTATTGCGGCGATTCCTGTCCTCCATGTCAGCTGATTTGGCCTTCAGCCATTTTATATCTGCAGAGTTAGCTGCCGAGGAATCCACCATTGTGTTATGTTCAGTAATTAGCTCCCCTATCTTGTCCTCCACTCTGTTCACTCTGTTTCCCAGAGAAGCAATGTCATTGTGTAAGCCTGCAGTCAGAGATGAAAACTCTGCCATTAAGGAGGAGCGGAATGTCAGTAGGATATCTTTTATAAAAGACTGCGTGGCAGTGGTGTCTGATGCTGGAAAGGCCTCCATTGCTAATAGTGTGTTTTCTGCCTGAAGGGAGATCTGGGGTGTGCCGCTTACCCTGTCGCTGGAGTCCCGTCTCGGCCTGGACTTTGCCGGACTGCCTGTGGGGGATGGGTCAGGCTCCTGCTGGTCATGGAGCTCAGCTTCTGCCCGGGTATCTCCGATGCTGCTTGTGGCTGCGCAGGTAGCTTGCGGACTTTCCTTCATGACCGGCGCCATCTTGGGCCCGCTCAGTGTGGCGCGGCTGGAAGAAGTCCGTCACCTTCCGTGGCTGCGGCTGCGGCTGCCTCCGTCTTTTGGAGGATTCGGTCTCCTGTTCCATCTCCTCCGTTGAATGCATCCTGAAAGGGTGCTGAAAAGGTTGCTTTGTGCCGCTATTCCCTCTCTCTGGCGAGAGCTGATCTAAAGCGCGTCCTTCTCTTCTCGTGCGGAAGCCACGCCCCCTACAATAAATGTTAATAACACGCTTATAACTTCAGTTCCCAAAGCACGGTGCTTAGGGGTAATATTTGATTCTTCTCTCTCATTTATTCCTCACATTAACTCCCTAACCAGCTCCTGTCACCTCCAACTCAAAAACATAGCACATATCCGTCCTTTTCTCTCTCATGACACAACCAAAATGTTAGTACATGGGCTTATTATATCTCGTTTGGACTATTGCAATATACTGCTTGGTGGACTTCCAACTAAAGGACTAGCACCGCTCCAATCTGTACTGAACTCTGCTGCTCGATTCATTCATCTCTCCTCTCGCCCTTCCTCTGCTGATTCTCTCTGTCAAGCTCTTCACTGGCTACCAATCAACCAAAGGTTCCAGCTCAAACTCTTAACCCTAACCCACAAAGCTCTCCACAATCTCTCTCCCCTGTACATCTCCTCACTAGTTTCCAAATATCAACCCAACCTCAATCTCAGATCTGCACACAAGCTTCTTTTATCCTCTTCTACAATCACCTCCTCACATTCACGGGTACAAGACTTCTCACGTGCCTCACCCCTCCTCTGGAATGCCCTTCCACAGCACATCCGCCACCTTTGAAATCTTTAAACGCTCCCTCAAAACCCAGCTTTTCCAACAAACATATTCTCTAACTTAGGCCATGCACCCTTCAACCTCGTATCTACATTTACTCCTCACTAAATAATCTAATTACGCACTGCCTGTAGATATACTTCCCCACCTCTTGTTTCCACCCCATTCCTTTAGATTGTAAGCTCGCAAGGGCAGGGGTCTCGCCCTTTTGTGTCATGGAATGTTATTTTAATTGCTTGCACTCTGGTAGACATTTATACATTTTAGTCATCATTAGTGATGGGCGAACAGTGTTCGCCACTGTTCGGGTTCGCCCGGATTTTGGCCTGTTCGGGTTCGGTTCGGCACCCCCCGAACACCTCATGGTGTTCGGGAGGGTGCTCGGGCACACTGCCCGAACCCGAACAGGCCTTCTTTGTTCGGCCGAACACAGCCGTGTCCGACCGAACATAGCCCCCTATAGGGTCCCAGCATAAAGGGAGAGCATGCCCCGAGCGCGGGGGGGGTCGGAAATGCCCCCCACCCCTCCCCGTTAAGCTCTCCCTTCTGCCGGTACCCTATAATTAAATTTAAGTGCCCAAAAGTACCTGAGGAGGAGGAGGGCAGGAAGAGGGAAGCCGGAGTTCTTGGGCGCTAGTACCATCTGGTACTTCCGCCCTCTCTTGACGCACTTCCTGTTTACATTTGAAGTTGCATCAAGAGTGCGCAGAAGTACCGCGATGACGCGTACGAGGGTACGTGTCATCATGTAGATGACGCGTACCCTCGTTCGCGTCATCGCGGTACTTCTGCGCCCTCTTGACGCGACTTCAAATGTAAACAGGAAGTGCGTCAAGAGAGGGCGGAAGCACCAGATGGTATTAGCGCCCAAGAAGTCCGGCTTCCCTCTTCCTGCCCTCCTCCTCCTCAGGTACTTTTGGGCACTTAAATTTAATTATAGGGTACCGGCAGAAGGGAGAGCTTAGCGGGGAGGGGTGGGGGGCATTTCCGACCCCCCCCGCGCTCGGGGCATGCTCTCCCTTTATGCTGGGACCCTATAGGGGCCCCAAAAGGGACATGCTCGGGTTGGGTTCGGCTCGAACATGCCGAACATCAGGGGCATGTTCGGCCGAACCACACCGAACCCGAACATCCAGATGTTCGCCCAACACTAGTCATCATGTTATATCTGCTATTGTAATCACCTGTTCTGTATTTTGTAACAGTGTTCATATTTGATGTATATCATTGTCTGTATCATTATGTATTCCTTGTTTGTTTTCTTACATTGTACAGCACCACGGAATATGTTGGCGCTTTATAAAGAAATGATAATAATAATGATTGCAATTGATTCTTGATCACCACAACTTCTTCTTTTTCTCTTTCTTATTCTTCTTCTCCTCTTTGGTATGTAACGTTGGTATGTATGCATTCATTTCTGGATCACAACAACTTCTTATTCTCTTTGGCAAGAGAAGATGTTGGCATGACCACAATCGATTCTTAAAAAAGTGGTAGCCACTAGCCAAATAGGCTGTGGAATATGGTGGTGCCTGGTGGGACTACAGCATGAATTGAATCACATTATTACTGCATCAGTCCAATTCCTTGTAAGTACAAACGTATTTGTCCAAATACATTTATTCTAATTCTGACAGCAGGAGTTGGTGGCAGCAGAGTTGGCCAGGAAATTTGGCGATGGGACCACAGCATTAAATTATGACAGCAGTAATATGAGGAATTGATTGCGGCAGAGTAGGCTGTGGAACCTGTCGGTGGGGTCAATGCAATAATTAACTAAAATTATGGCAGCAGAAGCAGGAGGAATTGGTGGCAGCAGAGTAGGCCATTCAACCTGGTGGTGGGATCACAGCATTAACAACTATGTCTGTTTTTTAATCTTTGTATTTGACTGAGGATAGACATTTTGAGTGGCCCAAAACTCCAATATTTTATTTTGTAACGTAGTTGCACCAATTGCTCTTAAGATGTTTGGTACTTGGCTGTACTTATGAAGAGGCCTCTAATTAAGACTTCATGGGCCTCTTAAAGGGCAAAGGTCAAAGTATATGTTGGGTTATTTAAAAAGAACCCGAGGTGGATCTTAGAGGGGCAGAACACAGAGGCATGTCCTATGCCTAAAGACATGGCCCTGTGTCCCCCGACCACTGCTCTCTACCCCCCCCCCCCCCGCCCACCGCCGCACTATAGATTTGTCACTATCTCTGAGGTAAACACAGGGGAGAGGAATTCCCTGTTCAAAATGCCCACCAGGGGCATTCCTGCAGGGTTTCCTAAGCTGCCATCAGGCAGCTCTCTCTCCCTGGCCATGCGTCCTGCCACTCCCCTGCTTCCCTGCACGCTATGAGAGACACACAGCCTCTCAGTGCAGTGTCATGACCCAGAGGTCAATTGTGGACAGTTGAGGCCCATGGGAGCGGCGGGGAGCAGTACTGTCCTGATGACATCAGCCGGAGCACGTGGAGCGCAGAACACACCGACCCAGAACCCGACCCGTCGAGGTCGGCTGCACCAGGGGAGAAGACCGGGAGCCTTTGGAGCTGCGGCGAGGGCACAGGACGGCTGCCACGGGCTGGAGGAAGCCCCAGGTAAGTGGATCTTTTTTTTTTTTATTTCCTTGGACACTCACTTTAAATCCCTGTATATGTTCCTTCAAAGATAACAAAAAACGAATAAGTCTTAATCTAGTGTGTCCTGTAGGCTTTATGAAAGCTTTGAGTTTGGAATAAACCACAGAATGGTCTGAGAGTGCTGAATGCCATTTGTCAGAATCCGTTAGTACTGTGATCAAGTTCCTAGAAATACAAATATAGTCAATCCTCAAAGAGTTTGTGGGAGCAGAAGAAAACAAGTAAATTCCCTTTTATTAGGATGGACATCTCTCTAAGTTGAATTCTCTCAATGGGTTATACAAACTTTTGGGGGAGGTGATCTAGGATTGGATGTTGCTTTCGTTCATCCAATATTTTAAAGTTCATGAAATGAAAAACAACTACCATTAGAATATATTAACATTTGCTAATATTTTTTTTCAATGTACCTTTCATTACTTGCTTTACATTTCACTGTCTGAACAGTGCTTTACATTTCTAGCAATGGAACAGCATACATTTTATTATGTTTGCTGCAAATTTGCATTATGAAAAGTTGTCTGCTGAACAGAATGCCATTGAAGGAAGTTAGACCATAGGAAAAGGTTTCCCTGGTATAGAACATACAAACCTATATTCTATTCAAACTAGCCATGTTATTCTAGAGAACTGTAACAATGATCTTCAGTTTATCCAAAGCACATCTATAATTAATAAGGTTCTACACATAGCATAGCAATACATCCATTTTTTTTTCTTTACTTTAAAAGTTATTGAAAAATAAATGGTGACAGTTCAGAAAAATGAGAAGCAACATCACAATCCATCGATCTGTTACCATCAATAAGTATCATCTTTGAGAGTTGTTGTAATACACATCAATACATCAAAAAGATCTGTTTATCGATTGAAGCTGATCATAGAGGGACCTATTGCTGGTAGTGTAGTGCAAACAGATTTCAAATAGATTTCAGCATGAAATCTATTAGAAATGAGTGCAGCTGCCTCCTCCTGCTGGGCCCCAGCTCTTCCCCCGTGTAATATGTAACCCCATACTGTGCAGTGTAGCAGGCTCACCTATCAATTGGTGCACCTCTTCCTATGCATCTTTTTTTATGGCTGCCAGGGGTGCCTGTCACTCGTGACCCTGCTACATGCATGCGTCAGTACATGCCGCGGTGTCATGTGGTACAGTCTATCTGCATATCAAAAGGCCTAACTGGACAATAGAGATGGCCTGAACAGTTTTCACTTATTCGCGCGAACAGTGTGGATTCGCCCTTTAGCACGTTCAACCCGCCCCCTATACTACATTATTGGGCTAAACTTTGACCCTCTACATCACAGTCAGCAGACACATGGCAGCCAAAGGCAGCAGCGTTGGCCATGTTCTCACTCTGTGTACTGCTATTTTAGTGAGAGAAGGGAGAGAGGTTGGCGAACGGTTCCAGGCGAACTCCGGGGGTTCGCGTTCGCCTGCACCAGGCGAACTTTTGCGGAAGTTCGATTCGCCCCATAATGCACTATGAGGGTCAACTTTGACCCTCTGCATCACAGTCAGCAGGCACATTGTAGCCATTCAGGCTACACTAAGCCCTGGAGCCTCACCCCCCCTTATATAAGGCAGCCTCCGGCGGCCATTACAGTCATTCGTCTGCCTGCTATTAGACAGACTAGGGAGAGCTGCTGCAGACTTGTTCTTCTAGGGACAGATCCGTTAGGTTCTTGGCTGCTTAGCTTGCTCCTGGCTGATAGTTATTGCTTTTATAGCACCCTAGCTCTTGTCAGAGCTCATCCTGTACTTTTTTTTCTTTGTGTGTGTCAAACTGACACTTTTGTTGCATGCACAGCATTGCTAATTGATAGTGTGTATGCCACTGCCAGCAGCCCAGCACATTCAGTGACTACCTGTGTGTGCTGCACATTGTACTGCCCAGTACTGCATATACCCCAGTACCTGTTGTGTTTACTTAACCCACCTCATCACTGCATATACCCAGCGTTGTGTTGAGTGAACCCAGCTCACTGCTTCTAACTAGCTGTTGTGTTGAGTGAGAACCCACCTGGCCACCTCACTGCATCTAACTACCTGTTGTGTTGAGTGAGAACCCACCTCACTGCATCTTAAAGGGGAACTGAAGAGAGAGGTATATGGAGGCTGTCATGTTTATTTCCTTTTAATCAATACCAGTTGCCTGGCAGCCCTGCTGGTCTATTTCTCTGCAGTAGTATCTGATTAAAACCAGAAACAAGCATGCAGCTAGTCTTGTCAGATCAGACTTATAAGTCTGAACCACTGAAACACCTGATCTGCTGCATGCTTGTTTAGGGGCTATGGCTAATAGTATTAGAGGCAGAGGATCAGCAGGGCTGCCAGGCAACTGGTATTGTCTAAAAGGAAATAAACATGACAGCCTCCATATACCTCTCTCTTCAGTTCCCCTTTAAGTACCTTTACTGTTCAGTGAACCCAGCTCACTGCATCTAACTACCCAGTACCTGTTGTGTATACTTAACCCACCTCATCACTGCATATACCTAGCGTTGTGTTGAGTGAACCCAGCTCACTGCATCTAACTAGCTGTTGTGTTGAGTGAGAACCCACCTCACTGCATATAGCTAGCATCCCCCCGAGATGGACAAAATGGACAAACCAGGTAGAGGAAGAGGTAGAGGCAGAGCCAGAGGAAGGCCACCAGGCACCGGCAGGTCTGTGCGAGGTGGTGTTGCTCTGATTTCGTGCGGACCTGCCCCAAAATACAGTGCTCAGAAGAAGGCACGTGCCATCACTTCCCAAAATCGTGAGGAGGTGCTTGAGTATTTAACACAGAACACCTCATCTCCCGCAGTCACCAGCGCTAAAACAAGCACCACATCCACTGCATTTGACACTTCGCAGGAGTTATTTGGTGGTGGTGGTGAAATCACTGATTCCCAGCCACTACTGTCACAACAACAAGAAGGCGCAGGTACACCACCTCATACGTCTGAGTTAGGTGGCGATAGTATGGACGTAACGTGTGTGGATGAGGATGATGGTGGACCACCTGAAGTTGGTGCACTTGAGGAGGTGTGTGAGGAAAGCGCAGCTGGCCAGGAGGATTATGATGACGATTATACGGATACCACATATGTTCCCGGTAGAGGAGATGACCAGGGGGACAGTTCAGAGGAGGAGTCAGAGAGGAGTAGGAGGAGACGACTCCATGATAGAAGCAGAGGGAGCTCGTCCTCAGAAACAGCTGGGGGCAGTGTCCGGTGCCATGTATCACCAGCTATGGCCAGCCAGCACACATGCCCTTCAACGTCAGCTGCTGATGCCACCATAGCGCCATCACCCCAGGGGGACTCAGCGGTTTGGAAATTTTTTCACGTGTGTGTCTCAGATCGGAGCAAAGCCATCTATTGTCTCTGCCAGCAAAAATTGAGCCGTGGAAAGTCCAACTCTCACGTAGGGACAAGTGCCTTACGAAGGCACCTGGAGAGAAGGCACAAACAGCTATGGCAAGAACACCTGAGGAAAAGCAGCACCCCTCAAAAGACAAGCCACCCTCCTTCTCCTCTTCCTCCTTCAGGTGCATCGTCTTCATCCACTTGCACCTTCACAGCCACCCTCCTTCACACCGCCTCTTCCCTTCAGTGGTTCCTTCTCCTCTGCCCACAGCAGTACCCAGCTGTCCGTGAAGGAAGTATTTGAGCGTAAGAAGCGAATGTATGCCAGTCACCCTCTTGCCCGGCGTCTGACGGCTGGCGTGGCGGAACTATTAGCTCGCCAGCTATTACCATACAAGCTGGTGGAGTCAGAGGCTTTCCGTAAGTTTGTGGCCATTGGTACACCGCAGTGGAAGATACCAGGCCGCAATTATTTTACACAAAAGGCCATACCCAAACTGTACCGTGCAGTTGAGAGGCAAGTGGTGTCATCTCTGGCACACAGCGTTCGGTCAAGGGTCCACCTGACCACGGATGCCTGGTCTGCCAAGCACTGGCAGGGCCACTACATTACATACACAGCCCATTGGGTCAACCTGGTGACCGATGGCAGCAAGCAGGGAGTACGTGGCTGCGCAGCGGATCGACTTGTCACACCTCCACGGCTTGCAGGCTGGCCTCCAGCCACCACCTCTCCACCTGCTACCACCGTTTTGCTGCCGTCATCCTCCTCCTCCTCGGCTGGTGCCACGATCTCCTCTCCAGCTACACAGCCCCAGCACCCCAGGGCCTATGCTGCATGTCAGGTACGACGGTGTCACGCAGTGTTAGACATGTCTTGCCTGAAAGCGGAGAGTCACACTGGTGCAGCTCTCCTGGCTGCTCTTAACAAACAGGTGGAGCAATGGCTGACCCCGCACAAGCTTGAGATCGGCAACGTGGTGTGTGACAACGGAATCAATCTCATTGCTGCGTTGAATTTGGGAAAGCTGACACACATACCCTGCATGGCACATGTGCTGAATCTGGTCGTGCAAAGATTTGTTTCCAAGTACCCAGGCTTAGAGGACGTCCTGAAGCAGGCCAGGAAGTTGTGTGGGCATTTCAGGCGCTCTTATAAGGCCATGGCACGCTTTGCGGACATTAAGCATAGAAACAACTTGCCGGTGAGATGCCGGATTTGCGATAGCCAGACTCGCTGGAATTCCACCCTGCTGATGTTCTCTCGCCTGCTAGACCAGGAGAAAGCCGTCACCCAGTACCTGTATCATTACAGTACAAGGACACAATCTGGGAGGATGGGGATGTTGTGGCCCAACAACTGGACACTGATGCGAAATGCATGCAGGGTCATGGAGCCTTTTGAGGAGGTGACCAAACTGGTGAGTCGCGATGAGGGCACCATCAGCAACTTGATCCCTTACGCCTACTTCCTGGAGCGTGCCATGCGTAGAGTGGTGGATACAGCTGTGGAGGAGCGTGAACGAGAAGAGTTACGGCAGCAGGAGTCGTGGGAGCCATTTACACACGAACCCGATGTTCCCACAACACCTGCGGCAGCACAGAGGGGGGAGGAGGAGGAGGAAGAAGAGGAGTCGTGTGGGGAAGGAGAGGAGTCAGACTCTGATGATGGTGATGATGAGGAAGTTGTTTCTGTGGAGGAGGAAGAGGCGGCGGAAGAAGAACAACCGTGGCAGCCGTCACAGGGGGATTCTGCTGCTCCACGTTCCCGTGGTATTGTTCGTGGCTGGGGGGAGGAAGAGGAGTTGCGTCCCGTCACTGAGGAAGAGCAAGAGGAGATGGAGAGTATGTCTGCATCCAGCTTTGTGCAGATGTCCTCTTTCATGTTGTCCTGCCTGTTGAGGGACCCCCGTATAAAAAAACTCAAGACGAATTACCTGTACTGGGTGGCCACGCTACTAGACCCTCGGTACAGGCACAAAGTGGCGGACCTGTTACCAAGTCAACACAAGGCGGAAAGGATGCAGCACTTGCAGAACAAGCTGTCGATGATGCTTTACAATGCGTTTAAGGGTGATGTGGCTGCACAACGCAATCAAGGTACCACTGGCAGTAACCCTCCCCCTCCCAAGTCCACACAGGCAAGGACAGGATGCTCCAGCGATCTCAGGGTGATGCAGCACTTGCAGAACAAGCTGTCGATGATGCTTTACAATGCGTTTAAGGGTGATGTGGCTGCACAACGCAATCAAGGTACCACTGGCAGTAACCCTCCCCCTCCCAAGTCCACACAGGAAAGGACAGGACGCTCCAGCGATCTCAGGGTGATGTCGGACATGCGGACGTTCTTTAGTCCAACCCCTTGCCATAGTCCTTCCGGATCCACCCTCCACCAACGCCTGGACCGGCAGGTAGCCGACTACCTGGCCTTGAGTGTGGATGTAGACACTGCGAAAAGCGACGATGAACCCTTGCACTACTGGTTGCGCAGGCTTGACCTGTGGCCAGAGCTGTCCCAATTTGCCATACAACTTCTCTCTTGCCCTGCCGCAAGCGTCCTGTCAGAAAGGACCTTCAGTGCAGCTGGAGGCATAGTTACTGAGATGAGAAGTCGCCTAAGTCACGACAGTGTTCAGTACCTGAACTTTATCAAAATGAATGAGGAATGGATCATGGAGGGCTACTGCACGACCGAAGACTAAGTCAGTCCCCACACACAGCATCTCGGCCTGCAGGCCGCTTGCCTTCTCCTCCACCACCAACAGGGTCCAGGACTCTAGGCCTCTAGGCGGATCCCTGAATTTTTAAGGCCGCTGCTAGCAGCGTACGCTACACTAATTTTTCTGGTGTGTGTACATGCCTGCCTAATTTTTCTGGCTGCACTGCGGGCGGCTGCAACAAAAAAACAAAAAGGCATGTACATGTGCCCATCCCCCTTCGTGATCATTATCTTGCCGCGGTGAAGGGGCTTGCGTATCACAATGAAGCAATGACCGCCGGCTATTTGAGTGTCTCGGGTGGGGGTGGCACACAAAAGATAATAAGGTTGTTGCTTCATTGTGGTCAGACCAAATTTGATCAGCTGGACAGTCACTGTTGTTCTATCATTGAGCTACCACAGCGCGGCGACCATATGGGCTTGAAAAACGCCACGGCCTACACTCTGGCCACGGTGCGCACCAGTCCAGCACAGCCGTCACTACGTAAACAGCGGTGCGTTACACCGTGAGTTTGGTGTGTCAGTGTGAAGCAGAACTCTAATTACACTCCCTAATTGATGTATACCCATGCAAGGTGTTTGAAAGCACTTTAGGCCTGCAATTTAGCATTCAATGTGATTTCTGCCCTTAAAACGCTGCTTTGCGTCAAATCCAGATTTTTCCCCGGGACTTTGGGCATGTATCCCACTCCGCCATGCCCCCCTCCAGGTGTTAGACCCCTTGAAACATCTTTTCCATCACTTTTGTGGCCAGCATAATTTTTTCTATTTTTCAAAGTTCGCCTCCCCATTGAAGTCTATTGCGGTTCGCAAACTTTTACGCAAACCGAACCTTCCGCGGAAGTTCGTGAACCCGGTTCGCGAACCGAAAATTGGAGGTTCGCGACATCTCTAATAGCAGATAGAGATAGCTCTTGTTAGCTTGCTCCTTGCTGATATTTGTTGCTGAAAAGCACCACCAAAGCAGCTCTTTTGAGAGATAATGTTCTTGTGATGTGTTTCTGTGTGTGTGGCCCACTGACACTGCATATACAGCCCTGCCTGTCGCAACTGGCCCTTGCTAATTGCTATACTGTGCCAGGCCCAGCACATTCAGCACACCTTTTCACTGCACCTGTGTGACTGCTCTTTGTATCATACCACCTGCAGTCACTGCATACCTTTTCAGTGCACCCCTGTGACTGCACATTGTATTATACCAGCAGTCAGTGCATACCTTTCACTGCACCTGTGTAACTGCACATCGTATCATACCACCAGCACATGTCACAGCACAATGGAATAAAGGTGCCACTACCAGTAATCTTCCTTCTGCTTCCATGTCCAAGCTGGCAAGGACAGGACGCTCTAGCAATCTCATGGTGATGTCAGACATGCGGACATTCTGTAGTCCAACGCCTTGCCTTAGCCCTCCCGGATTCACCCTACACCAATTCCTCGACTGGCAGGTAGCTGACTACCTGGCCTTAAGTGTGTATATAGACTCTCTGAGCAGCGATTAACCCCTGGACTACTGGGTACGCAGGCTTGACCTGTGGCCAGAGCTGTCCCAATTTGCCATCCAACTTCTGTCTTGCCCTGCCTCAAGCGTCCTGTCAGAAAGGACCTTTAGCACAGCTGGAGGCATTGGGCTTGATTCACAAAGTGGTGCTAAGTGTTAGCACGCTTGTGACAAGCCCTTCAGCATGCCTAAAGCGCCTGTGCGTGCGCTAAGACGTTTGTGCACGCTGTGCGGTGCGCCAAAAACTTTGTGCTTTGCGTTGAAATCGCCATTCGCACAAACGATGCAACATTTTGCGCACAAAGTCAAATTAGCGCGTGAACGGTGCAAGGTTAACAGCGCACCGCGCAACGATTTTGGCACATTGTGTGACGATTTTGGCTCACCGAGCAGCGCACAATCTCAAATTGCTTTGAGCGTGCTAACCTAGTTAGCACCCTAGTTTGCACACACAAAGTCTTTAGGCATGCAAACTAGGTTTTGTGAATCAGGCCCATATTCAGTGAGAAGTCGCCTAGGTCAAAAAAAGTGTTCGCTACCTCACCTTTCTCAAAATGAATGAGGCATGGATCCCGGAGGGCTACTGCCTGCCCAAAGACTAAGTTAGTGCCCACACACAGCATCTCTGCCTGCACGCCATGTGACTGCCTGCCCCAAGACTAAGTCAGTCCCCACACAGCATTTCTTCCTGCCTGCCAGCCTGCCGGCCGGCCGCTGCTGCCTGCCCCAAGACTAAGTCAGTCCCCACACAGCATCTCTGCCTGCAGGCTGCTTGACTGCCTTCTCCGCCACCACTAACAGGGTCCAGGACTCCAGGTGGATTCCTGAATTTTTAAGGCCGCTGCTAGCACTGGCCGCTATAATTATTTTTCTGGTGCGTGTACATGCCTGCCTAATTTTTCTGGCTGCACTGCAGCTGCATCAACAAAACAAAAGGCATGTACATGTGCCCATTCCCCTTTGTGATCATTACCGTGCTGCAGTGAAGGGGCTTGCATATCACAATGAAGCAATAAACTATATGAGTGGGGGGGCACACCCAAGAAAATAAGGTTGTTGCTTCATTGTGGACAGACCAAATTCGATCAGCTGGACAGTCACTGTTGTGCTGTCATTGAGCTACCTCAGCCCGACCATATGGGCTGGAAAGCTGCCATCACCTGCACTCTCGCCAACATGTGCACCAAAGCACAGCCATCTGTTTGCGGTGCGTTACACAGTGAGTTTGGTCTGTCAGTGTGAAGCAGTACACTAATTACACTACCTGATCCATGTCTACACACGCAAGATGTTTTCAAGCACTTTAGGCCTCCAATTTAGGAATTTAATGTAATATCTGTCCTTTAGGGATTATAACCCTGTTGTGCGTCAAATCCATAATTTTCCCCGGGACTTTTATGCCCCTCCAGGTGTTAAACCCCTTGAAACATCTTTTCCATCACTTTTGTGGCCAGAAACAGTGTTTGTAGTTTTGAAAGTTCGCCTGCCCATCGAAGTCTATTGTGGTTCGCAATGTTTGTCGGTTCGCAAACTTTTGCAGAAGTTCACGTTCGAGGTTCGCAAACCGAAAATCGGAGGCTCGAGCCATCTC
This sequence comes from Hyperolius riggenbachi, assembly GCF_040937935.1. Taxonomy (NCBI): domain Eukaryota; kingdom Metazoa; phylum Chordata; class Amphibia; order Anura; family Hyperoliidae; genus Hyperolius; species Hyperolius riggenbachi. Next base: position 340,252,683 of record NC_090651.1, on the reverse strand, counting down.
TACTAAACAATTATTTTGGCTCCTGAGAGACATTTCCATTTGAAGGTTAAAATCCACTGTACATTTTAGGCAAGATAAATTTGGAGGGCCTATTGAGCCCCAGTTTGACAATATTAACCTTCTTACAACACATAGAATCTGTGAAATTATAAAACTAAAGTGGAGGGGGATAGCAGTGAGTGATCCCTGTAAAGATCTTACCTGTCAGCGGCTCCAGCGAAGTCACACCCAGCTCCAGAGACGGAGCGTATTCTTCCGGCGGCATCCCCAGCTCCCCTATAGACATGCCTGAGCATTCCTCTAGACGGACGCGTGCGTTGCTGAGAGGTCCTTTTACTTCCAGGCGCACTTTGAGTAAGTAGTCAGCTGATAGTCATGTCAGCTGACACATTGCCTGCAGGCTGCTCTGATTGGTTGTTTCTCATGGGGGTTGGTCTTTGCTTCTTTGCTGCTTGTATTTAAGCCCCTTGCTGCAGTCTCTCGCTGCCCGTGATAGCAATCAGTATGCTGGTGCTGGGCACTCTGTCACTCTGTGATATTATTACATTATTATATGTGATTAGCCTAGTTGCTCTGATAGATATATATGCAGTGTTTGCGATATATATCTATCCTTTAGACTAGCTTTTGTTATTTTCCTGATATACTGTGTATGACTTTTGCTACCACGACTCTGCCTCAGCCTATTGTACCTCAGCCATCTGACCACCAGTGTATGACCCTAGCCTGTTAAACGACCTATCTTTTGTCTCAGCCTATTGTACCTCAGCCATCTGACCACCTGTGGGTGATCCTAACCTGTTAAACGACCTAGCCTTTGTCTCAGCCTATTGTACTCCTGCAGCTATTTGATCTCACGTGTATGACCTTAGTTTACATTTTGACTACGATTATCTAATCCTCATTATTATTTGCCTGTAACCGAGTGAGATATTGTACCAAGCGTGACAATCCCAACATGTAATAAAGTGAGTTGGGGTGTGGTCACAAAATGTTGCTGTTTAATAGTTTACCTAATATCTGAGCAATGGATGACAAAAAGGGTTTAATTATTTGACATTTCTAGAGAATGTGAATGAGGGTTCCTGTTTTATTACAGTTGCACCAGCATAGTGGAGATCTATTGGGAGAAAACTTTGCTGGGCTTTGAGGTGTGACATACCATTAGAGATGTAGCGAACGGTTCCCGAACCGTTCGCCGGCGAACCGCTCTGCTACTCTGGGCCTCTTACTACTTCCGGGTCGCAATGACCCGGAGTAGTACACCTGCGCTGCCCGGCGGAGCGCGTCCTAGATCGCGCTCCTGTTGCCGGGCACTCTCTGCGCATGAGCGTGACGTCACTCATGACGTCACGCACATGCGCAGGAAGTGCCCGGCAACGGGAGCGCGATCTAGGACGCGCTCCGCCGGGCAGCGCAGGCGTACTACTCCAGGTCATTGCAACCCGGAAGTAGTAAGAGGCCCAGAAAGGTTCGCCAGGCGAACGGTTCGGGCCATCACTACATGCCATATTAAGAGAATTTTATGGAATGTCTCCCGGGGGTTTATACAGGACGACATGTTGTGTGCTGTCACAACAGCCTCCTTTAATGTTATTTAACATTATTTATATTCTTTGTAATAGTATATTCCAGTCCCCCTGCAAGATGTAGTTATTTAGCATTTCCCAACTGTTACTCCCTGCTCAACAGCCTTGTCTAGATGTTTCTGCAACAGTTGAGTTCAGTTAGTGAGGAGATCCTGCTGTGCTTGTAGTCGCATCGTATTTTTACCTATGAATATGCTCTAAAAAACATCTTTGTATGCTTTCAACGCAAGTAAAGATACTACAGATTATACTTGGAGTCATTATTTCATCGAGTAAACTGCCTGTGGAGGTTTCTAAATCAGTGTGGAGTTATACTGCTATACAGACTGGGTCTTCTGGAGTATGCCTCACACATAAAGCGGGAATTCGAAACAGAACAGTAAAAATACGATATCTGCAAGAAGGTAATGGGATTTCCTGTCAACTCATCAGTAAAGGACTGATCTGCAATACGATAAAGGATTACCTAGCTACACATCAAACACAAATCTACAAAGAGTAAATAGACGTTCAGCAAAAAAAGTACAAGAATTGCCTGTCTGCCTTCCTACAGTGAATACAGTGAGTACAGACTGCTTCAGAAATTGTACATTTCTTCTGTTTGGGACTATCGCTATTAAGATTAAAAAAAAAAAATATCACCTAGTGATAAGATTCATAAGCATCATATCTGCAGCCATAGAGCATGTCTAATTCTGCACATTCTTTTAACATGGAAGATGAACTAATTCTCGGTCAAGATGATTCAGATAAACATGTTGTACTACCTGAGAGACCAAGGCGGTCAATACATCTTTCTCTAAAGGCAGGAGAGAGGTATGAAGCAGAAAGTGAAGGAATGTCCCATAGTCTGTCTGAATTGTGGATAAAAACGCTGCAACACATATCTGATATTGAGAAGACTGGCAGTAATGGAGAGCAATTAACCAATGCACTTACAAGACTTAAGAAGACATATGAAAATTACAGGAAACTCTCTGAAAAATATTCTTCCTTTCTATCGCAAGTTAGTACAGAACAAGCGTCAAAAGAGTTGAATGACTTTACCACTGCTGATCAACAGAGACATGTTACGTTTATGGAAGCGAAGTTACAGTTAGAGAATAGGATAGCAAATTTGATCGAAACTACATTCTATACCTCTATTTCTTCTAGACACTCAAAAAAACTGTCATTGCAAGCAACCTCTCACAGATTTACTAGATCATGCAAATCGCTGCAGTCACTCTCCCAAAGGTCAGCATTAAGCATTCAGTTAGTCAAAGCCCGTGCAGAAGCAGAGGCTGCGAAAGCACAATGTTATTGCTTTGAACAAGAATCGACTCTTAAAGCGGACGCAGCACGCAAACAGGTGGACGCAGCACGCAAACAGGCGGAATCACAGGCAGAAGCAACACGTGTGCAGGCAGAAGCACAGGCAGAAGCAACACGTGTGCAGGCAGAAGCACAGACAGAAGCAACACGTGCGCAGGCAGAAGCACAGGCAGGAGCAACACGTGTACAGGCAGAGACAGAGGCCCAAGTAGAATTTCTGCAACAGAAAAGAGAAGAAGCAGCAGCTCTAGCAAGGTTAAAGGTCTTCGAACAAGCTGTGGAAGAGGAAGAAGGAATTAATCACCCTAGCCTAAAGTCTGCTGACGATCCTGCTAAACGAACTTTGCAATTTGTTCTGAACCAGAACAATGGATATACTCCCCTACATACAGATGAAGTCTCTGCACCTACCTGTTCAGCAAGTAAGCAGCCAAAATGCATACTGTTAAAACATGAATCTCAGTTTAACACTGTACCTTTGAAGGATTCTGCTATGCTGTTCAACACTACAAGTCCAAGAGAACAAATCTATACACCTTGTCAGACCTCAGCAAGATATAATCAGAAAGAAATATCACAACCAATTGGAACAAATCCCATGAATCTCATAACACAGTCTTTTTCAAGCTCCCATGCTCCAAACATCACACAGATCAAACCCTCGCCTGGAATAAACGCATCTGCATCTCCATTCTCTCTCCATCACCACTGGAACAGCACAAGGCACATACTGTCTGCAGTGGTGACGCATTTCCACGTACAGAAATAAAATCAGAAAAGTCTGAAATTGTAGAAGTTGAAAAGTATATGATTCGCCGAAAACTTCTTAACTCTGGACTAACGAAATTTGATGATCAACCAGAAAACTACAGAGGTTGGCGAGCTACATTCAAGACTATAATCCAGAACCTGGAGATTGAGCCTATAGGAGAACTTGACCTACTTATCAAATGGTTGGGACCGCAATCATCAGAACAAGTTAAAAGTCTGAAATCTGTTCATTGCGATGATCCAGCAACGGGTCTTAACTAGTGTTGGGCGAACAGTGTTCGCCACTGTTCGGGTTCTGCAGAACATCACCATGTTCGGGTGATGTTCGAGTTCGGCCGAACACCTGACGGTGCTCGGCCAAACCGTTCGGCCACATGGCCGAACTAAGAGCGCATGGCCGAACGTTCCCCAAACGTTCAGCTAGCGCTGTGATTGGCCGAACGGGTCACGTGGTTCGGGCCCGAACGCGCTCTGATTGGCCGAACGGTCACGTGGTTCGGGCCCGAACGCGCTCTGATTGGCCGAACGGTCACGTGGTTCGGGTAAATAAATACCCGAACCACGTCATATCTCCGTCATTTCTCTGTGGGTTTAGCTTTGGGTAGGCAGGCAGGGTAGTTCGCTCTCCAGCCACGCTAGCCAGGGTCCCCCCCAGTCATTGTGTGTCGCTGCTGGGAACAGTAGTACACCGCTCGCTCAGCCACACTATATATAGCATTGTTTACTGCCACTGTGTACCTCGCTCAGCCACGCTATATATAGCATTGTGTTTACTGACACTCTGTGTACACGGCTCAGCCTGACTATATAGCATTGTGTGTACTGCCACTGTGTACCTTGCTCAGCCAGACTATATATAGCATTGTTTACTGACACTCTGTACACGGCTCAGCCTGACTATATAGCATTGTGTGTACTGCCACTGTGTACCTCGCTCAGCCACGCTATATATAGCATTGTGTTTACTGACACTCTGTGTACACGGCTCAGCCTGACTATATAGCATTGTGTGTACTGCCACTGTGTACCTCGCTCAGCCACGCTATATATAGCATTGTTTACTGACACTCTGTGTACACGGCTCAGCCTGACTATATAGCATTGTGTGTACTGCCACTGTGTACCTCGCTCAACCACGCTATATATAGCATTGTTTACTGACACTCTGTGTACACGGCTCAGCCTGACTATATAGCATTGTGTGTACTGCCACTGTGTACCTCGCTCAGCCACGCTATATATAGCATTGTTTACTGACACTCTGTGTACACGGCTCAGCCAGACTATATAGCATTGTGTGTACTTCCACTCTGTTCACACCGCTCAGCCAGACTATATAGCATTGTGTGTACTTCCACTCTGTGTACACTGCTCAGCCAGACTATATAGCATTGTGTGTACTGCCACTGTGTACCTCGCTCAGCCACGCTATATATAGCATTGTTTACTGACACTCTGTGTACATGGCTCAGCCAGACTATATAGCATTGTGTGTACTTCCACTCTGTGTACACCGCTCAGCCAGACTATATAGCATTGTGTGTACTGCCACTGTGTACCTCGCTCAGCCAGACTATATATAGCATTGTTTACTGACACTCTGTGTACACGGCTCAGCCAGACTATATAGCATTGTGTGTACTTCCACTCTGTGTACACCGCTCAGCCAGACTATATAGCATTGTGTGTACTGCCACTCTGTGTACACTGCTCAGCCAGACTATATAGCATTGTGTGTACTGCCACTCTGTGTCTGCTGGGAACAGTAGTACACCGCTCGCTCAGCCACACTATATAGCATTGTGTTTACTGCCACTCTGTGTACACCGCTCACTCAGCACACTATATAGCATTGTGTTTACTGCCACTCTGTGTCTGCTGGGAACAGTACACAACCACTATATGAGCTCACCATGAGTTCCTCAGAGACCTCCGCTGTGAGCAGCACTCCCAACAACAGCAAGAGCCAACGCCCCACGCAAGCTATAACATCCACCCCAGCAGCCAGTGGTCAGCAGCAGCCCTCCCCGGAGGAGAACGTTGTGTCTATCGGTCCGGCGCCAGAGCGATTATTGAGGGCTGCCATTGAGGAGATGATGGGGCCTGATGTGGAGGAGGAGGTCGGGCTCAGGCCAGCATCCCAAGTTAATGTTGAGGACGATGAGGGGTCTGTGTCTGGGGATGTTGGGGTGGCAGAGGTGGTGGGTGGGTCAGACTCAGGAGAAGAGTTGTATGATGAGGATGATGATTGGGACCATCTGTATGTGCCTCAGAGTCCGACCCCGGAAAACATGTTGTATCGTGTGTTTAGGTACTAAAATCTGCGTTCCCACTTCCCAGTACTGCCCGGGTCCACGGATCCATATAATTTTTTGGGCAGCACTATCAAACATGCTATCCGCACGCTTCTTGTCCTCCTGCAAGGCCTGGGTTGTTGTGTCTCAAAGCGTGGCCTTCTCCTCCTGCGCCTCCTCCTGTTCCATCACGTGTTCTGCTGCTGCTGCTGGGTTAGCGTTGCCGGTCCCTGTTTATTGAACCTCTTATCTTTATTACATTTATGACTGCATGGCGGTACAAAGCATGCTATCCGCACGCTTTTTGCCCTCATGCAAGGCCTGGGTTGTTGTGTCTAACAAAGCGTGGCCTTCTCCTCCTGCGCCTCCTCCTGTTCCATCACGTCTGCTGCTGCTGGGTTAGCGTTGCCGCGTGGTCCCTGTTTATTGAACCTCTTATCTTTATTACATTTATGACTGCATGGCGGTACAAAGCATGCTATCCGCACGCTTCTTGTCCTCATGTAAGGCCTGGGTTGTTGTGTCTCACAAAGCGTGGCCTTCTCCTCCTGCGCCTCCTCCTATTCCATCACGTGTGCTGCTGCTGGTGCTGGGTTAGCGTTACCGGACCCTTTTCCTGGAACCTCTTCTCTGTATTACACTTATGACTGCATGGCGACAAAAAGCATGTTACCTGTGCAAAGAAACATGACATTCTCCACATTTAAAAGACAGTTTTTCCTTTGAAACTTTACAATCAATTTTCTCAAAAACTATAAGCTCTTTTTCAATTTGCTAATTTGGGGTATGTAGCATGTAAGGAAGCTTTACAAAGCACGAAAGTTCGGGTCCCCACTGACTTCCATTATGTTCGGAGTTCGGCGTGAACACCCGAACATCGCGCCGATGTTCGGCGAACGTTCGCGAACCCGAACATCTAGGTGTTCGCCCAACACTAGTCTTAACATAGTTTGGGAGAGATTAGAGAGAGTTTATGGATGTTCTGAAGCTATTGAGCTTGCCTTATTCAATAGACTTTGAAACTTCCCAAAACCGTCTAACAAGGACAACCACAAGTTTCAAGAATTAAGCGACCTTCTTCTTGAAGTAGAAAGAGCCAAGGCAGACCCACACCTTCCAGGTCTTGTCTACTTGGATACAGCTCATCAGAATCAGAATCAGAATCTTTTATTTCGCCAAGCACGACTGGGTCGTGCCCGGAATTGGGCTTGGCACGTACAGGGTACTGATACACAATATAGTTACAGATACAGGACAGGACATGCAGTAGGAACATAACATTTACAGAATACAGAACATTATATGACCTTTATGCGGAGGAGGACAGTGTGGCATAGGTTATAATACAAAAAAAGCCAAAAGGTATGCTTTAGCTGGAGCGCAGTCTATGTGCGGAGTACTTCAGTGTGTGTGTCATGGTATTGTGGGGTGAGGATGGCCATTTCCATGGAGAGAGTTCAGGAGGTTGACAGCCGATGGAAAGAAGCTGTTCTTGTGTCTTGAGGTCCTGGTGTAGATGGAGCGGAACCGGAGCTTCCGGCTCGAGGGGAGCTGGTTAAAGAAGCGGTAGCCTGGGTGTGAGCGGTCGTAAACCCAATTGTACAGAAGTTGCCACCGAATATTCAGAAAGAATGGGCAAAGAAAGGATCTAAATATAAACAGGACTATAAAGTATCCTTTCCACCTTTTTCTTTTTTCTCCAAATTCATTAGAGACATAGCTACTGTAAAGAATGACCCAAGCTTTTTATTTTTTTATACTACAGTTTTTCCTTCAACATCTTTAAATTGCGATACTCAAGGCAAGTTTAAGGACTCACGGAACTCTATGTTAAGAAGACTGGAATCTTCTCAAGTTCTCAAGACTCTGATTTTAAACCACAGCAAGTCAAGGAAAATGGTCCTAGGTATCAATGTTCTATTCATAACAAGCCACACCCTCTTAGAAATTGTCGTGTGTTTAAACAAATGCCCTTTGAAGAGCGCAAGTCTTTCCTCAGAGAACACGATATTGGTTATAGATGTTGTGCATCTACAGACCACTATGCTAAAGACTGTAAAGTTCCTGTCAAATGTTTTGACTGCAACAGTGATAAACACATAACGGCTTATCATCCTGGTTCTCCCAAAGAAGTGCTTCAAACTGCTCAAGCCTCAAAGACCACACCAAGTTATGGCGGGGAGAGTACTGAGGAAATGACAGCATCTGTATCCACAAAATGTACTGAGGTATGTGAAGAAGGGTTCCACAGAAAGTCATGCAGTAAAATATGTCTGGTCAAGGTATATCCAGAAGGATGAGCACAGAGCGCAGTGAAGATGTATGCTATCCTTGACGACCAGAGCAATCGTTCATTAGCAAGTCCAGAATTCTTCAGCGTGTTCAATATTGAAGGAGAAACCTGGCCCTACACTTTACGAACTTGCTCAGGTCTGGTTAAGGTATCTGGAACAAGAGCACATGGTTTTGTGGTAGCATCTGAGTATGGAAACACAGAATTTTTACTTCCAACACTTATCGAATGTGATCAGTTGCCAAACAATCGAGAAGAGATTCCTACACCAGAAGCGGCTCTTTATCATCCTCATTTGAAACACATAGCCAGTTACATTCCACTGCTTGATGATGATGCAAAGATTCTCCTTCTTTTAGGCAGAGATATCCCAAGAGTCCATAAGGTGCGACAACAATGCAATGGACCAAATGATGCCCCATATGCACAGAAATTAGATTTTGGATGGGTCATAATAGGAGATGTTTGCTTAAATACATTTCAAGAGTCTTATGATGTGTTCTCATGCAAGACCAGCATCAGAGAATCTGAATGCACCTTTCATTCACTTAAACATCCTTTTAACTTTCAAGTTCAGGAGAGTTTCAGTTTAAAGACTTCATGCGATGTACAAAAGCAAATCAGTTGTACGAACAGTTCTCATCAAGACTTCGGTGACACTATATTCCAAATAACTCGTGATGACAATAAGACAGTTCATTCCATTGAGGATAAAGAGTTCATAAACATCTTGAATAATGCATTCTTCAAGGATGAAAGTAACAGTTGGGTAGCTCCTTTACCGTTTCGTTCACCAAGAATTGGACTTCCAAATAACAAGAAACAAGTTATTTCTAGGCTAACTTCACTTAAAAAAATTCTGAAGAACAAACCCGATATGAATGATCACTAGATAAAGGCAATCACTAGCGATGATGGAAAGGTTCGCAAGGTGAAAGTAAAGACAGCAAGAAATGGTAGTGTTAAGACTTTGTTTAGACCCATCACGGAGACAGTCTTACTCCTGTCTTCAAATGAAGATGTCTTATCTACTCGATCTAAGGGAACAGCCTGATATGCCTTCGAGTCTACTGAGTTACATCCTTTCTCCAGTGATGGAAGATTCTCCAAAGATCTGCATTCAAGAATTAATGTTTATGTTTTCTCTCTTCTCTACAAGTCTTAATTATACTTATAGTTTTCAATGTTAAATTGTATTATATATAGTGGTATCTACCGATACCAAGCGGGGAGTGTGCTGTCACAACAGCCTCCTTTAATGTTATTTAACATTATTTATATTCGTTGTAATAGTATATTCCAGTCCCCCTGCAAGATGTAGTTATTTAGCATTTCCCAACTGTTACTCCCTGCTCAACAGCCTTGTCTAGATGTTTCTGCAACAGTTGAGTTCAGTTAGTGAGGAGATCCTGCTGTGCTTGTAGTCGCATCGTATTTTTACCTATGAATATGCTCTAAAAAAACATTTTTGTATGCTTTCAACGCAAGTAAAGATACTACAGATTATACTTGGAGTCATTATTTCATCGAGTAAACTGCCTGTGGAGGTTTCTAAATCAGTGTGGAGTTATACTGCTATACAGACTGGGTCTTCTGGAGTATGCCTCACACATAAAGCGGGAATTCGAAACAGAACATGTTGTGTATCATCTTTAACTTCCCTGGCATTCGGATAATGCGCAGCCTCATGGCTGCACATGTTTTTTTAAACTTAATTTTTTTTAATTATGTAGCTAGCCTAGCGCTAGCTACATGATACCCCCCTCCCAGCGGAATCCCACCCACCCTTCCGATCGCCGCCGGCGATGATGGCCGTCAGGAGATCTCGTTCTGAACGGGATCTCCGTCAGGGCTTCCCCCATCGCCATAGCGACGACCGGAATGACGCCATCGACGTTGTGACGTTATAGGGAGTCCCAATCCACCCCTCAGCGCTGCCTGGCACTGATTGGCCAGGGAGTCCTCGGAGTCTGGGGGGAGGGGGGGGGGGCGCTCGTTACGCGCTGGATAGCGGCGCATCGGCGGCGAGCGCTAGGGAGGTTAAAGGGACTCTGAGCAGTCCCCTAAAATCAAAAATTTCACTTACCTTGGGCCTCCTCTGGCCCGCCATAGGCCACGAGGTCCCCTGGCATCATCCTGGCTCCTGCCTGTATCCTTCCGGTGGCTCCCATTACTGGCGACACCCGGGCTGCCGGCTCTTCCTGGTCTTTGACGCCGCTCGTCATCACGCCGGCCTCTATGCGTCATCACGCCGGCCAGCATGACAGGCCTGCGCATGCGTGGTTTAAGTGAAATTATCATTTTAGGGAACTGCTCAGAGTCCCTTTAAAGATGTAGTAATTTACCTATATTCTAAAGGTAATTGAAGGTCATCTGCCGAAGAAGTTATGTATTAATGCAACCATTTGTGACCAGTCCCCAATAGCTCCGTATACCATAATAAAATTCCACCTCTTAGATCCTCCTGAGAATATAAATGAGAGACTATGTGTTCAGAGGTGACTGGCATAGGGAGTTTAATATTTGTGATTAGGTGCTTAATACGAAAACATTTGAATATATCTCTAGAGGAAATGGGAAATTTTTCTCTCAGTTCCGAAAAAAAAGTAGTAAGCAGTCTTAATGAGTCTGAGGGAAATAGGTCAGATATTAATAAAACGCTGGCTTTTTTTCCATTCTGACAGATTTAATCTGAAAAAAGCCGCAGAAAGAAAATCAATTGGGAGACTCAACAGTCGAGGTTCAGCATTGTCTCTAGGGGCTTAGGGGTTGCCAATAATGTAGCTTGAACTGTTGGGTACGTGGATTTGATATTACTGATGCCTAGTTAAGTGAAACCATGTTGACAGTGGGACTAGAGAAATAAAATTTTCTATATGGACCCCTTTTTTTGGACTAGTTTTCCACCAATCTTTGGAATGCGCAGTTGCTTCTAAATTCAATCATAATATAATTTATTTTGGTGAACACAAATCCCGGTTTTCCATTATCCCAATTGATGGTGACCACAATGCAAGAAAGCCTAGTTAGAAGCAGTAAATTTGGGCGCATGCGGCAAGTGGACTAATTAGGCGCGTCATAGGCACCAATGTATTTTAGCTGTATTTGTGCACAAGAGTGGAAATTTGGGTGCCTGATAAACAGCGGGTGCTGGTACATCATCCGTTATTTGTCGGGCACCCAAATTTCACCTCAAGGTGCCTATGGCGGTGCCCGAGAATTCAGAGTTTGGTGACAGCGATGGGGTGGGCAGGTAATTAGGCATTAGGTAGATAGTTTGGGGGGTGGGGGTTAAGTCAGGTAGTTTGTGCATATTTGCATTAGGAAGTTAGTAGTGATGAGCGAAAATGTTGATATTCTTTTCACATTCAGTTCCACGAAAATAATGTACTTTCCAGTGAAAATGCCTTTAAAAATGATTTTGTAGGTCCAGGGCCGGATTCACCTTAACCACTTGAGGAGCGTAGGCTTACACCCCTCTAATAACCAGGCTATGTTTTACCAATTAGGCCACTGCAGCTTTAAGGCCCTGCTGGGCGGCCGTACAACACAGCACACAAGTGATTCCCCACCCCTTTCTACCCACCAACAGAGCTTTCTGTTGGTGGGCTCTGATCCCTGCTGGGATGTTTATTTTTTAACAAATATTTATTTTCTTTTTTTTTCAAATATATACAGTATATATACATTGCATTGTTTGGCATCAGTAATTTGCATTGCAATGAAACAAATCTGATTGGCTGTGGCTCAACCCTCTTTTCTGAATTTGAACCCCAGTCACCCAATGACCAACTGTACCAGGTTTTAAAGGGATACTGTAGGGGGGGGGGTCGGGGGAAAATGAGTTGAACTTACCCGGGGCTTCTAACGGTCCCCCACAGACATCCTATGCCCGCGCAGCCAATCACCGATGCTCTGGCCCCGCCCGGGTTCACTTCTGGAATTTCAGACTTTAAAGTCTGAAAACCACTATGCCTGCGTTGCCGTGTCCTCGCTCCTGCTGATGTCACCAGGAGTGTACTGCACAGGCACAGACCATACTGGGCCTCCTGGTGACATCAGCGGGATCGAGGACACGGCAACGCAAGCGCAGTGGTTTTCAGACTTTAAAGTCTGAAATTCCAGAAGTGAACCGGAGGTGGGGCCGGAGCATCAGTGAGTGGCTGCGCGGGCACAGGATGTCTGCGGGGGACCATTAGAAGCCCTTGGTAAGTTCAACTCATTTTCCCCGACCCCCTACAGTGTCCCTTTAAGCTTGTGTCCTTAACAGTGCAAGAATGGCAACAATTGAACATTCCCCTTGAAAGGCAATAAATGAATTTGGATTGGCTTTTGTAGGCTCCACCCTCTTTTATGAATATTAATCCCAGTCACCCAGTGACCAACTGTGCAAAGTTTGAGAACCCTACAGTTAACAGTGTAAGAATGGCTGCATGATTTACATTTTCCCAGTGAAATTTGTATTTGTCTCCACCCACTGATGACCCAGCATTGCCTGGGTATGTATTTGGCTGGTGTTGGCTTTGCCTACTTTTTCTAACAGTAACAGACAATTACTTAATTACTTAATGACCAAATTTGTGAGCTTTGCAGTCTTTGCTATCAATAATTTGCATTAAAATTAAACAAATCTGATGGGCTGTTTGTGTCTCCACCCCTTTTCTGAATTTGAACCCCAGTCACCCAATAAATAACTGTACCCAGTTTGGGGCTCATGCCATTAACAGTACAAGAATGGCAGTAATGAAATATTCCCCTTGAAAATCAATAGATGAATTTTGGCTTTTGTAGGCTCCATCCACTTTTATGAATAATAGCTGATGAATCGGCGTTGCCCGGGTATGTATTTGGCTGGTGTTAGCTCCGGCCACTTTTTCTAACCCTAACACACAAATACTCAATGACCAAGTTTGTGAGCTTCGGGGTCTTTGTCATCAATAATTTGTATATTCCCATAGAAATTTAAAAAATCAGATTAGCTGTGTGTGGCTCTGCCCCTCTCCGGAATTTGAACCCCAGTCACCCAATGACCAACTGCAGCAGGTTTATGGCATCTGTTATTAACAGAGCAAAAATGGAAGCAATTCAAATATTCCCCTTGAAAATCAACAGGTGAATTTTGATTGGCTATTATAGGCTTCACCCATTTCCCATAATATTAATCTCAGTCACCCAGTGACCACACAGTGACCATCTAGGCAAAGTTTGAGAACCCTGCCATTAAAGGAATTCTATCAAACTTTAACTATTTCTGTAAGCAGTATAAATCAATGTGCCAACGACAGTAAGTATGAGCACAGCATATAATTTTGCTGTGCAGCGTGTCATAGTCTTTATCTAACTACTGTCGGCATCCCCTGAGAAAACTGACGGCGACGGGGAATTGGGGCAGTCCATTATACAAGAGGGGAATCCTCTTGCTGCGTACAGCCATGCTTTATTTTATTCGAGCCGTAGAGGAAGATTTATACTATAATAAATCTTCCTCTACGGCTCGTCTACAGAGCAATGACGCAACATCCTCCAGCTCATTTGTTTACCATTGTGTAGCAACAAGTAATCACACAACGGCAGCTCAGCACAGAGTGAGAGAGACTCCTCACAGTAACATTATGGCTCGGCTCACATGCTGCATAACTTGCTATTCTGTGTGGGGAGAATCAGAATAGACTAAAGCATGGCTGTACGCAGCAAGAGGATTTCCTTCTTGTATAATGGACTGCCCCAATTCCCCGTCAGTTTTCTCAGGGGATGCCGACAGTAGTTAGATAAAGACTATGACAAGCTGCACAGCAAAATTATATGCTGTGCTCATACTTACTGTCGTTGGCACATTGATTTATACTGCTTACAGAAATAGTTAAAGTTTGATAGAATTCCTTTAACAGTGTAAGAATGGCTGCAGTCTATATTTTCCTAGTGAAATTTGGTTTTGACTCTGCCCACTTAAGGTAACCTTGACACACAGTCACTCAATGACCAAGTTTGTGAGCTCTGGGGTCCGTGGCATCAATAATTTGTAATTTACCAGTGAGATAAAACAAATCTGATTGGCTGTTTGTAGCTCCACCCCTTTTCTGAATTTGAACCCCAGTGACCCAATGACCAACTGTACCAGGTTTGAGGCTTGTGCCATTAACAGTGCAAGAATGGCAGCAATTTAAATATTCCGCTTGAAAATCAACAGGTGAATTTTGATTTTCTTTTAAGTCTCCACCCACTTTTCTGAATATTAATCCCAGTCACCCAGTGACCAAGTTTTAAGCTTTTGGGTTTCTGCCATCAAAATTGTGTGAATGGAAGCAGTTTATCCAGTAAAGTAATCTGATTGGTTGTTTGTGGCTCCACCCCTTTAGTGGATTTGAACCCCAGCCACTTCATGACTGACTGTAGCTGGTTTGAGGCTTCTGCAATTATTAGTGTAAGAGTGGCAGCAGTTTCAATATTTCCCTTAAAAATCAATAGGTGAATTTTGATTGGCTGTTGTAGGTTCCACCCACTTTCCTGAATATTAATCCCAGTCATCTATTGACCAACTGTGTCCCGTTTGAGAACCCTGCCAATAACAGAATGGCTGAAATCAATGTAACAAATCTGATTAACTGTTTGTGGCTCCACCCCCTTTAGTGAATTTGGACCCCAGTCACCTATCAGGTAAGAGGCCTCTGCCATTAACAGTGTAAGAATGGTAGCAATGTAGATATTCCCCTTGAAAATCAATAGGTGAAATTTGATTGGCATTTCTGAATATTAATCCCAGTGACACAGTGGCCCACTGTGTCAAGTTTGGGAACCCTGCCATTAACAGTGTAAGAATGGCTGCAGTTTATATTTTCCCCTGGAAAAAAATGTAGTTGTTGGCTCCGCCCACTTTTTCTAGCCTTGACATACAGTCACTCAATGACTGAGTTTATAAGCTTTGGGCTTTTGGTATCAATAATTTGTATATTCCCATTGAAATTAAAAAAATCTGATTGGCTGTTTGTGGCTCTGCCCCCTTTCCGAATTTGAACCCCAGTCACCCAGTGACTAACAGTACCAGGTTTGAAGCATCTGCTATTAACAGTGTAAGAATGGCAGCAATGTAAATATTCCCTTTGAAAATCAACAGGTGAATTTTAATTGGCTGTTGTAGGCTCCACCCACTCTTGAATATTCATCCCATTTACCCAGTGACCAACTGTGCAAAGTTTGAGAACCCTGCCAGTAACAGTGTAAGAATGGCTGCAGTTTATATTTTCCTAGTGAACTTTATTTTTGGCTCCGCCCACTTTTTGTAACCATTTGTAACACTTGTAACACACAGTCACTCAATGACCAAGTTTGTGAGCTTTCAGCTTCCTGGCATCAAAAATGTGTGAATGGAAGCAATTTATCCACCAAGAAAGTCTGATTGGCTGTTTTTTGCCCTGCCCCTTTAGTGAATTTGGACCCCAGTCACCCAATGACTGACTGTAGCAAGTTTGAAGCCTCTGCCATTAACAGTGTAAGAATGGCAGCAGTTTTAATATTCCCCTTGAAAATCAATAGGCCACTTTTGATTGGCTGTTGTAGGCTCCACCTACTTTCCTTAATATTAATCTCATTCACCCAGTGATCAAGTGTGCCAAGTTTGAAAACCCTGTGATTAACAGTGTAAGAATGGCTGCAGTTTACATTTTCCCATTTAAAATGAATGGCCGAAATTTGATTGGCTGTTTTATGCCCCGCCCACTTTTCCTGGATTTGTAACCTCGGTCACCAAGTGACCAACTGTGCCAAGTGTGGGGACTCTGGCTTGATTACTGTGAGAATGGCAGCCTTTTACACATTTTTTCCATTCACTTAAATGGGTGGAATCTGATTGGCTGTTTGTAGCTCCGCCCAGGTGTGCAGGGGGGACGCAAGACCCCCAGAACATATCATCCCAGGTAGTCAGGGATCTGCATACCAAGTTTCATTAAAAATCAGTCAAGGAGTTTTCGCGACACACACACAAAGACCACACCAAGTTATGGCGGGGAGAGTACTGAGGAAATGACAGCATCTGTATCCACAAAATGTACTGAGGTATGTGAAGAAGGGTTCCACAGAAAGTCATGCAGTAAAATATGTCTGGTCAAGGTATATCCAGAAGGATGAGCACAGAGCGCAGTGAAGATGTATGCTATCCTTGACGACCAGAGCAATCGTTCATTAGCAAGTCCAGAATTCTTCAGCATGTTCAATATTCAAGGAGAAACCTGGCCCTACACTTTACGAACTTGCTCAGGCCTGGTTAAGGTATCTGGAACAAGAGCACATGGTTTTGTGGTAGCATCTGAGTATGGAAACACAGAATTTTTACTTCCAACACTTATCGAATGTGATCAGTTGCCAAACAATCGAGAAGAGATTCCTACACCAGAAGCGGCTCTTTATCATCCTCATATGAAACACATGGGGCCATATTATATTGCTGAACTCGCCAGCGCTAAGCACTGGCGAGTTCTTAACTTAGGCGATGGGGGCATCGCCTAATCTAATTAAACTTTAGACCCCCCCAGGCAGAAAAGAACTCGCTGGGCGATTATATCGCCCAGCGAGTTCTTAACACAGAATCCAATTACCCTTATCATGTCTCCGGGAAGCGATGCTTCCCGGCAGACATGAGCGTTAGCTTAGACCTGCAAAAAGCAGGTCTAAACTAGCTAACGCACGTCGTCGCCGCAGCATCTGGGGGTCTCCTTTAATAAGGAGACCCCCAGAGCTCCCCGTCGGGTCGCCGCACAGTTTAGAAGCCAGCGCGCAGCTCTGCCCAGCTCCTCTGTCATACGTACTGCCGCCGATCACCCGCCGCCTCTCGCCGCAAAATCCGTCACGTAATTACAGTGTATCTAACACTGTAATTACTGTGCGCATAGAAGGAGCCCGGGCAAAGCATCTTTGAATCTGCAGCCGGGCTCCCCATTGGTCTGCTGTCTGAGCCATTTTATTGGTTAAGACAGCAGACCAATGGGGAGCCCGGCTGCAGATTCAAAGATGCTTTGCCCGGGCTCCTTCTATGCGCACAGTAATTACAGTGTTAGATACACTGTAATTACGTGACGGATTTTGCGGCGAGAGGCGGCGGGTGATTGGCGGCGGTACGTATGACAGAGGAGCCCGGCAGAGCTGCGCGCTGGCATCTAAACTGTGCGGCGACCCGACGGGGAGCTCTGGGGGTCTCCTTATTAAAGGAGACCCCCAGATGCTGCGGCGGAAGATGTCGGCGATGTTCGGCGGGCGAGTGCGCATGTGTGGGGAGTGAGGCCGTGGTGCTGATGGACAGCACCACAGCGTAAACCTCACTCCCCATCGCTCGGTAACAGGGAGCATCGCTCAGGTTTTCGCCTGAGTAATGCTCCCTAACGATCGGCCATCGCGCGAAGGATATGGGCAATAGGATTTGCCGGTAATCCTCGCGCGATGGCAAGGTGATAAGTAGCTCACATCTGCAAGCTACTTATCACCTTGAATAGGATATGGCCCATAGCCAGTTACATTCCACTGCTTGATGATGATGCAAAGATTCTCCTTCTTTTAGGCAGAGATATCCCAAGAGTCCATAAGGTGCGACAACAATGCAATGGACCAAATGATGCCCCTTATGCACAGAAATTAGATTTTTGATGGGTCATAATAGGAGATGTTTGCTTAAATACATTTCAAGAGTCTTATGATGTGTTCTCATGCAAGACCAGCATCAGAGAATCTGAATGCACCTTTCATTCACTTAAACATCCTTTTAACTTTCAAGTTCAGGAGAGTTTCAGTTTAAAGACTTCATGCGATGTACAAAAGCAAATCAGTTGTACGAACAGTTCTCATCAAGACTTCGGTGACACTATATTCCAAATAACTCGTGATGACAATAAGACAGTTCCTTCCATTGAGGATAAAGAGTTCATAAACATCTTGAATAATGCATTCTTCAAGGATGAAAGTAACAGTTGGGTAGCTCCTTTACCGTTTCGTTCACCAAGAATTGGACTTCCAAATAACAAGAAACAAGTTATTTCTAGGCTAACTTCACTTAAAAAAATTCTGAAGAACAAACCCGATATGAATGATCACTAGATATAGGCAATCACTAGCGATGATGGAAAGGTTCGCAAGGTGAAAGTGAAGACAGCAAGAAATGGTAGTGTTAAGACTTTGTTTAGACCCATCACGGAGACAGTCTTACTCCTGTCTTCAAATGAAGATGTCTTATCTACTCGATCTAAGGGAACAGCCTGATATGCCTTCGAGTCTACTGAGTTACATCCTTTCTCCAGTGATGGAAGATTCTCCAAAGATCTGCATTCAAGAATTAATGTTTATGTTTTCTCTCTTCTCTACAAGTCTTAATTATACATAGTTTTCAATGTTAAATTGTATTATATATAGTGGTATCTACCGATACCAAGCGGGGAGTGTGCTGTCACAACAGCCTCCTTTAATGTTATTTAACATTATTTATATTCTTTGTAATAGTATATTCCAGTCCCCCTGCAAGATGTAGTTATTTAGCATTTCCCAACTGTTACTCCCTGCTCAACAGCCTTGTCTAGATGTTTCTGCAACAGTTGAGTTCAGTTAGTGAGGAGATCCTGCTGTGCTTGTAGTCGCATCGTATTTTTACCTATGAATATGCTCTAAAAAAACATCTTTGTATGCTTTCAACGCAAGTAAAGATACTACAGATTATACTTGGAGTCATTATTTCATCGAGTAAACTGCCTGTGGAGGTTTCTAAATCAGTGTGGAGTTATACTGCTATACAGACTGGGTCTTCTGGAGTATGCCTCACACATAAAGCGGGAATTCGAAACAGAACATGTTGTGTATCATCTTTAACTTCCCTGGCATTCTGATAATGCGCAGCCGCATGGCTGCACATGTTTTTTTAAACTTAATTTTTTTTTAATCATGTAGCTAGCCTAGCGCTAGCTACAGGATACCCCCCTCCCAGCGGAATCCCACCCACCCTTCCGATCGCCGCCGGCGATGATGGCCGTCAGGAGATCTCGTTCTGAACGGGATCTCCGTCAGGGCTTCCCCCATCGCCATAGCGTCGACCGGAATGACGCCATCGACGTTGTGACGTTATAGGGAGTCCCAATCTACCCCTCAGTGCTGCCTGGCACTGATTGGCCAGGCAGTGCACGGAGTCTGGGGGGAGGGGGGGCGCTCGTTATGCGCTGGATAGCGGCGCATTGGCGGCGAGCGCTAGGGAGGTTAAAGGGACTCTGAGCAGTCCCCTAAAATCAAAAATTTCACTTACCTTGGGCCTCCTCTGGCCCGCCATAGGCCACGAGGTCCCCTGGCATCATCCTGGCTCCTGCCCGTATCCTTCCGGTGGCTCCCATTACTGGCGACACCCGGGCTGCCGGCTCTTCCTGGTCTTTGACGCCGCTCGTCATCACGCCGGCCTCTATGCGTCATCACGCCGGCCAGCATGACAGGCCTGTGCATGCGTGGTTTAAGTGAAATTATCATTTTAGGTAACTGCTCAGTGTCCCTTTAAAGATGTAGTAATTTACCTATATTCTAAAGGTAATTGAAGGTCATCTGCCGAAGAAGTTATGTATTAATGCAACCATTTGTGACCAGTCCCCAATAGCTCCGTATACCATAATCAAATTCCACCTCTTAGATCCTCCTGAGAATATAAATGAGAGACTATGTGTTCAGAGGTGACTGGCATAGGGAGTTTAATATTTGTGATTAGGTGCTTAATACGAAAACATTTGAATATATCTCTAGAGGAAATGGGAAATTTTTCTCTCAGTTCCGAAAAAAAAGTAGTAAGCAGTCTTAATGAGTCTGAGGGAAATAGGTCAGATATTAATAAAACGCTGGCTTTTTTTCCATTCTGACAGATTTAAATCTGAAAAAAGCCGCAGAAAGAAAATCAATTGGGAGACTCAACAGTCGAGGTTCAGCATTGTCTCTAGGGGCTTAGGCGTTGCCAATAATGTAGCTTGAACTGTTGGGTACGTGGATTTGATATTACTGATGCCTAGTTAAGTGAAACCATGTTGACAGTGGGACTAGAGAAATAAAATTTTCTATATGGACCCCTTTTTTTGGACTAGTTTTCCACCAATCTTTGGAATGCGCAGTTGCTTCTAAATTCAATCATAATATAATTTATTTTGGTGAACACAAATCCCGGTTTTCCATTATCCCAATTGATGGTGACCACAATGCAAGAAAGCCTAGTTAGAAGCAGTAAATTTGGGCGCATGCGGCAAGTGGACTAATTAGGCGCGTCATAGGCACCAATGTATTTTAGCTGTATTTGTGCACAAGAGTGGAAATTTGGGTGCCTGATAAACAGCGGGTGCTGGTACATCATCCGTTATTTGTCGGGCACCCAAATTTCACCTCAAGGTGCCTATGGCGGTGCCCGAGAATTCAGAGTTTGGTGACAGCGATGGGGTGGGCAGGTAATTAGGCATTAGGTAGATAGTTTGGGGGGTGGGGGTTAAGTCAGGTAATTTGTGCATATTTGCATTAGGAAGTTAGTAGTGATGAGCGAAAATGTTGATATTCTTTTCACATTCAGTTCCACGAAAATAATGTACTTTCCAGTGAAAATGCCTTTAAAAATGATTTTGTAGGTCCAGGGCCGGATTCACCTTAACCACTTGAGGAATGTAGGCTTA
Source organism: Hyperolius riggenbachi (assembly GCF_040937935.1). Lineage (NCBI taxonomy): Eukaryota > Metazoa > Chordata > Amphibia > Anura > Hyperoliidae > Hyperolius > Hyperolius riggenbachi. The sequence continues at coordinate 340,231,769 of NC_090651.1, read as the reverse complement.
CACCCCTCTAATAACCAGGCTATGTTTTACCAATTAGGCCACTGCAGCTTTAAGGCCCTGCTGGGCGGCCGTACAACACAGCACACAAGTGATTCCCCACCCCTTTCTACCCACCAACAGAGCTTTCTGTTGGTGGGCTCTGATCCCTGCTGGGATGTTTATTTTTTAACAAATATTTATTTTCTTTTTTTTTCAAATATATATACAGTTTATATACATTGCATTGTTTGGCATCAGTAATTTGCATTGCAATGAAACAAATCTGATTGGCTGTGGCTCAACCCTCTTTTCTGAATTTGAACCCCAGTCACCCAATGACCAACTGTACCAGGTTTTAAAGGGATACTGTAGGGGGGGGTCAGGGGAAAATGAGTTGAACTTACCCGGGGCTTCTAACGGTCCCCCACAGACATCCTATGCCCGCGCAGCCAATCACCGATGCTCTGGCCCCGCCCGGGTTCACTTCTGGAATTTCAGACTTTAAAGTCTGAAAACCACTATGCCTGCGTTGCCGTGTCCTCGCTCCTGCTGATGTCACCAGGAGTGTACTGCACAGGCACAGACCATACTGGGCCTCCTGGTGACATCAGCAGGATCGAGGACACGGCAACGCAAGCGCAGTGGTTTTCAGACTTTAAAGTCTGAAATTCCAGAAGTAAACCGGAGGTGGGGCCGGAGCATCAGTGAGTGGCTGCGCGGGCACAGGATGTCTGCGGGGGACCATTAGAAGCCCTTGGTAAGTTCAACTCATTTTCCCCGACCCCCTACAGTGTCCCTTTAAGCTTGTGTCCTTAACAGTGCAAGAATGGCAACAATTGAACATTCCCCTTGAAAGGCAATAAATGAATTTGGATTGGCTTTTGTAGGCTCCACCCTCTTTTATGAATATTAATCCCAGTCACCCAGTGACCAACTGTGCAAAGTTTGAGAACCCTACAGTTAACAGTGTAAGAATGGCTGCATGGTTTACATTTTCCCAGTAAAATTTGTATTTGTCTCCACCCACTGATGACCCAGCATTGCCTGGGTATGTATTTGGCTGGTGTTGGCTTTGCCTACTTTTTCTAACAGTAACAGACAATTACTTAATGACCAAATGTGTGAGCTTTGCAGTCTTTGGCATCAATAATTTGCATTAAAATTAAACAAATCTGATGGGCTGTTTGTGTCTCCACCCCTTTTCTGAATTTGAACCCCAGTCACCCAATAAATAACTGTACCCAGTTTGGGGCTCATGCCATTAACAGTACAAGAATGGCAGTAATGAAATATTCCCCTTGAAAATCAATAGATGAATTTTGGCTTTTGTAGGCTCCATCCACTTTTATGAATAATAGCTGATGAATCGGCGTTGCCCGGGTATGTATTTGGCTGGTGTTAGCTCCGGCCACTTTTTCTAACCCTAACACACAAATACTCAATGACCAAGTTTGTGAGCTTTGGGGTCTTTGTCATCAATAATTTGTATATTCCCATAGAAATTAAAAAAAATCAGATTAGCTGTGTGTGGCTCTGCCCCTCTCCGGAATTTGAACCCCAGTCACCCAATGACCAACTGCAGCAGGTTTATGGCATCTGTTATTAACAGAGCAAAAATGGAAGCAATTCAAATATTCCCCTTGAAAATCAACAGGTGAATTTTGATTGGCTATTATAGGCTTCACCCATTTCCCATAATATTAATCTCAGTCACCCAGTGACCACACAGTGACCATCTAGGCAAAGTTTGAGAACCCTGCCATTAAAGGAATTCTATCAAACTTTAACTATTTCTGTAAGCAGTATAAATCAATGTGCCAACGACAGTAAGTATGAGCACAGCATATAATTTTGCTGTGCAGCGTGTCGTAGTCTTTATCTAACTACTGTCGGCATCCCCTGAGAACACTGACGGCGACGGGGAATTGGGGCAGTCCATTATACAAGAGGGGAATCCTCTTGCTGCGTACAGCCATGCTTTATTTTATTCGAGCCGTAGAGGAAGATTTATACTATAATAAATCTTCCTCTACGGCTCGTCTACAGAGCAATGACACAACATCCTCCAGCTCATTTGTTTACCATTGTGTAGCAACAAGTAATCACACAATGGCAGCTCAGCACAGAGTGAGAGAGACTCCTCACAGTAACATTATGGCTCGGCTCACATGCTGCATAACTTGCTATTCTGTGTGGGGAGAATCAGAATAGACTAAAGCATGGCTGTACGCAGCAAGAGGATTTCCTTCTTGTATAATGGACTGCCCCAATTCCCCGTCAGTTTTCTCAGGGGATGCCGACAGTAGTTAGATAAAGACTATGACAAGCTGCACAGCAAAATTATATGCTGTGCTCATACTTACTGTCGTTGGCACATTGATTTATACTGCTTACAGAAATAGTTAAAGTTTGATAGAATTCCTTTAACAGTGTAAGAATGGCTGCAGTCTATATTTTCCTAGTGAAATTTGGTTTTGACTCCGCCCACTTAAGGTAACCTTGACACACAGTCACTCAATGACCAAGTTTGTGAGCTCTGGGGTCCGTGGCATCAATAATTTGTAATTTACCAGTGAGATAAAACAAATCTGATTGGCTGCTTGTAGCTCCACCCCTTTTCTGAATTTGAACCCCAGTGACCCAATGACCAACTGTACCAGGTTTGAGGCTTGTACCATTAACAGTGCAAGAATGGCAGCAATTTAAATATTCCGCTTGAAAATCAACAGGTGAATTTTGATTTTCTTTTAAGTCTCCACCCACTTTTCTGAATATTAATCCCAGTCACCCAGTGACCAAGTTTTAAGCTTTTGGGTTTCTGCCATCAAAATTGTGTGAATGGAAGCAGTTTATCCAGTAAAGTAATCTGATTGGTTGTTTGTGGCTCCACCCCTTTAGTGGATTTGAACCCCAGCCACTTCATGACTGACTGTAGCTGGTTTGAGGCTTCTGCAATTATTAGTGTAAGAGTGGCAGCAGTTTCAATATTTCCCTTAAAAATCAATAGGTGAATTTTGATTGGCTGTTGTAGGTTCCACCCACTTTCCTCAATATTAATCCCAGTCATCTATTGACCAACTGTGTCCCGTTTGAGCACCCTGCCAATAACAGAATGGCTGAAATCAATGTAACAAATCTGATTAACTGTTTGTGGCTCCACCCCCTTTAGTGAATTTGGACCCCAGTCACCTATCAGGTAAGAGGCCTCTGCCATTAACAGTGTAAGAATGGTAGCAATGTAGATATTCCCCTTGAAAATCAATAGGTGAAATTTGATTGGCATTTCTGAATATTAATCCCAGTGACACAGTGGCCCACTGTGTCAAGTTTGGGAACCCTGCCATTAACAGTGTAAGAATGGCTGCAGTTTATATTTTCCCCTGGAAAAAAATGTAGTTGTTGGCTCCGCCCACTTTTTCTAGCCTTGACATACAGTCACTCAATGACTGAGTTTATAAGCTTTGGGCTTTTGGTATCAATAATTTGTATATTCCCATTGAAATTAAAAAAATCTGATTGGCTGTTAGTGGCTCTGCCCCCTTTCTGAATTTGAACCCCAGTCACCCAGTGACTAACAGTACCAGGTTTGAAGCATCTGCTATTAACAGTGTAAGAATGGCAGCAATGTAAATATTCCCTTTGAAAATCAACAGGTGAATTTTAATTGGCTGTTGTAGGCTCCACCCACTCTTGAATATTCATCCCATTTACCCAGTGACCAACTGTGCAAAGTTTGAGAACCCTGCCAGTAACAGTGTAAGAAAAACAAAAATTTGCTTTCCTAAAACAGAAAGAATTTGCGATAATTCAGGTTGGAGTGAGTTCGAGATGTCTCCCAGAGCACCACTGCTGAATATATGCAAATTAACCATTGTACCCTTAGAAGCTAAACACACCTCCAGAACCGCTGGATTGCAATGATGTGTCAGCTTGTTAAATTGTACAGAGCCATAATAATCCAACATGCATACAGACTGTTTCGGATTGTTTGATCCTCATCAGTGCATGGCATGGATTAATTTGGCTCTATGGAGTAGGGCTTGTAAACCGAGAGGTACAGACTAACCAGCAAGCTCATGGTGACCATGAGCTTGCTGCTTAGTCAGTAACAGTGTAAGAATGGCTGCAGTTTATATTTTCCTAGTGAACTTTATTTTTGGCTCCGCCCACTTTTTGTAACCATTTGTAACACTTGTAACACACAGTCACTCAATGACCAAGTTTGTGAGCTTTCAGCTTCCTGGCATCAAAAATGTGTGAATGGAAGCAATTTATCCACCAAGAAAGTCTGATTGGCTGTTTTTTGCCCCGCCCCTTTAGTGAATTTGGACCCCAGTCACCCAATGACTGACTGTAGCAAGTTTGAAGCCTCTGTAAGAATGGCAGCAGTTTTAATATTCCCCTTGAAAATCAATAGGCGACTTTTGATTGGCTGTTGTAGGCTCCACCTACTTTCCTTAATATTAATCTCATTCACCCAGTGATCAAGTGTGCCAAGTTTGAAAACCCTGTGATTAACAGTGTAAGAATGGCTGCAGTTTACATTTTCCCATTTAAAATGAATGGCTGAAATTTGATTGGCTGTTTTATGCCCCGCCCACTTTTCCTGGATTTGTAACCTCGGTCACCAAGTGACCAACTGTGCCAAGTGTGGGGACTCTGGCTTGATTACTGTGAGAATGGCAGCCTTTTACACATTTTTTCCATTCACTTAAATGGGTGGAATCTGATTGGCTGTTTGTAGCTCCGCCCAGGTGTGCAGGGGGGACGGAAGACCCCCAGAACATATCATCCCAGGTAGTCAGGGATCTGCATACCAAGTTTCATTAAAAATCGGTCAAGGAGTTTTCGCGACACACACACAAAGACCACACCAAGTTATGGCGGGGAGAGTACTGAGGAAATGACAGCATCTGTATCCACAAAATGTACTGAGGTATGTGAAGAAGGGTTCCACAGAAAGTCATGCAGTAAAATATGTCTGGTCAAGGTATATCCAGAAGGATGAGCACAGAGCGCAGTGAAGATGTATGCTATCCTTGACGACCAGAGCAATCGTTCATTAGCAAGTCCAGAATTCTTCAGCATGTTCAATATTTAAGGAGAAACCTGGCCCTACACTTTACGAACTTGCTCAGGCCTGGTTAAGGTATCTGGAACAAGAGCACATGGTTTTGTGGTAGCATCTGAGTATGGAAACACAGAATTTTTACTTCCAACACTTATCGAATGTGATCAGTTGCCAAACAATCGAGAAGAGATTCCTACACCAGAAGCGGCTCTTTATCATCCTCATATGAAACACATGGGGCCATATTCTATTGCTGAACTCGCCAGCGCTAAGCACTGGCGAGTTCTTAACTTAGGCGATGGGGGCATCGCCTAATCTAATTAAACTTTAGACCCCCCCAGGCAGAAAAGAACTCGCTTGGGCGATATAATCGCCCAGCGAGTTCTTAACACAGAATCCAATTACCCTTATCATGTCTCCGGGAAGCGATGCTTCCCGGCAGACATGAGCGTTAGCTTAGACCTGCAAAAAGCAGGTCTAAACTAGCTAACGCACGTCGTCGCCGCAGCATCTGGGGGTCTACTTTAATAAGGAGACCCCCAGAGCTCCCCGTCGGGTCGCCGCACGGTTTAGAAGCCAGCGCGCAGCTCTGCCCGGCTCCTCTGTCATACGTACCGCCGCCGATCACCCGCCGCCTCTCGCCGCAAAATCCGTCACGTAATTACAGTGTATCTAACACTGTAATTACTGTGCGCATAGAAGGAGCCCGGGCAAAGCATCTTTGAATCTGCAGCCGGGCTCCCCATTGGTCTGCTGTCTGAGCCATTTTATTGGTTAAGACAGCAGACCAATGGGGAGCCCGGCTGCAGATTCAAAGATGCTTTGCCCGGGCTCCTTCTATGCGCACAGTAATTACAGTGTTAGATACACTGTAATTACGTGATGGATTTTGCGGCGAGAGGCGGCGGGTGATCGGCGGCGGTAGATGTCGGCGACCCCCAGATGCTGCGGCGGAAGATGTCGGCGATGTTCGGCGGGCGAGTGCGCATGTGTGGGGAGTGAGGCCGTGGTGCTGATGGACAGCACCACAGCGTAAACCTCACTCCCCATCGCTCGGTAACAGGGAGCATCGCTCAGGCTTTCGCCTGAGTAATGCTCCCTAACGATCGGCCATCGCGCGAAGGATATGGGCAATAGGATTTGCCGGTAATCCTCGCGCGATGGCAAGGTGATAAGTAGCTCGCATCTGCAAGCTACTTATCACCTTGAATAGGATATGGCCCATAGCCAGTTACATTCCACTGCTTGATGATGATGCAAAGATTCTCCTTCTTTTAGGCAGAGATATCCCAAGAGTCCATAAGGTGCGACAACAATGCAATGGACCAAATGATGCTCCTTATGCACAGAAATTAGATTTTGGATGGGTCATAATAGGAGATGTTTGCTTAAATACATTTCAAGAGTCTTATGATGTGTTCTCATGCAAGACCAGCATCAGAGAATCTGAATGCACCTTTCATTCACTTAAACATCCTTTTAACTTTCAAGTTCAGGAGAGTTTCAGTTTAAATACTTCATGCGATGTACAAAAGCAAATCAGTTGTACGAACAGTTCTCATCAAGACTTCGGTGACACTATATTCCAAATAACTCGTGATGACAATAAGACAGTTCCTTCCATTGAGGATAAAGAGTTCATAAACATCTTGAATAATGCATTCTTCAAGGATGAAAGTAACAGTTGGGTAGCTCCTTTACCATTTCGTTCACCAAGAATTGGACTTCCAAATAACAAGAAACAAGTTATTTCTAGGCTAACTTCACTTAAAAAAATTCTGAAGAACAAACCCGATATGAATGATCACTAGATAAAGGCAATCACTAGCGATGATGGAAAGGTTCGCAAGGTGAAAGTGAAGACAGCAAGAAATGGTAGTGTTAAGACTTTGTTTAGACCCATCACGGAGACAGTCTTACTCCTGTCTTCAAATGAAGATGTCTTATCTACTCGATCTAAGGGAACAGCCTGATATGCCTTCGAGTCTACTGAGTTACATCCTTTCTCCAGTGATGGAAGATTCTCCAAAGATCTGCATTCAAGAATTAATGTTTATGTTTTCTCTCTTCTCTACAAGTCTTAATTATACATAGTTTTCAATGTTAAATTGTATTATATATAGTGGTATCTACCGATACCAAGCGGGGAGTGTGCTGTCACAACAGCCTCCTTTAATGTTATTTAACATTATTTATATTCTTTGTAATAGTATATTCCAGTCCCCCTGCAAGATGTAGTTATTTAGCATTTCCCAACTGTTACTCCCTGCTCAACAGCCTTGTCTAGATGTTTCTGCAACAGTTGAGTTCAGTTAGTGAGGAGATCCTGCTGTGCTTGTAGTCGCATCGTATTTTTACCTATGAATATGCTCTAAAAAAAACATCTTTGTATGCTTTCAACGCAAGTAAAGATACTACAGATTATACTTGGAGTCATTATTTCATCGAGTAAACTGCCTGTGGAGGTTTCTAAATCAGTGTGGAGTTATACTGCTATACAGACTGGGTCTTCTGGAGTATGCCTCACACATAAAGCGGGAATTCGAAACAGAACATGTTGTGTATCATCTTTAACTTCCCTGGCATTCTGATAATGCGCAGCCGCATGGCTGCACATGTTTTTTTAAACTTATTTTTTTTTTAATCATGTAGCTAGCCTAGCGCTAGCTACAGGATACCCCCCTCCCAGCGGAATCCCACCCACCCTTCCGATCGCCGCCGGCGATGATGGCCATCAGGAGATCTCGTTCTGAATGGGATCTCCGTCAGGGCTTCCCCCATCGCCATAGCGACGACCGGAATGACGCCATCGACGTTGTGACGTTATAGGGAGTCCCAATCTACCCCTCAGTGCTGCCTGGCACTGATTGGCCAGGCAGTGCACGGAGTCTGGGGGGAGGGGGGGGGCGCTCGTTACGCGCTGGATAGCGGCGCATCGGCGGCGAGCGCTAGGGAGGTTAAAGGGACTCTGAGCAGTCCCCTAAAATCAAAAATTTCACTTACCTTGGGCCTCCTCTGGCCCGCCATAGGCCACGAGGTCCCCTGGCATCATCCTGGCTCCTGCCCGTATCCTTCCGGTGGCTCCCATTACTGGCGACACCCGGGCTGCCGGCTCTTCCTGGTCTTTGACGCCGCTCGTCATCACGCCGGCCTCTATGCGTCATCACGCCGGCCAGCATGACAGGCCTGCGCATGCGTGGTTTAAGTGAAATTATCATTTTAGGGAACTGCTCAGAGTCCCTTTAAAGATGTAGTAATTTACCTATATTCTAAAGGTAATTGAAGGTCATCTGCCGAAGAAGTTATGTATTAATGCAACCATTTGTGACCAGTCCCCAATAGCTCCGTATACCATAATAAAGTTCCACCTCTTAGATCCTCCTGAGAATATAAATGAGAGACTATGTGTTCAGAGGTGACTGGCATAGGGAGTTTAATATTTGTGATTAGGTGCTTAATACGAAAACATTTGAATATATCTCTAGAGGAAATGGGAAATTTTTCTCTCAGTTCCGAAAAAAAAGTAGTAAGCAGTCTTAATGAGTCTGAGGGAAATAGGTCAGATATTAATAAAACGCTGGCTTTTTTTCCATTCTGACAGATTTAAATCTGAAAAAAGCCGCAGAAAGAAAATCAATTGGGAGACTCAACAGTCGAGGTTCAGCATTGTCTCTAGGGGCTTAGGGGTTGCCAATAATGTAGCTTGAACTGTTGGGTACGTGGATTTGATATTACTGATGCCTAGTTAAGTGAAACCATGTTGACAGTGGGACTAGAGAAATAAAATTTTCTATATGGACCCCTTTTTTTAGACTAGTTTTCCACCAATCTTTGGAATGCGCAGTTGCTTCTAAATTCAATCATAATATAATTTATTTTGGTGAACACAAATCCCGGTTTTCCATTATCCCAATTGATGGTGACCACAATGCAAGAAAGCCTAGTTAGAAGCAGTAAATTTGGGCGCATGCGGCAAGTGGACTAATTAGGCGCGTCATAGGCACCAATGTATTTTAGCTGTATTTGTGCACAAGAGTGGAAATTTGGGTGCCTGATAAACAGCGGGTACTGGTACATCATCCGTTATTTGTCTGGCACCCAAATTTCACCTCAAGGTGCCTATGGCGGTGCCCGAGAATTCAGAGTTTGGTGACAGCGATGGGGTGGGCAGGTAATTAGGCATTAGGTAGATAGTTTGGGGGGTGGGGGTTAAGTCAGGTAATTTGTGCATATTTGCATTAGGAAGTTAGTAGTGATGAGCGAAAATGTTGATATTCTTTTCACATTCAGTTCCACGAAAATAATGTACTTTCCAGTGAAAATGCCTTTAAAAATGATTTTGTAGGTCCAGGGCCGGATTCACCTTAACCACTTGAGGAACGTAGGCTTACACCCCTCTAATAACCAGGCTATGTTTTACCAATTAGGCCACTGCAGCTTTAAGGCCCTGCTGGGCGGCCGTACAACACAGCACACAAGTGATTCCCCACCCCTTTCTACCCACCAACAGAGCTTTCTGTTGGTGGGCTCTGATCCCTGCTGGGATGTTTATTTTTTAACAAATATTTATTTTCTTTTTTTTTCAAATATATATACAGTATATATACATTGCATTGTTTGGCATCAGTAATTTGCATTGCAATGAAACAAATCTGATTGGCTGTGGCTCAACCCTCTTTTCTGAATTTGAACCCCAGTCACCCAATGACCAACTGTACCAGGTTTTAAAGGGATACTGTAGGGGGGGGTCGGGGGAAAATGAGTTGAACTTACCCGGGGCTTCTAATGGTCCCCCACAGACATCCTATGCCCTCGCAGCCAATCACCGATGCTCTGGCCCCGCCCGGGTTCACTTCTGGAATTTCAGACTTTAAAGTCTGAAAACCACTATGCCTGCGTTGCCGTGTCCTCGCTCCTGCTGATGTCACCAGGAGTGTACTGCACAGGCACAGACCATACTGGGCCTCCTGGTGACATCAGCGGGATCGAGGACACGGCAACGCAAGCGCAGTGGTTTTCAGACTTTAAAGTCTGAAATTCCAGAAGTGAACCGGAGGTGGGGCCGGAGCATCAGTGAGTGGCTGCGCGGGCACAGGATGTCTGCGGGGGACCATTAGAAGCCCTTGGTAAGTTCAACTCATTTTCCCCGACCCCCTACAGTGTCCCTTTAAGCTTGTGTCCTTAACAGTGCAAGAATGGCAACAATTGAACATTCCCCTTGAAAGGCAATAAATGAATTTGGATTGGCTTTTGTAGGCTCCACCCTCTTTTATGAATATTAATCCCAGTCACCCAGTGACCAACTGTGCACAGTTTGAGAACCCTACAGTTAACAGTGTAAGAATGGCTGCATGGTTTACATTTTCCCAGTGAAATTTGTATTTGTCTCCACCCACTGATGACCCAGCATTGCCTGGGTATGTATTTGGCTGGTGTTGGCTTTGCCTACTTTTTCTAACAGTAACAGACAATTACTTAATGACCAAATTTGTGAGCTTTGCAGTCTTTGCTATCAATAATTTGCATTAAAATTAAACAAATCTGATGGGCTGTTTGTGTCTCCACCCCTTTTCTGAATTTGAACCCCAGTCACCCAATAAATAACTGTACCCAGTTTGGGGCTCATGCCATTAACAGTACAAGAATGGCAGTAATGAAATATTCCCCTTGAAAATCAATAGATGAATTTTGGCTTTTGTAGGCTCCATCCACTTTTATGAATAATAGCTGATGAATCGGCGTTGCCCGGGTATGTATTTGGCTGGTGTTAGCTCCGGCCACTTTTTCTAACCCTAACACACAAATACTCAATGACCAAGTTTGTGAGCTTTGGGGTCTTTGTCATCAATAATTTGTATATTCCCATAGAAATTAAAAAAATCAGATTAGCTGTGTGTGGCTCTGCCCCTCTCCGGAATTTGAACCCCAGTCACCCAATGACCAACTGCAGCAGGTTTATGGCATCTGTTATTAACAGAGCAAAAATGGAAGCAATTCAAATATTCCCCTTGAAAATCAACAGGTGAATTTTGATTGGCTATTATAGGCTTCACACATTTCCCATAATATTAATCTCAGTCACCCAGTGACCACACAGTGACCATCTAGGCAAAGTTTGAGAACCCTGCCATTAAAGGAATTATATCAAACTTTAACTATTTCTGTAAGCAGTATAAATCAATGTGCCAACGACAGTAAGTATGAGCACAGCATATAATTTTGCTGTGCAGCGTGTCATAGTCTTTATCTAACTACTGTCGGCATCCCCTGAGAAAACTGACGGCGACGGGGAATTGGGGCAGTCCATTATACAAGAGGGGAATCCTCTTGCTGCGTACAGCCATGCTTTATTTTATTCGAGCCGTAGAGGAAGATTTATACTATAATAAATCTTCCTCTACGGCTCGTCTACAGAGCAATGACGCAACATCCTCCAGCTCATTTGTTTACCATTGTGTAGCAACAAGGAATCACACAACGGCAGCTCAGCACAGAGTGAGAGAGACTCCTCACAGTAACATTATGGCTCGGCTCACATGCTGCATAACTTGCTATTCTGTGTGGGGAGAATCAGAATAGAATAAAGCATGGCTGTACGCAGCAAGAGGATTTCCTTCTTGTATAATGGACTGCCCCAATTCCCCGTCAGTTTTCTCAGGGGATGCCGACAGTAGTTAGATAAAGACTATGACAAGCTGCACAGCAAAATTATATGCTGTGCTCATACTTACTGTCGTTGGCACATTGATTTATACTGCTTACAGAAATAGTTAAAGTTTGATAGAATTCCTTTAACAGTGTAAGAATGGCTGCAGTCTATATTTTCCTAGTGAAATTTGGTTTTGACTCCGCCCACTTAAGGTAACCTTGACACGCAGTCACTCAATGACCAAGTTTGTGAGCTCTGGGGTCCGTGGCATCAATAATTTGTAATTTACCAGTGAGATAAAACAAATCTGATTGGCTGTTTGTAGCTCCACCCCTTTTCTGAATTTGAACCCCAGTGACCCAATGACCAACTGTACCAGGTTTGAGGCTTGTGCCATTAACAGTGCAAGAATGGCAGCAATTTAAATATTCCGCTTGAAAATCAACAGGTGAATTTTGATTTTCTTTTAAGTCTCCACCCACTTTTCTGAATATTAATCCCAGTCACCCAGTGACCAAGTTTTAAGCTTTTGGGTTTCTGCCATCAAAATTGTGTGAATGGAAGCAGTTTATCCAGTAAAGTAATCTGATTGGTTGTTTGTGGCTCCACCCCTTTAGTGGATTTGAACCCCAGCCACTTCATGACTGACTATAGCTGGTTTGAGGCTTCTGCAATTATTAGTGTAAGAGTGGCAGCAGTTTCAATATTTCCCTTAAAAATCAATAGGTGAATTTTGATTGGCTGTTGTAGGTTCCACCCACTTTCCTGAATATTAATCCCAGTCATCTATTGACCAACTGTGTCCCGTTTGAGAACCCTGCCAATAACAGAATGGCTGAAATCAATGTAAAAAATCTGATTAACTGTTTGTGGCTCCACCCCCTTTAGTGAATTTGGACCCCAGTCACCTATCAGGTAAGAGGCCTCTGCCATTAACAGTGTAAGAATGGTAGCAATGTAGATATTCCCCTTGAAAATCAATAGGTGAAATTTGATTGGCATTTCTGAATATTAATCCCAGTGACACATTGGCCCACTGTGTCAAGTTTGGGAACCCTGCCATTAACAGTGTAAGAATGGCTGCAGTTTATATTTTCCCCTGGAAAAAAATGTAGTTGTTGGCTCCGCCCACTTTTTCTAACCTTGACATACAGTCACTCAATGACTGAGTTTATAAGCTTTGGGCTTTTGGTATCAATAATTTGTATATTCCCATTGAAATTAAAAAAATCTGATTGGCTGTTTGTGGCTCTGCCCCCTTTCCGAATTTGAACCCCAGTCACCCAGTGACTAACAGTACCAGGTTTGAAGCATCTGCTATTAACAGTGTAAGAATGGCAGCAATGTAAATATTCCCTTTGAAAATCAATAGGTGAATTTTAATTGGCTGTTGTAGGCTCCACCCACTCTTGAATATTCATCCCATTTACCCAGTGACCAACTGTGCAAAGTTAGAGAACCCTGCCAGTAACAGTGTAAGAATGGCTGCAGTTTATATTTTCCTAGTGAACTTTATTTTTGGCTCCGCCCACTTTTTGTAACCATTTGTAACACTTGTAACACACAGTCACTCAATGACCAAGTTTGTGAGCTTTCAGCTTCCTGGCATCAAAAATGTGTGAATGGAAGCAATTTATCCACCAAGAAAGTCTGATTGGCTGTTTTTTGCCCCGCCCCTTTAGTGAATTTGGACCCCAGTCACCCAATGACTGACTGAAGCAAGTTTGAAACCTCTGCCATTAACAGTGTAAGAATGGCAGCAGTTTTAATATTCCCCTTGAAAATCAATAGGCGACTTTTGATTGGCTGTTGTAGGCTCCACCTACTTTCCTTAATATTAATCTCATTCACCCAGTGATCAAGTGTGCCAAGTTTGAAAACCCTGTGATTAACAGTGTAAGAATGGCTGCAGTTTACATTTTCCCATTTAAAATGAATGGCTGAAATTTGATTGGCTGTTTTATGCCCCGCCCACTTTTCCTGGATTTGTAACCTCGGTCACCAAGTGACCAACTGTGCCAAGTGTGGGGACTCTGGCTTGATTACTGTGAGAATGGCAGCCTTTTACACATTTTTTCCATTCACTTAAATGGGTGGAATCTGATTGGCTGTTTGTAGCTCTGCCCAGGTGTGCAGGGGGGACGCAAGACCCCCAGAACATATCATCCCAGGTAGTCAGGGATCTGCATACCAAGTTTCATTAAAAATCGGTCAAGGAGTTTTCGCGACACACACACACACGCACGCACGCACGCACGCACGCACGCACGCACGCACGCACGCACGCACACACACACACACACACACACACACACACACACACACACACACACATATATATATATATACACACAGTGGTGTGAAAAAGTATTTGCCCCCTTCCTGATTTCTTATTCTTTTGCATGTTTGTCACACTTAAATGTTTCTGCTCATCAAAACCGTTAACTATTAGTCAAAGATAACATAATTGAACACAAAATGCAGTTTTAAATGATGGTTTTTATTATTTAGTGAGAAAAAAAACTCCAAATCTACATGGCCCTCTGTAAAAAAGTGATTGCCCCCCTTGTTAAAAAATAACTTAACTGTGGTTTATCACACCTGAGTTCAATTTCTGTAGTCACCCCCCAGGCCTGATTACTGCCACACCTGTTTCAATCAAGAAATAACTTAAATAGGAGCTATCTGACGCAGAGAAGTAGACCAAAAGCACCTCAAAAGCTAGACACCACGCCAAGATCCAAAGAAATTCAGGAACAAATGAAAACAAAAGTACTGTAATTGAGATCTATCAGTCTGGTAAAGGTTATAAAGCCATTTCTAAAGCTTTGGGACTCCAGCGAACCACAGTGAGCCATTATCCACAAATGGCAAAAACATGGAACAGTGATGAACCTTCCCAGGAGTGGCTGGCCGACCAAAATTACTCCAAGAGCGCAGAGAAAACTCATCCGAGAGGCCACAAAAGACCCCAGGACAACATCTAAAGAACTGCAGGCCTCACTTGCCTCAATTGAGGTCAGTGTTCACGACTCCACCTTAAGAAAGAGACTGGGCAAAAACGGCCTGCATGGCAGATATCCAAGGCGCAAACCACTTTTAAGCAAAAAGAACATTAAGGCTCGTCTCAATTTTGCTAAAAAAACATCTCAATGATTGCCAAGACTTTTGGCAAAATACCTTGTGGACCGACGAGACAAAAGTTTAACTTTTTGGAAGGTGCGTGTCCCGTTAAATCTGGCGTAGAAGTAACACAGCATTTCAGCAAAAGAACATCATATCAACAGTAAAATATGGTGGTGGTAGTGTGATGGTCTGGGGTTGTTTTGCTGCTTCAGGACCTGGAAAGCTTGCTGTGATAGATGGAACCATGAATTCTACTGTCTACCAAAAAATCCTGAAGGAGAATGTCCAGCCATCTGTTTGTCAACTCAAGCTGAAGCAATCTTGGGTGCTGCAGCAGGACAATGACCCAAAACACACCAGCAAATCCACCTCTGAATGGCTGAAGAAAAACAAAATGAAGACTTTGGAGTGGCCTAGTCAAAGTCCTGACCTGAATCCTATTGCAATGTTGTGGCATGACCTTAAAAAGGCAGTTCATGCTAGAAAACCCTCAAATAAAGCTGAATTACAACAATTCTGCAAAGATTGTAGAAAGTGAAATCCGCACGATGTCAGTAGAATTCTGCAAAGATTAGTGGGCCAAAATTCCTCCAGAGCGCTGTAAAAGACTCGTTGCAAGTTATCGCAAATGCTTGATTGCAGTTATTGCTGCTAAGGGTGGCCCAACCAGTTATTAGGTTCAGGGGGCAATTTCTTTTTCACACAGGGCCATGTAGGTTTTGAGGGTTTTTTTCTCACTAAATAATAAAAACCATCATTTAAAACTGCATTTTGTGTTCAGTTATGTTATCTTTGACTAATAGTTAACGGTTTTTGATGAGCAGAAACATTAAAGTTTGACAAACATGCAAAATAATAAGAAATCAGGAAGGGGGCAAATAGTTTTTCACACCACTGTATATATTTTTAATTTTCCCCACCCTCCCTTCCCCTGCCAGCCAATCACAGCGATTGGCTCTCATAGACATCAGCCTATGAGAGCCGACTGCCATAGATCACAGCGCTTTACAGTGTAAATAGGCGACAGTTTTGCCATCTAACAGTCTTCTAGCAGTGATTGCCGCCCCCCGGTAGCCCGACGATCAATGACGGGAACATGTTTCCCATTCATTGATCCATGTCCCCGGAAGAAAAACCGACAGTCTCTTATCAGAGTCTTTCTGAAAAAAAAAAAGTTTCCTGTCCTCTTCTCGCTTCCTGGAAGCGAGAGGGACCAAAAAAAAAAGTTTATTACATTTAAAATTAACTGTTTATTTCCCACACCAAAAATTACCCCCAAAAATGTTAATAAAAAAAAGAAAACAAAAAACATACATAGTTACCTAAGGGTCTGAACTATTTAAAT
The DNA here is from genome assembly GCF_040937935.1 of Hyperolius riggenbachi. Taxonomy (NCBI): domain Eukaryota; kingdom Metazoa; phylum Chordata; class Amphibia; order Anura; family Hyperoliidae; genus Hyperolius; species Hyperolius riggenbachi. The sequence goes on along the minus strand of NC_090651.1, from coordinate 340,215,599 downwards.
GTGCATGTAAAGAAGGTATATTACGAACATTTTTTAAATTATAAGCTTGTTAATAGTGATGGACTCAAACCTGAAAAAATGACCCTTTATTTCCCAAAAAAATATTGGTGCCATACATTGTGACAGGGACAGAATTTAAATGGTATAATAACCGAGACAAATGGGCAAATGAAATACATAGGTTTTAATTATGGTAGCATGTATTATTTTAAAGCTATAATGGCTGAAAACTGAGAAATAATGAATGTTTTCAATGTTTTTTCTTAATACAGAGAGTGGGCGTGGTCATGGGAAGAACTAATAGTGCATGAACTTAGCAGCTGTGTAACCTGATGTCAAAGGGCCGGCCCGGCAAAATGTTGGATGAAGCCCCCTAGCCTTTAAATAGATAGATTACTATCAGTATAGGCATAGAATAAAGATACAAACACACACATTCCATTTTGAATGGTCAAATACGGACCAGTTTTACTACCCCCATGTAGTATGAGGGCCAACAGAAATTGAATACTATGAACAGAGCTGAGCTCTCATAATACCTAGAAGTAGTAAAATTGGCTAATCAACATTGTATGTGTGTACCAGGCATTTTAGCTAATACTGTACATACAAATAAAGGCATAGAGCAACACCTTATACTATACATACTGGAGGAAACAGATCAGCACACACCACAGATAGTTTACTACAAGTACAAGCACAGAGTGACAACTTATACTGTACATGCTTGGAGTAGAAATGAATGACACAATGGGGGTACAAATGAATGGTGCACACACTTCAGTGTGTTTACTATCAGTACAGGCACAGATCAACAGCTTATACTGGACATACTGGAGGTAGCAGAGATAATCACACACTGCAACTAGTTTACTATCAGTACCAGCACAGAGTAACAGCTTATACTGTACAAACTGGAGGTAGCAGAGATCAGCATACGCTGCAGGTAGTTTACTATCAGTACAGGCACAGAGTAACAGCTTACACTGGTACATACTGGAGGTAGTAGAGATCAGCACACGCTACAGCTAGATTGCTCAGTACAGGCACAAAGTAAAAGCTTATACCGGAGATAGCAGAGATCAGCACACGCTGCAGCTAGTTTACTATCAGTACAGGCAGAGTAACAGCTTATCCTGTACATACCGGAGGTAGCTGAGATCAGCCCGCACTTAAGTGAGTTTACAGGCAAAGAGTAAAAGCTTTAGCTACATGTGCACGCACACACACACACACACACACACACACACACACACACACACACACACACAGGCATAAAACACACACACAGAGGCACAGTCGCAGTTAGTTACTACTTGCTGCTGGCATGTGTGGCAGATGTGGCTAGTTCTGGCTGGGCTGGCACCTTAAGTGGTGTGGCAGTCTGCATCTGTCTGTGTGGGGGTCCTGGGAGACCAATCGGGAGTGCGGCAGGGAGCCAAGCTGAGGAGGTGACCCATGGAGGAGTCGTTGGCCACTCTAGGCTCAGGACTAGGCAGTCACCATCCTGAGGTTGTGAGATCCCTCTTTCCCGTGGCAGGTCAGTGGCCGCTGTGGGGAATGGAGCCCTGGAGCTGCACGCTGAACTGGTGCCATGCGGGGGGGGGGGGGGTCAGCAGGCAGGCAGGCAAATGGGCAAATGTCATCTCGGCCTCAACTCCAAGTAGAGGGGCGGAGCTACTCACACTCTCTCCAGCCCCCTACCATTTCAATTCAATTATACGCCCCCTGGTCCCTGCCAAGTGGTTGGGGAAGGGGCGGATGGATGGATCCTCTGCTGGCCATTATTACAGCGAGCGTCGCCCACAACATGGTGGCCACTATCTTGCGCAAATGGTGGCCACGCTGAGCCGCCAAATGCAATATATTTTGGGCAGTCCATTGGGCACCTCCAGTGCGGCAATTAGGGGCACCCCAAGGCCATATTCGGGGCACGGGCAACGAATAAAAGATGCTAGCGACGCACCTGCTTAACCACTTCAGGACCACAGTGTTAAACCCCCCTAAAGACCAGGCCTTTTTACTGTTAATTGGCCACTGCAAATTAAAGGCCAAGCTGCAGGGCCGCACAACACAGCACACTAGTGATTCCCCCTCCTTTTCTCCCCACCAACAAGCTGTCTGTTGGTGGGGTCTGATTCCCTCCCCCCCCCCCCCCCCCGTGTTTATTTATTTTTTTATCAATATTCATGTGTTTTTTTAAATAAAAATTACAATTTTTTTTCTATTTCTTCCCTGCTCCCTCCCTCCCCCCGCCAGCCAATCAGCGTGATCAGCTGTCATAGGCTTCAGCCTATGACAGCCGTTCACTCCCCAGCATATGGAGGGGACAGCCGTGTCACACGGCTGTCCCCAGTACAGCGCTGCTGCCAATCGCATTGCTGTACATGTTATTTAGACGGCGCCGCTCGGAGACTGAAGCAGGAGATGCACGTGCAGCCTGCACACGATCTCCTGCAAACTGCAGCCCCAGGACTTGACGTCAATTGGCGTTAGGCGGTCCAAGGGCTGCCGCCGCGGCCACGCTCATGGGCGTGGAGCAGTCTTCAGGTAGTTAAAGCAAATCTGTAATAAAGAAAACTTCCCCTGGAGGGTACTTACCTTGGTAGATGGAAGCCTCTGGATCCTAATGAGACTTCCACCTGTCCTCTTCACCCTCCAAGATCCAGCGGGAAAGGTAAATATTGCAGGTGCTACTGTCAGCTGTATTTCGGGGCTGCCAGCAATGGATCCCTGAGGCTTAGGAAGATGGGGAAGCACCATTAGGATCCAGAGGCTTCCCCCTCCCAAAGTAAGTACCCCAAGGGGTACTTTTTTTGTTACTGTATTCCTTTAACCACTTGAGGACCAGAGGTTTATACCCCCCTAGTGACCAGGCCATTTTTCACAAGTCGCCACTTTGCAACTTAAATGGTTTATTGCGCAGTCATACAACCCAAATGAATTTTACCTCCTTTTCATCTCGCAAATAGAGCTTTCTTTTGGTGGTATTTGATTGCTGCTGCAATTTTTTTCTTTCTTATTAATAAAAAAATAGCAACATTGTTGCCTTTTTTTATCCCTCACCCCACCCCACCCCTTTAAATTGGCCCTACACTACAATGCATACACTACACTACACATATATAGCTATATGACTATGGCAGGGATTAGATTGTGAGCCCATCAGAGGGCTAGTTAAGTGACAAGGCAATACTCTGTGCAGTGCTACATTAGATGTCAGTGCTATTTCCACACTAATTGCCGATTTGAAAAAAAAAAAAAAGACCAGCCAGCCAGTGCTGATCAGCTACTGGCAGTAGTGTTGGGCGAACACCTGGATGTTCGGGTTCGCAAACGTTCGCCGAACATGGCCGCGATGTTCGGGTGTTCGCGCCGAACTCCGAACATAATGGAAGTCAATGGTAATGTTGGGCGAACAGTTCGGCTGTGTTGGCCGAACTGTTCGGCTTCCGAACCTCTCTGGACCTCTCTGGCCTCTTACTACTTCCGGGTCGCAATGACCCGGAGTAGTACGCCTGCGCTGGCCCGGCGGAGCGCGTCCTAGATCGCGCTCCCGTTGCCGGGCACTCTCTGCGCATGTGTGTGACGTCACTCATGACGTCACACACATGCGCAGAGAGTGCTTGGCAACGGGAGCGCGATCTAGGACGCGCTCCGCCGGGCCAGTGCAGGCGTACTACTCCGGGTCATTGCGACCCGGAAGTAGTAAGAGGCCAGAGAGGTCCAGAGAGGTTCGGAAGCCGAACAGTTCGGCCAACACAGCCGAACTGTTCGCCCAACATTAGTCAATGGGGACCCGAACTTTCGTGCTTTGTAAAGCTTCCTTACATGCCCCAAATTTGCAGGGTATGTGCACCTTGGGAGTGGGTACAAGAGGAAAAAAAATATTTGAAAAAGAGCTTATAGTTTTTGAGAAAATTGATTGTAAACTTTCAAGGGAAAAAAATGTCTTTTAAATGCGGAAAATGTCATTTTTCTTTGCACAGGTAACATGCTTTTTGTCGCCATGCAGTCATACATGTAATACAGATAAGAGGTTCCAGGAAAAGGGACCGGTAACGCTAACCCAGCAGCAGCACACGTGATGGAGCAGGAGGAGGGCGGCGCAGGAGGAGAAGGCCACGCTTTGAGACACAACAACCCAGGCCTTGCATGAGGACAAGAAGCGTGCGGATAACAATGCATTTTGTCGCCATGCAGTCATAAATGTAATACAGATGAGAGGTTCAATAACAGGGACCGGAAACGCTAACCCATCACAGATGTTCATTGTTCATGTTACTTGGTTGGGGTCCGGGAGTGTTGCGTAGTCGTTTCCAATCCAGGATTGATTCATTTTAATTTGAGTCAGACGGTCTGCATTTTCTGTGGAGAGGCGGATACGCCGATCTGTGACAATGCCTCCGGCAGCACTGAAACAGCGTTCCGACATAACGCTGGCTGCCGGGCAAGCCAGCACCTCTATTGCGTACATTGCCAGTTCGTGCCAGGTGTCTAGCTTCGATACCCAATAGTTGAAGGGTGCAGATGGATTGTTCAACACTGCTACGCCATCTGACATGTAGTCCTTGACCATCTTCTCCAGGCGATCGGTGTTGGAGGTGGATCTGCACGCTTGCTGTTCTGTGGGCTGCTGCTGCATGGGTGTCAGAAAATGTTCCCACTCCAAGGACACTGCCGATACCATTCCCTTTTGGGCACTAGCTGCAGCTTGTGTTGTTTGCTGCCCTCCTGGTCGTCCTGGGTTTTACGGAAGTCAGTCTGTCGGCGTACAACTGGCTAGAGGAGGGGGAGGATGTCAATCTCCTCTCTAAAGTCTCCACAAGGGCCTGCTGGTATTCTTCCATTTTGACCTTTCTGACTCTTTCTTCAAGCAGTTTTGGAACATTGTGTTTGTACCGTGGATCCAGAAGGGTATAAACCCAGTAATTGGTGTTGTCCAGAATGCGCACAATGCGTGGGTCGCGTTCAATGCAGTCTAGCATGAATTGAGCCATGTGTGCCAGAGTCCTGCCAGAATCCTCATCATCCTCTTGTGAGCGTTGTGATAGTTGTGATGCATCATAGTCGTCACCTTCTTCCTGGTCTGCTTCTGCTGACCATTCGCGCTGAATTGTGGAAGTCCAACGTGCACCGCTCTGGCCCTCGTCAGTGGTGGCATGAAATTCCTGCTCCAACTCCAGCTGTTCCTCCTCCTCTTCTTCGTCATAGCTGCTGGGGCCAGCATTTCCTGAGGCAGATGGCCTGATGTTGGTATCATTACGCTGATCGTTTTCTCCTTCAGATTCCCCCAGTTGCATCATGACAGCTGTTTCCTTGATTTTCAACATTGACTTCTTCAGTAAACACAGCAGTGGTATGGTAATGCTGACTGAAGAGTTGTCACTGCTCACAAGCAACGTGGATTGCTCAAAATTTTGGAGGACTTGGCAGAAGTCCAACATGTTGGCCCAATCGGATCCACAGAAGCTTGGCAGCTGTCCGGATGCACCTCGGTACTGCGCCATCATGTACTGGACCACTGCACTCTTCTGCTCGCAAAAGCGGGCTAGCATGTGCAGCGTAGAATTCCAGCGCGTAGGGACATCACACAGCAAGCGATGGTGGGGGAGATTGAAGCGCTCCTGCATCTTGGCGAGTGCCCCCGAAGCAGTACTGGAATTTCTACAATGTTTGGCCACTCATCGCACCTTCAACAGAAGATCGGCCACGCCTGGGTATGTCCTCAGGAACCGCTGAACTACTAGGTTCATCACGTGCGCCAGGCAAGGGATGTGTATCAGCTTAGCCAACCTTAAAGCCCGAATGAGATTACTCCAATTATCACACACAACCATGCCCGGTTTCAGGTCCAGCGGTGCCAGCCACAAATCCGTCTGTTCCTTTATTCCCCTCCAAATTTCCTCCCCTGTGTGCTGCTTATCCCCAAGGCAGATCAGCTTCAGCAACGCTTGCTGACGCATGCCAACAGCTGTGCTGCACTGCTTCCACGATCCTACTGCTGCTGGGTTAGCGTTTCCGGATGAGGTACAGCTTTGAGATGCGTTGGAGGAGAAGGAGTCAGAGAGGTAGGTGCTGCTGTTGTTATCCAGTGGGAGGGACGGCGGTGCAGCTGTTTGCGGCATGGGCAACACCCGCGCCGTAGTAGGTGAGGAATCGCTGCCAGGCTCAACAAGGTTCACCCAGTGCGCGGTAAGGGAGATGTATCGACCCTGGCCGAACGCACTCGTCCAGGTGTCAGTGGTGAGGTGAACCTTGCAGGCAACGGCATTCTTCAAGATTCGGGTTATTTTGCTGACCACGTGCTCATGCAACTCAGGCACTGCAGAGCGTGCAAAGTGGTAGCGGCTGGGAACCACGCAACGTGGGATGGCCACTGACATCATGCCCTTGAAGCTGTTTGTCTCCACCACTCGATATGGCAGCATTTCGCAGGTCAGAAGCTTGGCTATGCTGGCTGTTAGTGCCACGGCCCGGGGGTCATTTGCTGGCAATTTCCTCTTGCGCTCAAACATCTCCGAGACAGACAACTGAACCGTAGGGCTGCACACTGAAGGGCTGTTGGTTGTTGTGTTTGATGAAGACTGGGAGACCTCAAGAGCACTATTCCGGAAAGTGACAGTGTCAGCGTCGTCTGATGTTTGTGAATGTTGTTGTGAACCACGCAATGGCTGGGCTACTGCTGCTGCTGAGGAGGGTCTGGTGGTGAGTCTGGTGACCCCAAGGGAGGCAGTGTTGCTGGTACCCTGTCCTGCCGCGTTTGCCCACAGAGTGGGATGTTTGGATACCATGTGGTGGGTCATGCTGGTGGTGGAGAGGTTGTTAATATTTTTCCCCCTGCTCAGGCGGGTCTTGCACACCTTGCAAATCACCATGGTACCATCCTCACTGCAGTCTTCAAAGAAAGGCCAGACTTTGGAGCACCTGCCTTGCTGGCGATTTCTGTTTGCGCCTCTTTTGCATCTCACTTGAACTTCCACGCTTGTGGTGCCTGAAATTCCGCGCCGCCTACCTTGTGGCACAAGGCGAACTCGTGCAGCAGTGGGTTCTTCAACAGACTCATCTGTGCTGCTACGACGGCGATGTTCTCCTTCACATACAAAATCTGGGTCTGTGTCCACATTGTCCAAACCCTCCTCTTCCATCTCCTCAAACTCGTCATATGTGATTGTGGGCCGCCGCCGTGGAGTAGAGCTCCCCAGAACAACCTCTGCGCAGCTCACTCCAACGTCGTCTTCCAGATCTTCTCGGCCGACCTCCTGCAATTGAAACCCCTCCTGCCCAACTTGCTCTGGGATTTAGGTTTCAAAGTGCTCGGACTCGCCTTGCATTTTAGTGCGCGGTGCATTTCCCACAGTAAATGGTTGTGAATCCGGGCACAACATTTCAGGCTGTTCCATTGACCTTTGAAAGGTGGAAGTTTGTTGGGCTGGGAATAGCTCCTGCGAATACCCCATTGTGTCCTGAGGAAATTCTTCGGACTGGTTATTTGGCAGTTGTGTGCGTGGTGTCGCTGCCGGTTGTGTCAGCTTTGTGCCCACTGGCTCCTTGTAACTGGCTGAGGACTCGGACCTCGTGCGTGATGTGCTGGTGCTGATTAACCCACTGCTGGATGCTTGAGAGGTCATCCAATTAATTATCTGGTCCTGTTCTTTTGGATTTGTGAGGGTTGATTTCCTGGACAACATGGGCGGTATTGAGTGGGTTTTCTTCGGTGCTCCACTGTGGCCTGTACGTGAACCGTCAGGGGAAACACCTCTTCCCTTGCCCCTCCCTCTTTCACAGGATTTCTTCTTCATTTCACTTATCCTTAAAGTACACGCTGACTGGCAGCAGTACAGAAATGCTATATAGTGGTGGGTGAGCGGTGTACTACTATTCCCAGCAGCGACACAGAGCACAATGCTATACAGTGGTGGGTGAGCGGTGTACTACTATTCCCAGCAGCGACACAGAGCACAATGCTATACAGTGGTGGGTGAGCGGTGTACTACTATTCCCAGCAGCGACACAGAGCACAATGCTATACAGTGGTGGGTGAGCGGTGTACTACTATTCCCAGCAGCGACACAGAGCACAATGCTATACAGTGGTGGGTGAGCGGTGTACTACTGTTCCCAGCAGCGACACAGAGCACAATGCTATACAGTGGTGGGTGAGCGGTGTACTACTATTCCCAGCAGCGACACAGAGCACAATGCTATACAGTGGTAAGTGAGCGGTGTACTACTGTTCCCAGCAGCGACACAGAACACAATGCTATACAGTGGTGGGTGAGCGGTGTACTACTATTCCCAGCAGCGACACAGAGCACAATGCTATACAGTGGTGGGGTGAGCGGTGTACACAGAGTGGCTGTAAACACAATGCTATATAGTGTGGGTGAGCGGTGTACTACTGTTCCCAGCAGCGACAAAATGACTGGGGGGACCCTGGCTAGCCTGGCTGGAGAGAGAACTACCCTGTAGTGTTGTCCGGATCATGAACGATTCGGATCTTTGATCCGAATCTATTTTGTGAGTCGAATCATCCGAATCATCAAAATGAGTGATTCGGATCGCAAAAGGGGGGTGGGCGGAGCGACATGCCCCCTCTCAGCGGGCAGCGGGCTCCTGGAATCAGAGCAGAGATGGATCGCTCTGTTGGAGGGGGACTCAGGGGAGCCAGCCTTGCAGGGACAGGTAGAGGGGACATGGGTGCCACTGCCAGATATGTGTAGAGCACACATACTGGCTGAAATGTGCTGCTCATTACAGGCTGCCTGTTCCATAGTTGTGCACAGTGATCACATTGGAAACTTTTGGCTCAGCTCAGCACAGCTCAGTAACTTTGCAGGCGCTGTGATTGCAGGGCAATATGATCCTCCTGCACTCGCTCTAAACAGTTGCACTTATCTTCTTGGAATGCTTTCTTTCACTGTGCGACGTTTCCATTCAAGGTATACAGATGAACATATAGGTGAAATATATGTAAAGCATATGAATGCAGCATGTGGGTATTGTGTGCAAACAGACATTTCTGCTCTCTGCTCGTCCCTCCTCCCATCTCTGTCCACTCCCTGCCCTCTGCCCATCTTCTCCCCTTCTCTGTGTGTCCACCCCCTCTCCTTCTCCTGTCCTGCTAGTCATTTCACCCCCCGAATGCTTCCCTTGTAAAATGATCCGAGATTCGGATCAAAGATCCGGATCTTTTCAATGATCCGATTCGAACCATCCGGATCATTGAAAAGATCCGAACTTCCCATCTCTACTACCCTGCCTGCCTACCCAAAGCTAAACCCACAGACAAATGGCGGAGAAATGACGTGGATCGGGTATTTATTTACCCGAACCACGTGACCCGTTCGGCCAATCAGAGCGCGTTCGGGTCCGAACCACGTGACCCGTTCGGCCAATCACAGCGCTAGCCGAACGTTCGGGGAACGTTCGGCCATGCGCTCTTAGTTCGGCCACATGGCCGAACGGTTTGGCCGAACACCATCAGGTGTTCGGTCGAACTCGAACATCACCCGAACAGGGTGATGTTCTGCAGAACCCGAACAGTTGGGCGAACACTGTTCGCCCAACACTAACTGGCAGGCTGATTGCTGTGTCTATTGATGATCGTAATCAACAAATTATGATTTCACTAAAATTTGCGTAAATTTTCGCAATTATGCTTATACATAATTACGATTTGCAAATTCAATTGATTATGTGTAATCATTCGTAATTTTGCATAAAATTTTGCGAAATTTCGCGTAAATTTCTTGCCGACTTTAGCAGTGAATAGAAAAGCATCCATACATGCTATTGACACCATTGCTACATATGTTAAGGAGAATCATGGGTACAAGTAAAAAAAAAGAATTGTGCAAAAGGACCTTATAGTTACAAGTTAGAAACTCGATTTTAAAAATTCAAGTAAAAATGGTTTTTAAACTTAGAAAAATGATAGTTTAAAAACCATTTTCTTTGCATTTTTAAAATCAAGTTTCTCAAAAACTACAAGGTCTTTTTGAAAAATTATTTTTGTGATCTATACCCACTATTCTGCTTAACATACTGTATGTAGCACATGAGTGTTACGATACCTCTGCACTGGTAACATAAAACATCACATGCAGTGCATAGGAATTGCAAGAATTGCAGGTTAGTCACTAATGTGGAAATACACCAAGACTCAGGCCAGGAATAAGGAAAAATAACAAAGGTTTATTGCAACATAAATTAAGCACATAGCAAACGTACATTAGCTTCATGCATGGAAACCAGGCAAGAATAAGAAAATATGCAACTGCAAAAAGGAAACCATATCCAGGACTAGTAATAGTCAGGGATATATATACACTGAGGGCTGGTGCACACCGAGCGGCTTTTTCCGCGTTTTCAGATCCGTTTGCGGCTGCGGATCTGCTTGGTCAATGTATCTCAATGGGGTGGTGCACACCGGAGCAGGCGGCGTTTTGCAGAAACGAAAAATGCCTGGGTGAGGCATTTTTTGGATTTCGGATGCGTTTCTGCCTCAATGTTAAGTATAGGAAAAACGCAAACCGCTCTGAAAAACGCCTGTTCAGAGCGGTTTTGCAGGCGTTTTTGTTACAGAAGCTGTTCAGTAACAGCTTTACTGTAACAATATCTGATATCTACTATACTTAAAACCGCAGCAGCAATCCGCAAAACGCTAGCAAAACGCCTCATAAAAATAAAGAAAAGCGTTTAAAAATCTGCTAGCATTTTGCGGATCTGCTTGCGGTTTTTGGTGTGCACCAGCCCTGAGTGCTCCTTGCATATAGTGAATATGCAAGGCAGCCTTAAGCATATATCACTAGTGTGCACACTAAACCCTGGAACCTGGTTAATATATATATATATATATATATACACATAAACTATATACAATATATACATACACAAGGCGACTAAAGCAGATATCGACAGGCAACAGATAGTCATACAAACAGAGTCAAACCAGGAAATCATACAGAGATATAATCGCTTAGGCAAAAGATTAGTCGAGGAAATAGCAAAAAGGTCATACACGGCAGGTAACAAGAGCAAAGCAGGGAAGGCTAGAACTCGGGGATCAGGTCCTGGAAACAGGCTTGATGAACTAGCACTGAACTGGTCTGCTGAAGCTGGTTAAATGGTGTGCTGGGAGGTCAGGTGACAATGTCCATGTGATCCCAGACCTGTCTTCATTAGCAGTCTGTAACAGAAATGTTTCTGGAAATAGAGACCTCTGCTGGTGGGCAGAGAGCAGTTCAGGCTGCACAATCCCTGAAGAGATTGGTGACATCTGCTGGTGAGACATAGGAAGTCCATCCATAGAGTTCACGATGTTACCAGCAGATGCAGATCGTGACAATGAGCATTGCTATTACCTCTAAAGTCGGCACAAATGTATGCACAATTTCACAAAAATTACGTGAAAAATTACGTGAAATTATGAAATATTAATTTTACATACAAAATGATTTATGATTTTCTCTGAAATTTTGCATTACAATTACGATGCATAATTGCGAATTTCGATGCAAAATTTTGCATATGCAAAATTTTGGCCCACTACTGGCTGTGCCCCACATTGTTTACTGATTGGAGCTCGCACTTGTCCAAGCGCGAGCTCCCGTCTAATCTCGCCTCTCATGAGATGCCGCCATATGGCGGTGCTAAGGAACAACACGTTCCCGGCTGCCAATCTGCGTTAGGCGGTCGCAGAGTGATTAAGATTATTTTGTTTCCCATAATAAATTACCCTCATGGTGCATCATGGGTAAATATGCAAATAATGAGTGCCTCTACAAAACCCCTAGTGGTTCTTATGCTCCATGACATCACATAGGTATAAAATTAATTACAATGACTCAAAACAGGGGACACTGACTTCATTGTGATGAAATGAAGATAACACACACGGTACTTAGTAAAATGTGTGATTTATTAACCATTAATGAGAAGCTGTTGTCATCTGTGTCACTCTCTTCAGTACCTTCAGCACCAGCCAAATTATAGCTTTAACCGGAACCCAAAGTGAGAGTGCTATGGAGGCTGACATGCTTATTTTCTCTTAAATAATGCAACTTGCCTTACTGTCCTGCTGATCTTCTGCCTCTAAAGCCCATCTACACGATACAATTCCACGTGCGATCAGTCAAATTCGTTTGGATCAATTAAATCTGACATGTCCGATCGGGACTCGATCGATAGTGTGATCGACTTTGGTTAGTTATCAATGCAAAATCGACCACACTATCGATTGAGTCCTGATCGTACATGTTGGATTTAATCGATCCAATTAAATTTGATCCGATCAAATTTGATCAATCTCACGTGGAATTGTATCATGTAGATGGGGTTTAACACTTAAAGTCATAGACCCTAAACAAGCAAGCGTATCAGATGTCTATGACAAATCTGATAAAATCAGCTGCATGCTTTGAGGTGTGTGATTTAAGGCGCGTACACACGCCATATTGTTACAAACGACGGGTCCGTCAGACTCTCCCATGGCCAGTCATTCTGCCAACCGTAATACGGTAGCCTGTACTCACGTACTACTGTCGGCAGAACGACCGCCCCCGCAGGAGGGTCTGATGGACCCGTTGTTTGTAACAAAACGGCATGCCTACGCGCCTTTAGACCTTACTGACCAGAAAGATAAGCAGGACTGCCAGGCAACTGGTATTGTTTAAAAGGTAATAAATATGGCAGCTTACATAAGTCTCACACCTCGGGTTCGTTTTTAATAAAGCGCTCAGGGAGAGGACAGCTGAATGTCTGATGTTATGTTGTCACAACAGTCTCACACAAATAGAGCCTCCACAACACAATGGAATGAATATGAGGAAGCTTAACCAGCCACCTGCAGGCATGTCTCCACCTTCTCTTTGCTGTGTACCATCGCTCCTGGACAATGTATCAGGTTATTACATTGCAGTGTCATCTTCTGCAGAACCTTAACTGAAGTAATGCAAAAGGAATTCACTTACCTGGGGATTCTACCAGCCCCTGCAGAGCTTCTGTGCCCTCGCCAGTCCTTAACAATTCTCCGTTCCCCAGCTGTGGCTTAGTTCCTTTGTTGGCAGTCCACTGCGCCTGTGCGGCCTTGGCTGCACACACTCCCTCATATGCGTTCACGTTGGCAAGAGTGTCCTGCAATGGCGCAGTAAGAGCAACCCTCTTACTGCGCCTTTGCAGGATGCTCTTGCCGGCGTGAACGAGGATGCTCATGGCGCAGGGGACCGCCGAGCGACAGTTGGTCAAAAATGAAACTAACCCGTAGCTGGGGAACAAATGATTAAAGTGGTCTGAAACTCTGACATAAAATTCAATAACAATGTGTTTTCCTACTTTGTATTACTCATATAGTTATTTTTGTAGTTATCCCAGTTTCGATGCGGATTTGAAGCTTTGTTTAACCATTTCAGTGATGTTCTGCTAAAAAAAAAATGTATGTGATAAACAACTCAGCACACAAGTGATTCCCCCCCCCCCCCCCACTCTCCACCCCCTCTTTTTCTGCCCACCAACAGAGCTTTCTGTTGCTGGGCTGTGATCGCTCCCCCATGTTTATTTATTTGTTTTTTTTTTAAATATTTATTTATTTTCTTTAATAATACATGTCCCTATTTTTTTTTAAACCTCCACCCTCCCCCTGCCAGCCAATCAGCGAGATCGCCTGTCATAGGCTTCAGCCTACGACAGCGGATCACTTATTTGCTGCCCAAGGGGACAGCCGTGCCACACGGCTATCCCCAGTACAGCGCTGTCATAGATCGCAACGCTGTACAAAGTAAATAGATGGGGGTTTCGCCATCTAACAGTCTCCTAGCGGTGATTGCCACTGGGAGACGCCAACTGGCGTGGAGAGGTCCTGGGGCTGCCACCGCGTTCACGCCAATCGGCGTTACACAGACAGCAAGAGGTTAAAGGGACCCTGAGCAGTCCCCTAAAATCAAAAATTTCACTTACCTTGCTCTTTCTCCAGCCCACCTCAGGCCTCGAGGTCCCCTGGCATCATCCTGGCTCCTGTCCGTGTTCCTCTGGCGGATCCCGTTACCTGCCACACCCGGGCCAGGTGTTGGGCTGGCTCTTCCTGGTTTCTGACGCTCCTTGTCATCACACCGCTATGCGTCATCACAGCAGCCGGAGTGACAGTCCTGCGCATGCGCGGTTTAGATTTAGAAAACTGCGCATGCACAGGATTGTTACACTGGCCGACATAAGGAGGAGCGTCATAAACCAGGAAGAGCCGGTCCGACACCCGGGGCCGGGTGTCGCCGGTAACGGGAGCCGCCGGAGGGACACGGAAAGGAGCCAGGATGACGCTTGGGGACCTTGCAGCCTACAGTGGGCTGGAGAAAGCCCCAGGTAAGTGAAATTTTTGCTTTTAGGGGACTGCTCACGGTCCCTTTAAAGCTGTGAGGAATCTTTCAGAGCAAAGTAGAGATGCTGACTTTCAGACCACTTTAAGGACTGACGCGGGCACAGGATGGTTGCAGGGGTCTATCAGAAGCCCTAGGTAAGTGAATCTCTTTTTCATTACTTCAGTGAAGGTTCATTTTACTGGAGAATATGCATATAAGCAAGGTAAGTTATGCTCATCAGGTTAAGGGCCCAGGGATTCTCTCGCGTGTGTGTATATTATAGCAACCATTGTGGTCTAATTGCAGGCTGTAGCCCTGCTCCTTTGCCAGTGCAGCCCATTTATATAATGGTGTCAGTAGTGCAGTATATCACTACCTAGAGATCTTAGATTGATTCATGTGCATGCATGTGTTCCATAGAGTGGTAGAACCTGACATTGCCTCAGTGTGATTCTCAGGTTTGAGAACTTGAAATGTTTGTTTGCTTGCTTGCTGACTGTGTTGGGTAGAGTCTGACCTGGAGGGAACCTCAACACTGGTGAAAGAGTTTGTCCAAGTATTATGTATTACATTCTAGAAGACAGTGTAGGTTGTGGGACCAGTGTAGCTTAGTGTAGGTTGTGGGGCCAGTTTAGCTTAGTGTGGGTTGTGGGGCCAGTGTAGCTTAGTATAGGTTGTGGGCAGTGTTGATCAGATACCTCATTATCCTATTCGAGTTTGGTCGAATTCGGATAGTAAACTATCCGAATTCACTCAAAGTTCGATATTCGAGTTAATCGAATATCCGATTCGAACTCGGATATCCGATGTCGCTATCCGAGTCTGTAAGAACCAGCGTTGTTGCACCAATGGATTTGGCGTGCAGAGACCACCCCTGGAGTCACAGGGAATCTACAGCAATCATCAAAAGACCGCACCATCCAATATTCAAGTTTCAAGTTTCTTTATTTATAGCTCTTGTAAGAAGACATGATTAAAAGCAAATCTGCATGATGATGACGCACAGGCGTTTCGATACTTCTTTCTGAAATCATTGCAGCATCTGACACATCTGGTCAGATGCTGCAATGATTTGAGAAAGAAGTATCGAAACGCCTGTGCGTCATCATCATGCAGATTTGCTTTTAATCATGTCTTTTTACAAGAGCTATAAATAAAGAAACTTGAAACATGAATATTGGATGGTGCGGACTTTTGATGATTGCTATCCGAGTCTGTATTCAAGTAAAATATTCGAGCTGGCCTTAACCACTTGCCGACCGCCCACAGCCCATGGGCGGCGGCAAAGTGGACGCCTAAAGGACCGCAATACGCCTTCAGGCGGCGCGTCCTTTAGGCATGCCGGGGGAGCGATCGCGTCATTGATGACGCGTGCTTCCCCCGGCAACTGGCTCCGCCCACCCGCCGTAACATCCCGCCGGCCATACGGAAGCGCCGGCGGGATGTTAACCCCGCGATCGCCGCTACAAAGTGTATAATACACTTTGTAATGTATACAAAGTGTATTATACAGGCTGCCTCCTGCCCTGGTGGTCCCAGTGTCCGAGGGACCACCAGGGCAGGCTGCAGCCACCCTAGTCTGCACTCAAACACACTGATCTGCCCCCCCCGCCCACTGATCTCCCACAGCACCCCTCAGACCCCCCCCTGCCCACCCCCCAGACCCCTGTTTGCACCCAATCACCCCCCTAATAACCCATCAATCACTCCCTGTCACTATCTGTCAACGCTATTTTTTTTTATCCCCCCCCTGCCCCCTCCTGATCACCCCCCCACCCCTCAGATTCTCCCCAGACCCCCCCCCCCCAGCCCCCCCCCCCCTGTGTACTGTATGCATCTATCTTCCCTGATAACCTGTCAATCACCCGTCAATCACCCATCAATCACCCATCAATCACCCCCTGTCACTGCCACCCAACAATCAGCCCCTAACCTGCCCCTTGCGGGCAATCTGATCACCCACCCACACCAATAGATCGCCCGCAGATCCGACATCAGATCACCTCCCAAATCCATTGTTTACATCTATTCTCTCCTCTAAACACCCACTAATTACCCATCAATCACCCATCATTTACCCCCTATCACCACCTGTCACTTTTACCTATCAGATCAGACCCTAATCTGCCCCTTGCGGGCACCCAATCACCCGCCAACACGCTCAGATTGCCCTCTGACCCCCCCTTATCAATTCGCCAGTGCATTAATTACATCTGTTCTTCCCTGTAATAACCCACTGATCACCTGTCAATCACCTGCCAATCACCTATCACCCATCAATCACCCCCTGTCACCCCCTGTCACTGCCAACCATCAATCAGCCCCTAACCTGCCCCTTGCGGGCAATCTGATCACCCACCCACACCATTAGATCGCCCGCAAACCCGCCATCAGATTACCTCCCAAATGTATTGTTTACATCTGTTATCTTCTCTAAACACCCACTAATTACCCATCAATCACCCATCAATCACCCCCTATCACCACCTGTCACTGTTACCTATCAGATCAGACCCTAAGCTGCCCCTTGCGGGCACCCAATCACCCGCCCACACGCTCAGATTGCCCTCAGACCCCCCCCCCCCCCCCCCCTTATCAATTCACCAGTGCATTAATTACATCTGTCCTTCCCTGTAATAACCCACTGATCACCTGTCAATCACCTGCCAATCACCTATCACCCATCAATCACCCCCTGTCACTGTCACCCAACAATCAGCCCCTAACCTGCCCCTTGCGGGCAAACTGATCACCCACCCACACCAATAGATCGCCCGCAGATCCGACATCAGATCACCACCCAAGCGCAGTGTTTCCATCTATTCTCTCCTCTAAACACTCACTAATTACCCATCAATCACCCATCAATCACCCCCTATCACCACCTGTCACTGTTACCCATCAGATCAGACCCTAATCTGCCCCTTGCGGGCACCCAATCACCCGCCTACACGCTCAGATTGCCCTCAGACACCCCCTTATCAATTCGCCAGGGCATTATTTACATCTGTCCTTCCCTGTAATAACCCACTGATCACCTGTCAATCACCTGTCAATCACCCATCAATCACCCCCTGTCACTGCCACCCATCAATCACCCCCTGTCACTGCCACCCATCAATCAGCCCCTAACTGATCACCCACCCACACCAATAGATCGCCCGCAGATCCGACATCAGATCACCACCCAAGCGCAGTGTTTCCATCTATTCTCTCATCTAAACACCCACTAATTACCCATCAATCACCCCCTATCACCACCTGTCACTGTTACCCATCAGATCAGACCCTAATCTGCCCCTTGCGGGCACCCAATCACCCGCCTACACGCTCAGATTGCCCTCAGACCCCCCCCTTATCAATTCGCCAGTGCAATATTTACATCTGTTCTCCCCTGTAATAACCCACTGATTACCTGTCAATCACCTGTCAATCACCTATCAATCACCCATCAATCACCCCCTGTCACTGCCACCCATCAATCACCCCCTGTCACTGCCACCCATCAATCACCCGCTGTCACTGCCACCCATCAATCAGCCCCTAACCTGCCCCTTGCGGGCAATCTGATCACCCACCCACACCAATAGATCGCCCGCAGATCCGACGTCCGATCACCTCCCAAGTGCAGTGTTCACATCTGTTCTCTACCCTAAACACCCACTAATTACCCATCAATCACCCCCTGTCACTGCTACCTATCAGATTAGACCCCTATCTGCCCCTAGGGCACTCAATCACCCGCCCACACCCTCAGAATGCCCTCAGACCCCAGCCCTGATCACCTCACCAGTGCATTGCTTGCATCTATTCCCCCCTCTAATCACACCTTGAGACACCCATCAATCACCTCCTGTCACCCCCTAGCACACCTACCCATCAGATCAGGCCCTAATTTGCCCCGTGTGGGCTCCTGATCACTCGGCCAAACCCTCAGATCCCCCTCAGACCCCCTTCCGATCACCTCCCCAGTGCATTGATTGCATCTATTTTCCCCTCTAACCACCCCCTGAGACACCCATCAATCACCTCCTGTCACCCCCCTAGCACTCCTATCCATCAGATCAGGCCCAATACAACCTGTCATCTAAAAGGCCACCCTGCTTATGACCGGTTCCACAAAATTCGCCCCCTCATAGACCACCTGTCATCAAAATTTGCAGATGCTTATACCCCTGAACAGTCATTTTGAGACATTTGGTTTCCAGACTACTCACGGTTTTGGCCCCGTAAAATGCCAGGGCGGTATAGGAAGTGGAACCCCACAAGTGACCCCATTTTAGAAAAAAAAGACACCCCAAGGTATTCTGTTAGGTGTATGACGAGTTCATAGAAGATTTTATTTTTTGTCAAAAGTTAGCGGAAATTGATTTTTATTGGGTTTTTTTCACAAAGTGTCATTTTTCACTAACTTGTGACAAAAAATAAAATCTTCTATGAACTCGCCATACACCTAACGGAATACCTTGGGGTGTCTTCTTTCTAAAATGGGGTCACTTGTGGGGTTCCTATACTGCCCTGGCATTTTAGGGGCCCTAAACCGCGAGGAGTAGTCTAGAAAACAAATGCCTCAAAATGACCCGTGAATAGGACGTTGGGCCCCTTAGCGCACCTAGGCTGCAAAAAAGTGTCACACATGTGGTACCGCCGTACTCAGGAAAAGTAGTATAATGTGTTTTGGGGTGTATTTTTACACATACCCATGCTGGGTGGGAGAAATTTCTATGTAAATGGTCAATTGTGTGTAAAACAAATCAAACAATTGTCATTTACAGAGATATTTCTCCCACTTAGCATGGGTATGTGTAAAAATACACCCCAAAACACATTATACTACTTCTCCTGAGTACGGCGGTACCACATGTGTGGCACTTTTTTACACCCTAAGTACGCTAAGGGGCCCAAAGTCCAATGAGTACCTTTAGGATTTCACAGGTCATTTTGCGACATTTGGTTTCAAGACTACTCCTCACGGTTTAGGGCCCCTAAAATGCCAGGGCAGTATAGTAACCCCACAAATGACCCCATTCTAGAAAGAAGACACCCAAAGGTATTCCGTTAGGAATATGGTGAGTTCATAGAAGATTTTATTTTTTGTCAAAAGTTAGCGGAAAATTGATTTTTATTGTTTTTTTCACAAAGTGTCATTTTCCACTAACTTGTGACAAAAAATAAAATCTTCTATGAACTCACCATACTCCTAACGGAATACCTTGGGGTGTCTTCTTTCTAAAATGGGGTCATTTGTGGGGTTCCTATACTGAACTGGCATTTTAGGGGCCCTAAACCGTGAGGAGTAGTCTGGAAATCAAATTTCGCAAAATGACCTGTGAAATCCTAAAGGTACTCATTGGACTTTGGGCCCTTTAGCGCAGTTAGGGTGCAAAAAAGTGCCACACATGTGGTATTGCCATACTCGGAAGAAGTAGTACAATGTGTTTTGGGGTGTATTTTTACACATACCCATGCTGGGTGGGAGAAATACCTCTGTAAATGACAATCTTTTGATTTTTTTACACACAATTGTCCATTTACAGAGTTATTTCTCCCACCCAGCATGGGTATGTGTAAAAATACACCCCAAAACACATTGTACTACTTCTCCCGAGTACGGCGATACCACATGTGTGGCACTTTTTTTGCACCCTAACTGCGTTAAAGGGCCCAAAGTCCAATGAGTACCTTTAGGATTTCACAGGTCATTTTGCGGAATTTGATTTCCAGACTACTCCTCACGGTTTAGGGCCCCTAAAATGCCAGGGCAGTATAGGAACCCCACAAATGACCCCATTTTAGAAAGAAGACACCTCAAGGTATTCCGTTAGGAGTATGGTGAGTTCATAGAAGATTTTATTTTTTGTCACAAGTTAGTGGAAAATGACACTTTGTGAAAAAAACAATAAAAATCAATTTTCCGCTAACTTTTGACAAAAAATAAAATCTTCTATGAACTCACCATACTCCTAACGGAATACCTTGGGGTGTCTTCTTTCTAAAATGGGGTCATTTGTGGGGTTCCTATACTGCCCTGGCATTTTAGGGGCCCTAAACCGTGAGGAGTAGTCTGGAAATCAAATTCCGCAAAATGACTTGTGAAATCCTAAAGGTACTCATTGGACTTTGGGCCCTTTAGCGCAGTTAGGGTGCAAAAAAGTGCCACACATGTGGTATCGCCGTACTCGGGAGAAGTAGTACAATGTGTTTTGGGGTGTATTTTTACACATACCCATGCTGGGTGGGAGAAATAACTCTGTAAATGGACAATTGTGTGTAAAAAAAATGAAAAAATTGTCATTTACAGAGATATTTCTCCCACCCAGCATGGGTATGTGTAAAAATACACCCCAAAACACATTCTACTACTTCTCTTGAGTACGGCAATACCACATGTGTGGCACTTTTTTGCAGCCTAACTGCGCTAAGGGGCCCAAAGTCCAATGAGCACCTTTAGGCTTTACAGGGGTGCTTACAAATTAGCACCCCCCAAAATGCGAGGACAGTAAACACACCCCACAAATGACCCCATTTTGGAAAGTAGACACTTCAAGGTATTCAGAGAGGGGCATGGTGAGTCCGTGGCAGATTTCATTTTTTTTTGTCGCAAGTTAGAAGAAATGGATTCTTTTTTTTGTTCATCTTCTATGAACTCACTATGCCTCTCAGTGAATACTTTGGGATGTCTTCTTTCCAAAATGGGGTCATTTGGGGGGTATTTATACTATCCTGGAATTCTAGCCCCTCATGAAACATGACAGGGGGTCAGAAAAGTCATAGATGCTTGAAAATGGGAAAATTCACTTTTTGCACCATAGTTTGTAAACGCTATAACTTTTACCCAAACCAATAAATATACACTGAATGGGTTTTTTTTTATCAAAAACATGTTTGTCCACATTTTTCGCGCTGCATGTATACAGAAATTTTACTTTATTTGAAAATTGTCAGCACAGAAAGTTAAAAAAATCATTTTTTTGCCAAAATTCATGTCTTTTTTGATGAATATAATAAAAAGTAAAAATCGCAGGAGCAATCAAATAGCACCAAAAGAAAGCTTTATTAGTGACAAGAAAAGGAGCCAAAATTCATTTAGGTGGTAGGTTGTATGAGCGAGCAATAAACCGTGAAAGCTGCAGTGGTCTGAGTGGAAAAAAAGTGCCTGGTCCTTAAGGGGTAGAAAGACTGTAGTCCTCAAGTGGTTAAATAGCTTTTAAAACTTGTATTGGAGGTCAATGAGGCATGAAACCACCTTTTTTATGAAGAAAAACATCAAGTGATTATGTGGTGATGTAGTAGTTATAAAAAAGGTATCAAAAATAGTAAATTAACTTCATGAAAAGTGTTTGCATGAGAAGGTGTGTCCAAAATGGTTGGAAGTTGGAAGTCTTCATTTAAGTCATCATCTTCTTCTTCTTCTTCTTCTTCTTCTTTTTCTTTTTCCTTTTCTTTTTCTTTTTCTTTTTCTTCTTCTTCTTCTTTTTCTTTTACTTCTTCTTTTTCTTCGTCTTCTATATCTTCTTCTTCTTCTTCTTCATCTTCTTCTTCTATATCTTCTTCTTCTTCTTCTATATCTTCTTCATCTTCTTCTTCTATATCTTCTTCTTCTTCCTCTTCTTCTCTATCATTATATTATGTGTCTTGGTTTTCCTTTCTTTTGTAATATTTTTTTTACTTAATTTGTGGAAATATTTTATTTTAATAACACCATAGTTATATTATGTGGTGATGTAGTTAGGTATCAAAAATAGTAAATTAACTTCATGAAAAGTGTTTGCATGAGAAGGTGTGTCCAAAATGGTTGTTGGAAGTCTTCTTCTATATCTTCTTCTTCTATATCTTCTTCTTCTTCTATATCTATTTCTTCTTCTTCTTCTTCTTCTTCTTCTTCTTCTTCTTCTTCTTCTTCTTCTTCTTCTTCTTCTTCTTCTTCTTCTTCTTCTTCTTCTTCTCTATCATTATATTATGTGTCTTGGTTTTCCTTTCTTTTGTAATATTTGTTTTACTTCATTTGTGGAAATATTTTATTTTAATAACACCATAGCTATATTTGTGTTGATGGCATAATAGGTTTGTAGTGGCACATTGCAAGCCACAGCGCCTTTTTCTGTGTACCCTGGCGGTGGTAAAACACAGACATCAGCAGGAGGAGGAAGTAGTTGCAAGTTGTGTAGTAATAGCTGGTAGGAGAGTGGGTGGGCAGGTGGCAGCAGAAAATAGTTCTTCTTCTGTTCTCCCTGGCAGTGGTAGCAGCACACAGACAGCAGAAGCTCAATGCAGCTACAGGAAAAGGAGTAGTGTGTGTCAGGCAGTGTGATGTGACTGACATAATAGGCCCTGGTTTCTAGCGGTGGTACCAGGGCCGTAAATAAACAGCATGAGGTTCCAGACTGCGGTCGTGAAGCCCACATTGTGTCCAATACACAATTGGGACAGCACAGTTTTCAACCCGGACACCTCTAAATTAATTACAATTTTTTTTTCAAATTGATGCAGCTATTTTTGAGCATAATAGCTGGTGGCGCATGGGCAGCAGCACCTTGTAATGTGTTCCCTGGCAGTGGAGACACAGACAGCAGGAGGAAATACAACAGCAGGCAGCGTGAGGAGGATGAGTGTGTGGCAGACTGGCAGCAGGCAGCAGGAGGACAGGCAGTGAGACATAATAGGCCCTGGTTCCTAGCAGTGGTACCAGGGCCGTAAATAAACAGCACGAGGTTCCAGACAGCGGTCGTGAAGCCCACATTGTGTCAAATTGGACAGCACAGTTTTCAACCCGGACACCTCTAAATTAAATACAATTTTTTTTTTCAAATTGATGCACCACCTCTCTGAGGAGCAGGTGCCGTAAAGCATAGGACGCAGCCTCCTCCGTACAGCGCTGGCTGTGTGCGCTGTGTGGTGATTCGCTCCCCAGCTGTCAAGGACCCCTTTCACTAAGCTGGCAATGAAACGGACACCTATTGTTGTCCGTTTCTATGGCAACCCGATCGGCTTCTGCACTGCGTAGTCCTTGGTGGCCGGGCAGCGAATCACCACGCACACAGCGCACACAGCCAGCGCTGTACGGAGGAGGCTGCGTCCTATGCTTTACGGCAGCTGCTGTGAGCAGAGTAACTGCACATTAGTGCAGTTACAAGGAGGAGAGAGGTAAATAAGCTGCCCACAGGGGATTCAAATAACGGCAGCTCTTAGGTATAGTCCTGCATTGGCGTCGGAAAGGGAAAGCTACTGACGTGACTGCATGGCTATAAATCATTAGTGGCAGTAATCAATTACATTTATATTGGACTATATACTGTGTCATAACATTACTACAAAGAGACATATGTATGTTAAAGGGTCTGCAAAAGATCAAATTAGCAATAGTGCCCCTTTAAAATGTGAGCAAATCTAAAAAAAAGTAACTAGTGTGCCTTTGCAATACAGTTTGTGAAGAGGTTTATAATGTATAAGAGATCTGAAGTGCTGTCAGCTCTGCGATCATGGTGTATTTATATAAACCCTTCACCATTGGTGTAACTATCACTCCTTTAATATATAAAATATAGAAAAGTCCTTTAATATTCTTAATTAACCAGACATACTTACCTGTACCTTTAAGAATATCCTCGGAAATGGGCAATATAACGTGGTCAGACCACGCTCCAATACAGATATCTATCAGGAATACTTCCTTTACCAAGAAACCAAATTCCTGGAGACAGAATTACTCTATCTTAACTAACCCCACCTATAAACCCATCTTTGCAAATCACTTACAAGAATACTTTGATAATAACTCTACACCTAACATTAATAATCACATAATTTGGTCACATAAAGCCTATATGAGAGGCCTGTATTTCCAACAATGTGCCAAACTAAAAAGAGAAAGACAACAGACCTACTCACACTTACTATCTCAGATACAAACACTTGAAAAGTCCCACAAAAAATCCCAAGACTCATCGTTGAATAACCAACTTTATCATCTTAGACAGGAATTGAGAAATTTCCTCTTATACCAATATGAAGCCAATATGAGGAAACTAAACTCTACCAGATATTCTAACAGTAACAAAGCAGGAAAATATTTGGCGAGACTCATAAAGCATAGAAAATCCAAATCAATGATACATTCATTAATACATCCAAACACAAAAGCTAAAATCATGAACCCTAAATTTATAGCAAATGCCTTTGCAGATTATTACACCCAACTGTACAACCTCCAAAATGATACCAACACGGCCCAACCGACCCCCACTCTAATCAATGACTTTCTTTCTTCTATAGAACTACCCACGCTTAAATTAGATCAACTAGAAGGACTAAATACACCATTCCCCACGCTAGAAATAATCAAAGCTATTAAATCCTTAAAAAAAACAAAGCCCCAGGCCCAGATGGCTTTATAAATGAATATTATATGACATACTCCCATATACTAACACCTCTCTAAAAAGATTTATTCAACGACTTCATGTCAGGAACCCCTATACCCAAAGAATATCTACAAGCCACAATCACAGTAATCCCCAAACCGGGAAAAGACAAACAACATCCCAATAATTACAGACCTATCTCCCTTCTGAACACAGACACGAAATTATACGCCAAACTGATTGCAAATCGATTAATGCATGTAACACCAAACTTACTATTACCTGACCAAGTAGATTTTACAAAAGGTAGACAGGCGCCTGACGGAACAAGGAGAATGTTAAATTTACTGAGACACATAGGGCTTGATTCACAAAGCGGTGCTAACCTACTTAGCACGTCTAAAGTCTTTAGACGTGCTAACCAGGGTGCTAAGTAGGTTAGCACCGGAATTCTCAATCAGATCGCGTTTTACGCGCGCAATGTTTTATGCGTGCTAAGTCCCATAGGCTTTAATGGGCACTTCGCGCAGTGCGCCCTGCGCTCTGTGCAGTGTGCGCGTAAAGTTTTATGCGCATAAAGTTTTATGCGCGAAAAGCTGGTTTAGACGTGCTAAGGGGGTTTTCACAGGCGTGCTAACAGTTAGCACCGCTTTGTGAATCAAGCCCATAGAACTCTGTCGAACGCTTCTGTGCTCCTCACCTTGGATGCCGAGAAGGCGTTTGACAGAGTTCATTGGGTTTTTTTAAGAGCTACTCTCCTCAAATTCGGGTTCCAAGGCCCAATCTTAACAGCCATAATGGCATTATACACCAACCCCTCGGCTAAGGTTAATGCTGCAGGCTTTCTATCTGAGACCTTCGATATCTCGAATGGAACCCGCCAAGGGTGCCCTCTCTCCCCCATTATATTCTTTCTTTTGATGGAGACCTTAGCACAAAAAATAAGAACTACACCTGAAATACAAGGAATTTCTATAGGAAGCAAATCACACGTGATTAGCCTTTTCGCAGATGATGTTGCCTTGGTAATCTCAAAACCTCTAGAATCATTACAACATCTACTCACAGTTTTAACATCCTTCTCTGAAGCTTCATACTACAAATTGAACCAAACTAAATCATATATTTTAGGATTAAACATACCACCAAAACTCAGAGACTCCATATCTCGTAGTTTTGTATTTCCTTGGGCTGAAAAATCAGTACAGTGTGAGAAAACGGGGAAAAGCGCACACGTAGGCCCACATCCACTAGTATGGCTGAACCGCCGCATGCTCTGATAGCGGTGCGGACAGTTCCGCGTCCAGCGCGGCGGGTGCTTTACAACACATGTCTGGTGTGGCTGGGACTGATAGTCCACACAGGTTCCGAAGGACGCGCGCGCTGAGAGGCAGAACTTTTATGACAGCCAGAAGGAAGTCAGCTGACCAAGCCGGTCAGCTGACGATTCAACCAGTTCCCATTGGTCCAGCACTTAGGTAAGGCGCTGGAGAGCGCTTTACTATATATACAGGGTGCTGGTCATTCTCTGGTTGTCTGCTGTTGCGATCACTACGTGGAAGCACTCAGACCTTTTGTCAGAATCTGTGTTGTTATCCTGTTATACTTTAGACTAGTTCCAGGGTGTTGATGATCACGGACCTCACACCTAAGCCTAGGGACTTGTATTACCATTCTGTTATATTTCAGACAAGTTCCAGGGTGTTGATGATCAAGGACCTCACACCTAAGTCTAGGAATCTGTATTACCATTCTGTTATACTTCAGACTAGTTCCAGGGTGTTGATGATCAAGGACCTCACACCTAAGTCTAGGAATCTGTATTACCATTCTGTTATACTTCAGACTAGTTCCAGGGTGTTGATGATCAAGGAACTCACACCCAAGTCTAGGAATCTGTATTACCATTCTGTTATACTTCAGACTAGTTCCAGGGTGTTGATGATCACGGAGCTCACACCCAAGACTAGGCATTGTTTATTATCTGTTATGACTTTCTGCTTTTCTGACCACTCTTCTGATCACTGATTCGGTACCTCGCTATTTCTGATACTCTGTTGCCAAACCCTGCGTGCCTTAGGATTACCGAATCAGTCTCCTGTCTTTGTACTTTGTCTGTCCGTGTGTTGCCGACCTGGCTTGTCCGACCTCGAGAACTATCTCCTCAGTTAAGAGATAGTTCACAGATCAGTCAGTGACATCCTGCCTTTGGTGTCACTCACGGTCTGGGCCTTCCTACCCGTAGCTTGGCTCCTCCCTGCGGGAGAGTCCCAGGTTACTGGAAGGTACTTGTTTTGCAGGACAGTATTGTCTACTGCCCTGAAACCTGTTCTCCAGATATTGTCCTCAAAGTATTACTGTTGCACCAAACACTCATATCACTCAGGTGTCCAGAGGTTAGTAATATTTCTGATTATCGGTGATACTGCAGATCATCAATAATCAGGTATATCTGCATTTTTGGTGATACTGCAGATCACCAATAATCAGACCCTCTCTGTGTTACACCGATCGTTACATACAGTACCTGGGAGTCCGTTTGACACCGAAGGTCTCAGATATATTCAAACAAAATTATATACCATTACTTACAACTCTTAGAACTGAACTGAAGTCACTCTCTAAATTTTACTTGTCCTGGTCAGGTAGACTGGCCTCCTTCAAAAGGTTTTCACTACCCAAAATTCTCTATATATTTCGTACCCTGCCAGTACCCATTAAGAGTGCATACTTCCTAGACCTAAGGAAAACTATTAATAATTTTATTTGGGGAGGCCGTAAACCAAGAATTGCCTACAATCCTATGACTATCTAAACAACAAGGGGGCATTGGACTCCCAAACCTAGGAATGTATTACCATGCCTGTATTCTTGACTTTGCCAAAGCATGGTGGTCCAACTCCAAAGAAAAAAAATGGGTTTCGCTAGAAAAAGATATAATAAAAATGTGCCCGAGAGACCTACCATCTAGCATACTGTTGGGTTATAAACCTCCCAAACACTCCTTTCCAACCGTAGCTGCTACAATGTTGTCCTGGGAAGTCTTCTTAAAACACCCTCCACATGAAGGTATTTATACTCAACCCAGAATTCCTATCACAACTCTGCAAGTAATGATTCCAGATATCAATACATTACCTATGAGAGAGGCATAGCTAATGAATCTAAATTACTTATACAATGATCATAAGATCAAATCCTTTGCAGATCTAAGGACAAAATATGATCTTCCAGAAACCTACCAATTCACATACCAGAGAATTACCAGCTTTCTAAAATCTAACAAAACAATTATCCCAGAAGTAAATAGTCAGATTCTCACAATGCTAATGTCAGAAAGCGCGGAAGAGCCGCCGCCATGAGTCAGCGGCAGGCGGCTCTTTCCGAGCATAGAGTACCTGCACACGGAGAGGCAGCCGCCTCCTCTCAGTATGAGGCGGCTGTCTCCGTGCAGGATAGTGCGGAGCGTGGAGAAACCGCCGCGTTGGACGTGGCGGTTAGCGCGCATGTCCCCGCTGCGGAGACACCGCAGAGCGGGGCTGCTGTGGCTGGGACTCGTAGTCCCTCGAGTCTTAGAGTGACGCGCGCACTCAGGAAGTAATTAATGTCAGACCAAAGGGAGTCAGCTGACCTGGCTGGTCAGCTGACTCTGGCTCCACTTCCCATTGGTCCAGCGCTTGGGGTAGAGCTGGAGAGTGGTCTGTGTATATATACTGCTGGCTGGTCATTTCTCGGGTGTCTGGCGTTGCGATCACATATGTGGGAGCACCCAGATCCGTAGTCAGATCCGTTAGTGTGCCGGGACCAGCTGGAGCTGTAATCCTACACTAAGCTAGATTCTGTTGATAGCTTAAAGTACTAGTTTGATTGTGATTATCTGTTATGACCTATTGCCTGCTTGACCATTCTCCTGAACTCTGATCTTGTACCTCGATATTTCTGATACTCTGTTGCTGAACCCCGGCTCATTCCTAGACTCTGTTTCTGCCTCCTGATTTTGTACCTCGATCTATCTGATACCCCGTTGCCGAACCCTGCCTGTACTTTGACTCCGCCTTTGCCTCCTGATCTTGTACTTTATCTGTCCGTGTGTGTACGACCTGGCTTGTCCGACCTCGAGAACCGACCTTGCTGTTAGAGGCGGTTCCTCGCTCTGTTAGTGACCCTTCCTTCTGTGGGTTACTTCCAGACAATCCTTCCTTCAGTCAGCCTGACTCCTCCCGGCTTGGAGAGTCCAGGTCTGCGGAAGGAATCCGTGCAGTACTCCTGACTGCGCTGAGGCTTTGTCCTCAAAGTGTTACTGTTACACCAAAACACTACACTCTACTCAGGTGAACAGAGGTTAGCTTGTATATTGGATTATCGGTGATACTGCAGATCACTTATAATCTGGTATACATCTGTATTCCCTGTGATACTGCAGATCACCAGTAATCAGATCCTCTCTGTGCTTCACCGATCGTTACAGCTAAATTCCCCTCTTCCATCGACTGGAGGAATAAAACTATGGTACAATGAACTCATATCCACTAAACTATCTCCCATTGATAAGTACGTCAAAACATGGTCATATGACCTTAATATGACTCTAACCACCACTCAAATAATCTCTTCAATGAAGAGAATATCACAACTTTCCAAATGCAATTCCCACTGGGAACAATATATAAAGATACTCACACGTTGGTATATAATACCTAGAAAACTAGCAGCATTCGCAACTACCTCCTCACCCACATGCTGGAAATGCTCAGCTTGCATAGGAACACTAATGCACATGTTATGGGAATGTCCACTCGTTTCTGACCTCTGGAAATTGGTAGAACAATACATAAGACAGCAGTTAATACCGGGATTCTCCCTGTCACCACAACTAGCCTTATTATGTATAGATATAGATAAAATCGATCCTAAATATTGAATGCAGATCTGTCATATAATCATGGCAACCCAATGCACAATAACGAGTAACTGGAAATCCACAGATAAGTTAGATTTTGCCTCTCTCATAACATTATATAAGCGCAATATAACAATGGAGAAGTATCTTAGACCAGAGTTGCTTTCTTAATAGGTAACTGCATAAGACTAGCTAAGTCTAAGTAAACAATAAGATAATATAGTGGAAAAATTAATCAACAAAGTCATTATAAACAACTTTGTAAATGAGGTCATGTTTTATGGTTTATATTTTTATAAATGTGTTACGGTTCAATCTAATCTAATCCTTTCCTTTATGGTATAAGAATGTCACATTCTAACTATAAATCGGATCTTCTTATACGTTTACATACCATATATCCAAGGAATACAATGAGACTCCCAACTACATATCACAGGAAAACAAGCGGTCATCAAATAATCCACAGATTGCCAAAACGCTCGAACTTCCTTTTCCAACACAGACTAAATAAAGGACCAAAGTTTGGAACAATAGTACTAAATCTAATTGCAACACCCCTCGATTAACAGGTTTATTGACCACTGAGCCGATCGAGCACAACAGCTAGGAACTGAGTTACCAACCAGTCAGCCAAACTTGGTTAGCAATTGACTGGATGTGGTCCTCTCACCTAGCAGGATCCAAACTATACTATCACTGATAATGCAGATATGTAAAATGTCTGATACCAACCCTGTGCAAATGTTTTGACTGCAATAATCTTTAGGAGCATTGTATGTTAATATCAAAACACTTGGATGAATACACCTTACCATGTTAACCTGTTATTATATCATACTTGTAATAGTTTTGAAACAATAAAAATTTATTGTGGAAAAAAAAAAAGAATATCCTTGGAAATGGTCCCACGCCAATATCCTCTATCTTGCGATCTTGATTGAAGATCTCCGCACCCCACACCACACACACTGCCGTTTCCACGCACAGCTCTAGCTATACTTAATATAGCAAAGCTGCATCTATCTCCATCTCCCTCCGCAGCTTTCCACTGTCCTTCCTGCACACTGCACCTATCTCCCCCACCTACATTGGCACCCTGGAGCACCCTGATAGGTGCTATGGTCGCAAGATAGAGTTTATTGGCGTGGGACCATTTCCGAGGATATTGGCATGGGAACATTTTCTTAAAGGTACAGGTAAGTATTTCTGGCTAATTAAGAATATTAAAGGACTGCTCTCGTGGTTGCGTTTTTATTTCATTTAACCCTTTGTGGAAATGGGTAAGGTTCTCTTGGGAGGGGGGGGGGGTGGACATCTGGGGGTCTCCTTCTTGAAGGGGATTCCCAGATGCCACTATGAAACCCCCCAGGGAGTCATCACCCCCACCTCCTCCTAGGGCACTGGAGGTGGGGAAGAGCCCCTTGTCCATGGATTGGACAAGGGCTACAGAGGGAGGGGAAGGCTTGGCCCCCCTCCCCCCGGAGCCCCCCCATACCATGGACCATGCAGACTGGTATAGCTCAGAGTGCAAAGCCCCAGTCGACCGGGGCTCCACTTTCTGGCTATCCCAGCCTGCATGGGGGACAAGGGGTTAAAGAGGCTCTGTAGGGGGGACCCAACATCTTTTTTATTTCTCACACTCTGAACACATTTTTTTTTAAATATTGTTTCTTACTATCTTTTTAACATATCCTGCAAATATGGTGTTGCTAGGATGTAAGGGCCTTTGCTATTAACTTCTAAAGTCGGCGGGAATTGTTTCACTAAGAACTGTCATTTACCACATTTAAATGTAACTTTTTTCCTTTGAAACTTTAAAATCAATTTTCTCAAAAAGTATAAGGTCTTTTTGAAAATTGTTTCCTCTTGTTCCCACTGTTCTTATTAACATAACCTGCAAACTTGGTGTTTCTAGCTTTTAAGGGGGCTTTGCTAATAAACGTTAAAGTCGGCGGGCAGACATATTTTAAAACGTCAGCAAAGCAGGGCTTAAAATGATAAATAACATTCAGGCAGGACAAAAAAAGCAGGATTTAAAACGTTAGACAACGTTCATAAGGTCTGCACCGTTTTTAACATTTAAAACGATAAATATCGTTTGATAATGAAAGTGATTGCGGCCCCATTTTCATCACTCGGCGCTGTGCGCCATTTTTAACTGCTCCGCTACTGGAGGCCACTGTTAGTGTGACCAGACAGGCCCCATAAGTGGTTGAAATCAAATACCTTGACTAAGTTAGTAATTTTGGGCTCTATTCACAAAACTTCTCATACATGACTTATTTATCACTTTATTTATAAACATAACCAATCAGCGCATTTACAAGCAAAATAATCGCTCAAAGTAATTTGTTCCTGATTAACTTCATTTCAACATTACTTTTCTTACCTTAGTTGCATTATATTTTTGCTCTTTGGGAGCTTAAAAATGTAACATAGATAAGGAGAAAACAGATGAAAATACTGTAGGCGAATAAAAAGGTTTGCAAATCATGCCCTTTGTGTGCTCCGCAACTTGACCATGGATTTTAACTTATTCATGGTTAATCTTCTCACTGAAATTTTTCATCTGATTTCACACAAAATAATAAAATAAAAAAATGGCTGTACATGATTTCATCTCCCAGAGTTCACGATCTCATCTTCTCCCCAAAAAGTTGGAGAACAAGGGCAATAGCAGTTATGGAAAGCAGGAGATGACTGAAGCCACTTTTCGTGGGGGTGGCAGTATTGCAGGTAAAGTTATGGCTTAAAGTCATATAACCATTGCCAATAGTCACACTGAAGCCTTGGTAATCACACAGGATTTTATTGCCACAGCCTTGATGCAGTTCAACAGTCTGGGAGCCTGCAGGATGGAGACATCTCATGTAAGTCAGTGGCATATCAAACAGGTTTGAGATAATATAAAAACTCCAGTTCAATTTTGTTTATGTAAATACAATAGTATAAATGTAAACAACCTAGTGCAACATTACATTGTTGGTGAATGCCTCACTTTAGAAGACCCCTGTGTATCTTTGAGAGTGCCCACCCGGAATCAGAATCAGGAAACCTTTATTCGCCGACTGCAATGGTTGTCGTACCCTGAATTGATTGCGGTAAACGTGGTATTGGCAAACAGAACAGGCAAGACAATTAGCACAAACAAATACAGGACAGCAATGATACAGGACAGCAATGCGGTAGCAGTAGGGGTTGGAAAATTAATACATATAGGTAGTCAATCATAGCATTTAGGAAAGTATGAACTGGGCTGGTAGTAAATAAATCATCTTGGGGGTAGTTAGAAGAGTTCAGATAAGAGTGCTGCACCCACGTGTTGCTTGGAAGGATGGGGCGAGTGTTGGGGGACAGTACTGTCCAGTTGATGGGTGTTTCCGCAGGGTAGCGGGCCTGGCAGGGAGGGCTGGAGTTCAGCCGGAAGACAGCCTGAGGAAAGAAGGTGTTCCTGAGCCAGGTGATTCTAGAGGGGATGTTCATATAGCGGTACTCTGATGGGAGGAGCGTAAAGAAACGGTTGCTAGGGTGGGAGGGGTCTTGTGAGATCTTAGTGACTGTTGTCTTCATTCTGGTGGAATCGAGGTGGTCAAGAGGTGGCTAGATTGATCCAATGACTTTTTCTGCCAATCATTCTTTGGAGCTTGTACCTGTCACTAGCGGTAGCACCAGCATACCAAACGATGATGGATGAGCAGAGGATTTACTCTATTATAGCGGTGTAGAAGCTGGTGAGCAGCTCACAAATCCCAAATTTCTTCAGTTGTTGCAGGAAGAATAACCTCTGCTCTGCCTTCTTCTGGATCTTGGTAGTGTTCTTCCCCCATTTTAAGTTGGCGGATATGGCCGTGCCCTGGAGACGTCAGTCCCATCAATGAGAACAGAGTGAAGTGCGGAGGGAAGTTTCCGGAAGTCTATGATCAGCTCAACAGTTTTTGACATTGTCCCTGCACCAGCTCCATATTCTTCCAATCTCGCTGTGATATGCACTCTCCCCTTTTCCATCAATTAAACTGATAATGATTGTGTCATCCGCAAACTTGATAACTTTGACAGAGTCCACAGATGAGGTACATGGGTTTGTGTACAGGGAGAACAGGACACACCCGTGCAGAGCTCCTATGTTAGTAGCTCTCAAGCACCAGAGGCAGAGATTTCAAAGTGCTCCCCTGCCCCCAAATTTTGCCCACCCCAGTGTCAAGTATGTCCCCTCAGTGACTCAGTATAAGCAGCAAAATGTGCCCTCAGTTTTAAGTAGCTCCTCCCAGTATATGTAACAGATATGGCCCCTGTATTAGGTATGCCCCTCCAGTATAGGAAGGAAGTCTGATGTGCCCCCAGTATTAGGTAGCCACTTTCCCCAGTATAGGTAGCCAGGTGCGCCTGCAGTATTAGGTATCTCCCTCACCAGTATAGATAGCCGAAAGTGCATCCAGTATTGGGCAGCCCCTCTCCCCTGTATAGATTGCCAGTTATGCCCCCAGTATTAAGTACCACCCTCAACTATGGAGCGTTGTCACAAAATCAGAGACATTACTGGAAGGATTCATAGAGAGGGAATGCTTCTACAGGGCTGAAGAGAGATTCCGGCACCAAGAGGTGAGCATGTTATGCTCACCACTACTCAGCAATAACTGGAGGAAGGGCTGCTTGTGTGGGCACAGGTGCAATCTCAGTATTCTTTACACAAAGGCCGGTGCCTCCCAAGCCTCTGCCTTGGCCTAGCCCTGATTCCCACAATGGGCATGTAATCATCAAAACTGGACCATGAAGGAGCTATGAAAAAAAATTCTAATGCATAATACTTCCACTGACCTCCAAAGTCCTCAGGCCTCATAACAGTTGAGCATCTGTAGGATGTTGTGGGAAAACAAGTCCGATAAATAAAATGAAAACTCAAACTCACAACTTACATAATTTAATATGTTCCTGATAGGGATGAACAATGTCCTTGGTGTGGATTAACGTTGCAGCTGGAACTAAAAACTTTATGTTTCCTGATTTGTGAGTGATAGATAGAAATGGTTAATGCGATGCCAATTCTCATGCAATTTGGAACTGGTCCACTCAAAATCAACTGGAAGTTTATTTACTTGACCCAATTCCAAGCTGATGAAGTTACTGCACACCTGAAATATTTGCCTCTCATTGATCATCTCTGGTTGTAGATCTACTCTAGACTCACCTATAAAACATACTTAGAGCAAGACCTCAGTTGTGGACTGTACCTGATGTTTCCTCTAGGCATGCTCTTATTGATTTGACACTTAAAGGATATGAGATAATTTTCGGCTCTATTCATTATCTTTGCACAACATGGTAGAACATGCACGTGTAACTAACTGTGGAATATATGACAATGCTGTATAGGATTACCTGCTGTCACGTTATAGGTCACACAACGGTTCTCATTCCCACTGCAGAACATGACATCTGGTTCACAAGGTTCAGAAGAGTAAGAGTTGCACGCTTTGCACATGATGGTATTTAAGAGTGGACTTTTTGTGGCTGCTGTACATTAATATAAAGACTTCAAGTTAAATCAGTAGACATACATTTCACCATAAGATTTTAAAAACAAGACCCTGTATAAAAAACCTTATTTTTAGTTTTAAAGAGACTCTGTAACAAAAATGTCATCCTTTTTTCTACCATCCTACAAGTTCCAAAACCTATTCTAATGTGCTCTGGCGTACTGCAGCACTTTCTACTATCACCGTCTCTGTAATAAATCAATGTATCTTTCCCCTGTCGGACTTGTCATTTTGTGTCTGGAAGGCTGCCAACTCCTCCGTGCTGATCTGTTATGCACGCCCCCCTCCAGGCCCCTCTTTCCACATTCCAGTGTGTGTGTTATTTACATAAGCCAGCAGCGTCTCTGCTCTCTTATCAGCGAGAGAAGAGAGCTGGATAAAAATCCTCCTCTGTTAGGCTGTGAAAGGAGCTGGCTGACACATACTGAGGAATTACAGACACCGGGCAGAGCTGTCTGCAGGAAAAAAGGATCAGCCTGTCACTTATTCAGTGGATGAGAGCTGCAAGGGGACAGAAGGTAAACACACAAATGATCTCTTGAGATTCAAAAGGAAAGCTGTATACAGCCTGCTTGTGTATGGATGTATTTTCTATGTGTGGACATACTGTACATCAGCCTACTTCCTGTTTTGGTGGCCATTTTGTTTGTTTATAAACAAACTTTTTAAAACTGTTTTTGACTACTTTTAATGCCCCGGGGAGCGGCGAAATTGTGACAGAGGGGAATGGGAGATGTCCCCTAAAGCACTGGTATGTTTACTTTTGTGCGATTTTAACAATACAGATTCTCTTTAAATAAGTAAAAGTGGAGGCATCTAAAGGCTGTTACACATCCCTAAATTTTAATTGACCAATCACTGACCAGTTTTACTACCTCCATGTAGTATGAGGATCAAATGATTTTGAATCATTTAAGCAGAATGTGTAGGTAAACTCTCATTCTACAAAGAGGTAGTAAGATTGGTCAGTGATTGGCCAACCAAAATTGAATGTATGTGCCAGGCTGGTGGATACATACATCCAATTTTGATTTACCAATTACTAGCTAATTTTACCACCTCAAGGTAGTATGAGAGCCTCTAGATTTTGCATATTATGAATAAATTGCGCAGGTAAACTCTCATATTGCATAAAAGTGGGAAAATTGACGAGCCATTGAACAATCAAAATTGGATGTGTGTACGCATCCTTAGGCCCTATTTACACTTAATCAGTTTCTCTCAGTTATAACTGAAAGGACAACTGATTTTCAAAGTAATGCCTATGTTATCCTATGGCACCTTTCACACGTCACGCGTTTTAACTGAAATCTTTTTCACAATGCACTGCTATGGAGAAGAAGAAGAAAAAATGCGTACTAACTGATTTAGGTCCCGTTTACACTTAAGGAGGAACTCCAGCCTAAACAAATATACTGTCATTAAGTTACATTAGTTATTTTAATTAAAATAGATAGGTAATATAATCTCTTACCCACCCGGTTTTAAAAGAACAGGCAAATGTTTGATTTCATGATGGCAGCCATCTTTTTGGTTGAAAGGAGGTGACAAGGAGTATGAGACACAGTTCCAACTGTCCTGTGTCCTGAGCACCTCTCCCAGTTACTAGGCAACGTGAATAACAACATAGGAAATCCCATCATGCTCTGCACAGCATCAGGGAAAAAAACCCGGGCTTGTTTTCTTTGATGGGTGGAGCTTAACTAAAAATGCAGCTAAAAATGATGCTTTGGTAAGAAAAACAAAGTTCTGTTAAAGAAACACCAAGCCTTTTCAGTTCTGCTGAGTAGATTTTTAGTCCGGTGGTTCATTTTAATCAGTTGCTCTCAGTTATAACTGAAAGGTCAACTGATTTTTAAAGTAAGTCCCATGTTTTCCTATGGCACCTTTCACACTTAAATCATTTTAACGGAAATTTTTTTTTACAATGTATTGCTATGTAGAAGAAAAAAAAAAAAGGCGTACCAACTGATTAAGTGTAAACGGGGCCTAAGTGTAAATGGGGCCTACGTAAGCCCAGTTTATCTAACCTTTCCTAGTAAGTGAGTCTTTATATCCCTCTAATCAATGTCGTTGTTGGTCTTTGAACCTGTTCTAAAGCTGCAATGTCCTTCCTATAATACGGTGCCTAGAACTGAATTCCATATTCAGATGCGGCCTTACAAGAACGTTAAACAAGGGCAATAAGGTGATGTCAGTGAGCTCTAAACTACGCTTCTCTAAATTCTTAGTGGAGACTAGCTATGGAATTATTTATGAGAGTGTAGCAGAGCAGTTAGAGTCACTCACGTGAAGGTATTAGAGGAGTGCAGTAGTCTTCAGTGCAGCAGCTTACGCCCAGAGTAAAATAAGTATTGAGCACAGTCATGCTTCCAACAACATTACACTTCCTAATTGGAGCACAGGATCGGATGATGCTATATGATACCTCCCCACCTAAAAAATAAATAAAGGTGATGCAAATTAAATATGCAAAACCAGCTAGAGATTTCTATTCAGCTTTGTAATAAAAAGAGGCCCAAATGCAATTAACCTTTTCTCCTGAGTTTTCTCCTAGGTAATATGTTCACAACTTGTCAATAAAATGTCTTTTAAAGAATACCCAAGGTGACGTGACATGATGAGATAGACATGGGTATGTACAGTGCCTAGCACACAAATAACTATGCTGTGTTCCTTTTTAACTTTCTCTGCCTGAAAGAGTTAAATATCAGGTATGTAAGTGGCTGACTCAGTCCAGACAGGAAGTGACTGAAGTGTGACCTTCACTGATAAGAAATTCCAACTATAAAACAGTTTCCTAGCAGGAAATGGCTTCTCGCTATATCTCCTAGGAGAAAACTTAGGTGAAAAACGTCAACTGTTTTTATGGACTCTAAGGAGAAAACGTCAGTTTTTTGTACCACAACCCACATGCAGGTAAGTCACTGGTGGGTATAACATTAATCCCCCCCAACAAAAAACAAAAAAAGAAGGAGCAACAGTACACACATTCAGGAGGACATCACAACCCCTCCACTCCCCACACATTCAGGCCATTCAGGCATTTAAGTCAGCCTTGGAGACCTTGCTTAGTTTACCAAGAGTTCGGTTAACTGACCCAAACATTGACACCACAGTTTACCACTAATATATTAAGTAACATGTCTGTGGGTCAGGTCATTAAGATTCCTCAAAAAAAAGGGAGTCGTGTTGCCTGCATGGTGAAGGGAAACCAGGAGCCAAATGGTGCAGTATTGTTAGGTTATGTATAAAAGAACAGACTTGCGGGTTATGAATACCCACAAGGATGGGTTGGAGATCCTGCAATCACTGTGTGCGCGTATGGGAAAATACTGTATTTTTTAAACTATATGACTCACTTTTCCCCCCCAAAAGTGGGAGAAAAAGTCATTGCATCTTATAGTCCAAATGCAGGAAGTTTCAGACTTGTGAACACCTGCTAATACGAACCTCTAACCCACCGCAATGTTGGGGACTCCCTGTACTGTGCCCATGCAGAGGAGGACACAGGGGGACAAATAGAAGACACAGCAGTGCACAAAGGGGCATAGAGGAGGACACAAGGGGGGCAGAGGCGGACACAAGGGGATACAGGAGGACACAGGGAGACACAGGAGGATACAGGGAGACAGGGGCGTAACTAGGCCCCACCGGGCCCCCCTGCAGAATTTCTGAGCGGGCTCCCCTGCAGAATTTCTGAGCGCCCCCCCCCGGGCCGTTTTGTGGGGGTTGGAGGGGACGCAGCATGAGGGGAAAGCCATGCAGCAATTCGGCGGGGAGGGGAGAAGGTCCCCCCCTCCCTCACCTCGGGGCTCTCCCCTCTGCGCTCCCCTCCGCCTTAAATCTAAGTCCGGGCAGTGTCTGGGCAGCAGCGGGCAATCTTCGGGTGATCCAGATAGTAGTTATCCGGATGACACCCAGTACTGCTGTGCTGTGCGGGCTGGGCGGAGGATCAAGCTTACCCTTCTGACGTCTTTTCTGGCCGTCCCTCGGCGCCTCCCACGATGCGTTCCACTCGGCGCTCACGTGACTTCAAACACTTCCTTCTTCCGGGTTGAAGGAGGAAGTGTTTGAAGTCACGTGAGCGCCGAGTGGAACGCATCGTGGGAGGCGCCGAGGGACGGCCGAAGAAGACGTCAGAAGGGTAAGCTTGATCCTCCACCCAGCCCGTGCAGGGGCTGCAGGCCCTATTGTTACGCCAGTGCAGGGAGACACAAGAGGTACAAGGGGCATGGCCGGATTTCTGGCAAGGCCACATAGGCCATGGCCTAGGGCACCAGATAAACAAGGGGCGGCCTGCAGACAGTGGGCATTATTTTCAGGGAATTATTTGCAAGTGTCCAAACAAATGAAAGGGGTCAGGATAAATGCACTATTAGTACCAGCTGGCATCTGCCTGTGCTGTGCTACAGGCAGCTGCAGTCTGTTAACCAAACGTTTGTGAACAGTGTGTGACTAGCAAAAAGCCAGGCCTTGTCCAATGACATAGCAGCAGCTGCAGGCAGTTACAGAAGGCTGGGTCTCATGCACTTGGCGTGGGGGATGAAAGGACCAGGGGCAGCACCAGCAAATAGTACAGAATACAGAAGGCAGCCTCTCACAGTACCCATTTCTTAATTATTGATTGGCCAGCACTGTTACCCTGAAAACAGCAGTGGGTACAGGACTCACTTTTACGTGTTGCTGACCCCACCCAATGTCCAATTGTGAGCCACTTTTGACAATGTGTGTGTCGTGGGTGGCTCCCACCACGCCCATCACCTGTAGATCTCTTGATTAACCAGTTCCCCGTGAGACGTGATTGATTCACTTCATATTGCCATGGAGACTTCGGCTCTAGCCGCAATAGAGGACACCAGCGGCCCAAAAATGTTTTGGTGGGTGTGTGTGTGGAGAGAGGTGGTAGGATACGGTTTTGGTTGGGGCGGCTGGTAATAGTCGGCCTTGGGCGGTAAGAAGTACAAATCCGGCCCTGACAAGGGGGCATGAGGTATAAAGGGGGCATAATCCACAAGTTGCACCTTCACAATGGATGCACCAGGTTTAGTATACTATATATATTTTTTCCCCTGGTTTTTGTCCTCTAAACCTATGTGAGTCTTATATCCTGGAGCGTCTTATAGTCCGAATATGGTAACCATCTCCGCTCAGTTCTCCAGATCCCCCAGGACCTGTGTGGTCGCTCTCCTCCTCAGTTCTTTTTGATTGTAGGTGAGCTACAAGTAGTAAAGACTATCACCTCTTTGAGAGGTGTCTAAGAAACAACAAAGTGGATTTGGGGAGGTGCCCAATAATTGTTTACTCTGAAAAATTATGCATTTAAAATTGTATAAATTACAGTATATAGAGAGGTATCTTACCTCCTTTGATGATTCACACCAAAATACTGGAAAAGGAGTTCTTTATTGATCAAACACCATTTAACTGCATTTCACACATTTCAACTTATTTCATAGACAGGGGCGTAGCTAGGTGGGGGCAGGGGGGTACATATGTCCCCCAGGGGACAGCATCTGGGGGGCGCTGGATCAGACTGTACTGTTCCCCCATGTCTCCTGGTTCGCAGTCACACAGCGCTGAGACACGAAACAAGTAGGGAGGAGCAGATCTTCTTCCCTCCTCTCCGCCCACTCCCCGCCTCCTTTCAGCCCTTCTCTCCTCATGATCGAGAAGAGGAGGGCTGGAAGGAGGCAGAGAGTGGGCGGCAAGCAGGCGTTGAGAGGGAACAACATGAACATTCAAAGTTTACCCGGGTAAAGGTAATGCATGGGTAAACTTTTGTTCGTGAGACTTTTGAGTTGTTTCAGAAAAGTACAGGCTCCGGAGAATCTGGCTCCACTGCGCTGCCTTGAGAGAGGTATTCTGCAGCGTCTGCTCAGCGTTAGCTCTCTGCATCTGTTTTGCTTCATGATTAGCGTCTCTGTCTATCAGCCTGTGCCCCGGCCAGCAGAGGTCTGTGATTACTGCTGGACAAGGATGTCCCCTCCTCTCCCACTATACAAGCGATGTAGCAGAGCCAGAAGCATATGGGGCTATTTTTTTTTTTATTATTGTAATCGTGGGTCAGGTCGCTCCTTTACATTTACCCCCTGCACTCTCTCTCCCCTCCTGCTCCACATCAGCTGTGCTTGTTCTTGTCTACATCCTGTCATCTATCTTTCTTTCTCCTTTTCCCACTCATCTTTGTCTCCCTCCTTTGTCTCTCCAACTTCACAACTTTTTACATCTCTGTCCCACCTTCCTGCCCCCTCCCCTCTATCTTATGGATCAGGTTCTTTGGTGATTTAAAGGAGTGATCAGCCAAAAATATTGTTCCCCAGCTGTACTTAAAAGGTGTCATCAGGCGTTTCTAAGGAAAATAAGCGCTACATACCAAGGGCTTCGTCCAGCACCAAGCTCCCAGCATGTCCCTTGCCGCAGCTCCTCCGACAGCCGTTTACCTGTGAAGCTTCCCGGTCCCTGGCGATGACGTCAGACCAACCTGGAGGTCGGCCTTTACTGCACCTGTGTGAGCGACGCTGTCAATCACCGCCATGTGGATCTGAGCGTACTGCGCAGCTCCACGTTAGTCTGGTTGTCCTTACTGCGCCTGCATGAGCGACACTGTCAATCAAGCCCACGTCGTCCACAGTGTAGATTTGACAGTGTTTTGAGTGTGGATTTCATTGACAAACTAGTGGATTTAATTGACAGCGGTGCTCGCACAGGCACACTAGAGGAGGTCAGCCTCTGCACCGCCGGGGACCCCGGGCCGGAGGCTGAACGTGGAGCTGCGGTGTGGGACATGTCTGCTGCAAGGGGCTGGAGGAAGCCCCGGGTAAGTACAGCTGAGGAACACTATTTTTGGCTGACGACTCTTTTAAGTTTGGTACTTTCAGTGCCCATATCTTTTGGCAACAACATGTGCCCAAAATTAAGAATGGTAATTTAGCTGATTTATTGCTGATAATGTTGGCATCAATATATGCACACATATTGCATTAAGAATAAGATGGCATGTTGCCATAGTGCCAAAAACAGTTAAAATTAGTGCACAGCGCGCCTTATCATTTGGATGCCGCCATGGGCCACAGTGTGCTGTACTGTGTAAATATGGGGGTGCTGACAAGGTAATTTGAGTACCAAAATTTTTCTAGCAGTACTTGGGTGCTGGAGTTAGCAGCGGCTAAGAGGACACGGATTTCGCCATTTAGCGGCGTTGAATCCAGGCCTAGAGTTAGCAGTTGATAAGTTTGGCTGATATTCTACTATGATAGGGGAAGCAATACTATTGAATTCTTCCAGAGCGCATATTAACATGCGCCTCAATTCCATGTGCGCCTGTACCCTGACTTGAATATCAGGCAGCATGCAATTTTCCTTTATCTGTGTGGCATTCCTCTAGGCACTCTGACTTACTCTTTCCAAAAGCATTCTGATCCCATAAAAATCAATAAATAATGTGCTGCAGGAGATGTCAGTGCTATATAAATACATAATAATAATATGGTAGGACATTAGACTATGACTATGGTATGATTAGATTGTGAGCCCCTCTGAGGACAGTCAGTGACATGACTATGTACTCTGTAATGTGCTGCAGAAGATGTCAGTGCTATATGCATACATAATAATAATATGGTAGGACATTAGACTATGACTATGGTAGGATTAGATTGTGAGCTCCGTTTAATGTTATAACTTCATAGTTCAGCAACATTGGGTTGCATTTCTTCTCTGCAGCATTGCAACTTCATGTACATTTGGCTCCATTGCATGCCACAGGGGGGCGCAAAAACTATCTTTGTCCCCGGGCGCTGAAATACCAAGCTACGCCTCTGTTCATAGATCCTTACCCACTTACTCAGGTCAGCTGCACTGACAAACCTTGTCTACAAGCTGTGTGGAGCATGGGCACCTACGATCTCTGATCATGATCAATAAAAAAAACCTTTTTCTCCAACATTTCGGTGTGAATCATCATAGGAGGTAAGATACCTCTCTGTATAAATTATACAATCTTAAATGTATAGTTTTTCAGAGTTCATGATTATCAGGCTCCTCACCAAAACCCCCTTGATATTGAGTAACACGCTATATTAGGCTCAATAAGCAACCTGCCTCCCACTGCTCAATAAGAGGTGTATAGAACCCTGTCTGATTAGACCAGGAGTGTCAAACTTGATCACATTAGGGGCCAAAATAAACAAAAATAAACAAAATCTGAGTCAAATTGTTTATTTAGATTTAACATTTACTGAACAGTCTCAAACAAAGTGGTATAACTATAGCGACTGTGGGGGCCTGCTTCTCCCCCCTTTTGCAGAGTATGCAGATGAGCAGTTAAATATTTACCTTCTCCAGTGCGGCTTTGGGTCTCTTTTGATCTTCCCAACAGCCACACACTCTGTGT
Source organism: Hyperolius riggenbachi (assembly GCF_040937935.1). Lineage (NCBI taxonomy): Eukaryota > Metazoa > Chordata > Amphibia > Anura > Hyperoliidae > Hyperolius > Hyperolius riggenbachi. The sequence continues at coordinate 340,172,056 of NC_090651.1, read as the reverse complement.
CGCCTACCTATGGCTCCCAAGGCATGTCATGTGTTTAGAAGAAGGTAAATATACCACTGCTCCAGTGCACGCTGCAATGTAGAGGGGGTCGAGAATGAGGGATAAGTTGTTTAACAGCAACGCAAGAGGTATGGATCACAGAAGGCGGCCCCATGCTCATTTTGCTGTGGGTTCCTGTGGGTTGTTGCTGCCCCCTGGCTCAAACTGACAATGTTTCACCCAGAAACACTGTCACCGTTGTGCTTCTCTATATGGCAAGGCAATGTAATGTTCTTTCACTGCTTACAGTGTTGCACATTTGAAGTTCTTGAGGGCTATATAAAATTGCAAGAAGGGCCACCTCCAGGTGGTGGGTCTTGAGTTTGACACATGCAGATTAAACCATTGACAGAAAATACAGTATATGTATATAATCAAACTGCGTAAAGCAAGTCCTCTTGTTCCAGCACTGTCACCCTGTTTTGTTTTTTCACTTCAGGCTTGCTTTAAAGAATGTCAAGGTATCACTTACCATTATGAATTATCCTATAAGCCGATGCACATATATTATTTGCCGGGCATTTCTGTGATAGACCACTACATGTTAAATCAGTGTCAGATGAACAAACTATGCACCAGATAAAGGTTCCTGAAATACAAAAAGAACAAAAATAAACAAACAAAAAAACAGTAACATCAAGCAACATATAGAGGTTCCTGAAATACAAAAAGAACAAAAAAAGTAACATCAAGCAATAATACCAGTGAGAAATGGTAAAAAAGAAAAAAAACAAAACTCTCCAAACATATAAACCTCCACTAACCCAGAGGGGGAATAAAATTTAACTTTTCCAATCATACAGTCTCCGGTTAATAAAGTAGACGTCACGCTCATGCGCAGAGAGTGCCCGGCAACAGGAGCGCGATCTAGGACGCGCTCCGCCGGGCAGCGCAGGCGTACTACTTCAGGTCAGTGCGACCCGGAAGTAGTAAGAGCTCCAGAGATATTCGCCGGGCGAACAGTTCGCCACATCTCTACTCCACAAAGGCAAGTAAGCCATAGCAAGTCTATGGAATCCTTTTTATTGAAGCCCAGTCAATACAACATGAGTTCTTTGTGTTGTGTCCCTTGCTCTGCTTTTTAACCACTTCACCCCCAAGGGTTTTTACCCTAATGGACCAGAGCAAATTTAACCTGTCAACACTCTTCCCTTTCATTTGACATTAAAGGGACTCCGACCAGTACTGCAAAGTATTTACAGATGCATACCATTCTGTAGCTTGTGCTCTCCTCTTTCATTTGAAGGAGTAATCCTCCGTTAGAGAAGTGCATCACTGAATGAAGCAGGAAGAGGAAGTGACACACATGGCCATTGAACAAGTGCAGGAAGAGGAAGTTACATGCATTGCCATTGCAAGAGGCTCCTTCACAGGGGTCATAAGCACGACTTTATATGAAGTCGTCTGGCCCCATACATTTAATAGCCGCCAAAATACCAGGGGGAGTTTGAATAAAACAAGTGGCTGGTAAGTGTGCTGACACACTCAATTTTTTGTGGTTATGCTTAAAGGCATACCCATGAGAGGTGCCCGGAGTCTCTTCACATTTTTCAATACTTAGCACAACAAAATGATCTATACTTTGTTTTTTCACTACAAACTAGGCTTTTGGGAGTGATATTTGTTTTCAGTAATTACTTTACTCTTTATGTATTTTAAAGGAAAAAACAAGGAAAAAAAAATACACAATTTCTCCAAATTCTCCCCCCCCCCCCCTATGGTTTTAAAATAAACAATGCTACCATACATAAAAATCAGTGTGATGCAAAAGTTTGGGCAACGTTGTTAATCGTCATAATTTTCCTGTATAATTGTTGGTTGTTACGATAAAAATATCTCACACACAGTGATATTTGAGAAGTGAAAGGAAGTTTATTGGATTTACAGAAAGTGTGCAATAATTGTTTAAATACAATTAGACAGGTGCATACATTTGGGCACTGTTGTCATTTTATTGATTCCAAAACCTTTAGAACTAATTTTTGGAATGCAAATTGGCTTGGTAAGCTCGGTGACCCCTGACCTACATACACAGGTGAATCCAATTATGAGAAAGAGGATTTAAGGGGTCAATTTTCATTTTCAAGTTTCCCTACTCTTTTAATTTTCTCTGAAGTGTAGCAACATGGGGGTCTCACAACCACTCTCAAATTACCTGAAGACAAAGATTGTTCACCATCATGGTGTAGGGGAAGGATACAGAAAGATGTCTCAGAGATTTCAGCTGTCTGTTTCCACAGTTAGGAACATATTGAGGAAATGGAAGACCCCAGTCTCAGTTCAAGTTAAGGCTCGAAGTGGCAGACCAAGAAAAATCTCGGAAAAAAAGAAGTGACGAATGGTGAGAACAGTCAGTACACAAGGAGATGCTGTATGCAAGAGTGATGCAGAGGAAGCCTTTTCTCCACCCCCAGCACCCACAGAGCCGCTTGAGGTATGCTAAAGCACCTTTGGAATAAGGTGCTATGGACTGATGAAACTAAAATTTAGTTATTTGGGCATAATGAGGGGCATTATGCATGGAGGAAAAAGAACACAGCATTCCAAGAAAAACACCTGCTACCTACAGTAAAATATGGTGGTGGTTCCATCATGCTGTGGGGCTGTGTGCTGGGACTGGAAATCTTGTCAAAGTTGAGGAATGCATGGATTCCACTCAGTATCAGCAGATTCTGGAGACCAATTTCCAGGAATCAGTGACAAAGCTGAAGCTGCGCTAGGGCTGGATCTTTCAACAAGACAACAAACCTAAACACTGCTCAAAATCCACTAAGGCATTCATGCAGAGGAACAAGTACAACTTTCTGGAATGGCCATCTCAATCCCCAGACCTGAATATAATTTAAAATCTGTGGTGTGAGTTAAAGAGAGCTGTCCATGCTCGGAAGCCATTAAAGGAATACTGTAGGGGGGTTGGGGGAAAATAAGTTGAACTTGCCCTGTGAGTCTAATGGTCCCCCATAGACATCCTGTGCCCGCACAGCCACTCACTGATGCTCCGGCCCGCCTCCGGTTCACTTCTGGAATTTCAGACTGTAAAGTCTGAAAACCACTACGCCTGCGTTGCCATGTCCTCACTCCCGCTGATGTCACCAGGAGTGTACTGCGCAGGCACAGATCATACTGGGCCTGCGCAGTACGATCCTGGTGACATCAGTGGGAGCGAGGATATGTCAACAGGTGCAGTGGTTTTCAGACTTTAAAGTCTGAAATTCCAGAAGTGAACCGGAGGCGGGGCAGGAGCATCAGTGAGTGGCTGCGTGGGCACAGGGTGTCTGCGGGGGACCATTAGAAGCCCCAGGTAAGTTCAACTCATTTTCCCCCAACCCCCCTACAGTATTCCTTTAAACCTGAATGAACTAGAGATGTTTTGTAAAGAGGAATGGTCCAAAATACCTTCAACCAGAATCCAGACTCTCATTGGAACCTACAGGAAGTGTTTAGAGGCTGTAATTTCTGCAAACGTTGGTTCTACTATATACTTATTTCATTTCTTTGTTGCGGTTCCCAAATTTATGCACCTGCCTAATTTTGTTTAAACAATTATTGCACACTTTTTGTAAATAATATAAACTTCATTTCACTTCTCAAATATCACTGTGTGTGTCTACTATATGATATATTTAACTGACATTTTTATCATAACAACCATACAGGAAAATCAAAACAATTAACAAGGTTGCCCAAACTTTCACATCCCACTGAATCTGCCTATTTGTCCTGCTTATCACAAGCAGGGATGCTCGGATACCCCTTTTTAAAATCGATACCCAGATACCCGGATCTGACTCAGATATCCGAATCTGAACTTTGCGGTATCTGCATAGAATCGGATATCCAAACCCATTATCCGGGTAAATCCGAATCAATTTGGATATCCGGATAGAAAACCGGAAGTGGCCTTTAAATTGCTTCCAAAACGTTTTTTAAGGTAAATGATGCATGTAGCATCATGTTTTTTTAAAGATAAACACTAATTGATTATGTGGGGAGTTAAAATACAAAAAAAAAAATGGCTTTAAATTAACATCAGGACTAGGTTCCAGACAGCAGTTGTGCAGCCCACATTGTGTCCAAAGTCCAACCGCACAACTGGGACATGACAGTTTTCAGCCCAGACACCTCAAAAATGTTATGCAGCAATTGTGTTTTGGGTTAAATATAGGTGGTATCAGCACAGCAGCAGTGGCCTGTGGCACCCCGTCGGTGGGAGCAGCACAGGCAGCAGGAGCAGGGCAATGCAGCAGGTGTAACGTGGTTCAGGAGCATGCCAGACGTGGCACGTGTATGTGGCACGTGTATGTGGCACGTAGCGTTGGTACCATGGCTGTAAAAAAATTGTGAACCAGGCGGCTTAGTTAGTAATAGTTAACAATCAGGAGGAGCCAGGAGGTTGTGGTGGTGGTGGTAGTAAAGGTTGGTAAGGCAGACATAGTGATTCCCAGCCACTTCATGTCCCCCTCTTACCAACAACAGGGAAAGACTTGCCCAACAGGATCTGGTGGTGTTTTTTCCTTGCACGGGAAGTGGTGGAGGGAGCACCCCAAATTTTATTCTCTCGCTTGCCACAATTAAGATGATACCCTATATACATATTCTGATAACTTTTTGGCCACGCAATACACTGTTAACCATGAGCAGCACCAATTGATTTTTCAAGGCCATTTTTTTGCACCAAAAGTAATAGTCATTTTTTCTTAGCAAAGCCCATGGGTCCCATGAGTCCTATCAGCAACATTCAGCCTTACAGAGGACAAAACTGTAACGCCTTTGGTCCCAAAGGGGTTAAAGTGATTTAAAATACAGTCTATGATTTTTATTGCTCACAGTAGGGATGTTTTTTAAATGTTTTGAGCTCAACTCACTGGTTTGGCTGGGAAGCTTTGAAAACACCAATATACTTATGTTATGGCTGTCAAAGAAAATAACTCAGCAGTGAACAATAAGGCAAACAACCTGCATTTTTCAACACTACTGGTTAAGGGCGCTTTCTGTGACACAAGAGACCTGGGTTCGAATCTCAGCTCTTCTTGTTCAGTAAGCCAGCACCTATTCAGTAGAAGACCTTGGGCAAGACTCCCTAACACTGCCACTGCCTATAGAGTGCACCCTAGTGGCTGCAGGTCTGGCGCTTTGAGTCTACCAGAAGAAAAGTGTGATATAAATGTGATTTGTCTTCAAAATGTTTTCCCCTTGATCCTTGTTACCAATTCTCACAATGCACCAGAGCCGATGTGAATGTTTTTTAGAGTCAGCATTTTTCTTTCTTTTTCATTGGCAGTCTCAGTCTCTCCAGTAGTGTTGGGCGAACACCTAGATGTTCGGGTTCGCGAACGTTCGCCGAACATCGCCGCGATGTTCGGGTGTTCGCGCCGAACTCCGGACATAATGGAAGTCAATGGGGACCCGAACTTTCGTGCTTTGTAAAGCTTCCTTACATGCTACATACCCCAAATTAGCAGGGTATGTGCACCTTGGGAGTGGGTACAAGGGGAAAAAAATATTTGAAAAAGAGCTTATAGTTTTTGAGAAAATTGATTGTAAAGTTTCAAAGGAAAAACTGTCTTTTAAATGTGGATAATGTCATGTTTCTTTGCACAGGTAACATGCTTTTTGTCGCCATGCAGTCATAAGTGTAATACAGAGAAGAGGTTCCAGGAAAAGGGACCGGTAACGCTAACCCAGCACCAGCAGCAGCACACGTGATGGAACAGGAGGAGGCGCAGGAGGAGAAGGCCACGCTTTGTGAGACACAACAACCCAGGCCTTGCATGAGGACAAGAAGCGTGCGGATAGCATGCTTTGTACCGCCATGCATGCAGTCATAAATGTAATAAAGATAAGAGGTTCAATAAACAGGGACAGGGCGGCAACGCTAACCCAGCAGCAGCAGCAGCAGCAGCACACGTGATGGAACAGGAGGAGGCGCAGGAGAAGAAGGCCACGCTTTGTGAGACACAACAACCCAGGCCTTGCATGAGGACAAAAAGCGTGCGGATAGCATGCTTTGTACCGCCATGCAGTCATAAATGTAATAAAGATAAGAGGTTCCATAAACAGGGACCGGTAACGCTAACCCAGCACCAGCAGCAGCACACGTGATGGAACAGGAGCAGGCGCAGGAGGAGAAGAAGGCCATGCTTTTTGAGACACAACAACCCAGGCCTTGCATGAGGACAAAAATCGTGCGGATATAGCAGCAATGCTTTTTGCCGCCATGCAGTCATAAATGTAATACAGATGAGAGGTTCAATAAACAGGGACCGGAAACGCTAAACCATCCCAGATGTTCATTGGTCATGTTACTTGGTTGGGGTCCTGGAGTGTTGCGTAGTCGTTTCCAATCCAGGATTGATTTATTTTAATTTGAGTAAGACGGTCTGCATTTTCTGTGGAGAGGCGGATACGCCGATCTGTGACGATACCTCCGGCAGCACTGAAACAGCGTTCCGACATAACGCTGGCTGCCGGGCAAGCCAGCACCTCTATTGCGTACATTGCCAGTTTGTGCCAGGTGTCTAGCTTCATGCCCGGTTTCAGGTCCAACGGTGCCAGCCACAAATCCGTCTGTTCCTTTATTCCCCTCCAAATTTCCTCCCCTGTGTGCTGCTTATCCCCAAGGCAGATCAGCTTCAGCAACGCTTGCTGACGCATGCCAACAGCTGTGCTGCACTGCTTCCACGATCCTACTGCTGCTGGGTTAGCGTTTCCGGATGAGGTACAGCTTTGAGATGCGTTGGAGGAGAAGGAGTCAGAGAGGTAGGTGCTGCTGTTGTTATCCAGTGGGAGGGACGGCGGTGCAGCTGTTTGCGGCGTGGGCAACACCCGCGCCGTAGCAGGTGAGGAATCGCTGCCAGGCTCCACAAGGTTCACCCAGTGCGCGGTAAGGGAGATGTATCGACCCTGGCCGAACGCACTCGTCCAGGTGTCAGTGGTGAGGTGAACCTTGCAGGCAACGGCATTCTTCAAGCTTCGGGTTATTTAGCTGACCACGTGCTCATGCAACTCAGGCACTGCAGAGCGCGCAAAGTGGTAGCAGCTGGGAACCACGTAACGTGGGATGGCCACTGACATCATGCCCTTGAAGCTGTTTGTCTCCACCACTCGATATGGCAGCATTTCGCAGGCCAGAAGCTTGGCTATGCTGGCTGGCTGTTACTGCCACGGCCCGGGGGTCATTTGCTGGCAATTTCCTCTTGCGCTAAAACATCTCCGAGACAGACAACTCAACCGTAGGGCTGCACACCGAAGGGCTGTTGGTTGTTGTGTTTGATGAACACTGGGAGACCTCAAGAGCACTAGTCCGGAAAGTGACAGTGTCAGCGTCGTCTGATGTTTGTGAATGTTGTGAACCACGCAATGGCTGGGCTACTGCTGCTGCTGAGGCGGGTCTGGTGGTGAGTCTGGTGAACCCAAGGGAGGCAGTGTTGCTGGTGGTACCCTGTCCTGCCGCGTTTGCCCACAGAGTGGGATGTTTGGATAGAATGTGGCGGCTCATGCTGGTGGTGGAGAGGTTGTTAATACTTTTCCCCCTGCTCAGGCGGGTCTTGCACACCTTGCAAATCGCCATGGTAACATCCTCAGTGCAGTCTTCAAAGAAAGCCCAGACTTTGGAGCACCTGCCTTGCTGGCGATTTCTGTTTGCGCCTCTTTTGCCTCTCACTTGAACTTCCACGCTTGCGGTGCCTGAAATTGCGCGCCGCCTACCTTGTGGCACAAGACGAACTCGTGCAGCAGTGGGTTCCTCAACAGACTCATCTGTGCTGCTGCTACGACGGCGATGTTCTCGTTCACAAACAAAATCTGGGTCTATGTCCACATTGTCCATACCCTCCTCTTCCATCTCCTCAAACTCGTCATATGTCATTGTGGGGGGCCGCCGCCGTGGAGTAGAGCTCCCCAGAACAACCTCTGCGCAGCTCACTCCAACGTCGTCTGGTTATCTGGCAGTTGTGTGCGTGGTGTCGCTGCCGGTTGTGTCAGCTTTGTGCCCACTGGCTCCTTGTAACTGGCTGAGGACTCGGACCTTGTGCGTGATGATGTGCTGGTGCTGCTTAACCCACTGCTGGACGCTTGAGAGGTCATCCAAGTAATTATCTGGTCCTGTTCTTTTGGATCTGTGAGAGTGGTTGTCCTGGACAACATGGGCGGTATTGAGTGGGTTTTCTTGGGTGCTCCCCTGTGGCCTGTACGTGAACCGTCAGGGGAAACACCTCTTCCCTTGCCCCTCCCTCTTTCACCGGATTTCTCCCTCATTTCACTTATCCTTAAAGTACACGCTGACTGGCAGCAGTACAGTGGCAGTACAGAAATGCTATACAGTGGTGGGTGAGCGGTGTACCACTATTGCCAGCAGCGACACAAAGCACAATGCTATACAGTGGCGGGTGAGCGGTGTACTACTGTTCCCAGCAGACACAGAGTGGAAGTAAACACAATGCTATATAGTGTGGCTGAGCCGTGTACACAGAGTGGCATTAAACACAATGCTATATAGTCTGCTATATAGTCACCCCGAACAGGGTGATGTTCTGCAGAACCCGAACAGTGGCAAACACTGTTCGCCCAACACTACTGGGAACGCAGATTTTAGTACCTAAACACACGATACAACATGTTTTCCGGGGTCGGACTCTGAGGCACATACAGATGGTCCCGATCATCATCCTCATCATACAACTCTTCTCCTGAGTCTGACCCACCCACCACCTCTGCCACCCCAACATCCCCAGACACAGACCCCTCATCGTCCTCAACATTAACTTGGGATGCTGGCCTGAGCCAGACCTCCTCCTCCACATCAGGCCCCATCATCTCCTCAATGGACGCCCTCATTAATCGCTCTGGCGACGGACCGATGGACACAACGTTCTCCTCCGGGGAGGGCTGCTGCTGACCACTGGCTGCTGGGGTGGATGTTATAGCTTGCGTGGGGCGTTGGCTGTTGCTGTTGTTGGGAGTGCTGCTCACAGCGGAGGTCTCTGGGGAACTCATGTTGAGCTCATATAGTGGTTGACGGTGAGTGGAGTATTACTGATCCCAGCAATATACACACTGACTGGCAGAGTACGCAATGCTATATAGTGTGGCTGAGCGGTGTACACAGAGTGGCAGTAAACACAATGCTATATAGTCTGGCTGAGCGAGCGGTGTACTACTGTTCCCAGCAGAATCAGAGTGGCAGTAAACAATGGTATATAGTCTGGCTGAGCGGTGTACACAGAGTGTCAGTAAACAATGGTATATAGTCTGGCTGAGCGGTGTACACAGAGTGTCAGTAAACAATGGTATATAGTCTGGCTGAGCGGTGTACACAGAGTGTCAGTAAACAATGGTATATAGTCTGGCTGAGCAGTGTACACAGAGGGTCAGTAAACAATGGTATATAGTCTGGCTGAGCGGTGTACACAGAGTGTCAGTAAACAATGCTATATAGTCTGGCTGAGCGGTGTACACAGAGTGTCAGTAAACAATGGTATATAGTCTGGCTGAGCGGTGTACACAGAGTGGCAGTAAACAATGGTATATAGTCTGGCTGAGCGGTGTACACAGAGTGTCAGTAAACAATGGTATATAGTCTGGCTGAGCGGTGTACACAGAGTGGCAGTAAACACAATGCTATATATAGCGTGGCTGAGCGAGGTGCACAGTGGCAGTACACACAATGCTATATAGTCAGGCTAAGCCGTGTACACAGAGTGTCAGAAAACACAATGCTATATATAGCGTGGCTGAGCGAGGTGCACAGTGGCAGTACACACAATGCTATATTAGTCAGGCTAAGCCGTGTACACAGAGTGTCAGAAAACACAATGCTATATATAGCGTGGCTGAGCGAGGTGCACAGTGGCAGTACACACAATGCTATATAGCCAGGCTAAGCCGTGTACACAGAGTGTCAGAAAACACAATGCTATATATAGCGTGGCTGAGCGAGGTACACAGTGGCAGTAAACAATGCTATATATAGTGTGGCTGAGCGAGCGGTGTACTACTGTTCCCAGCAGCAACACACAATGACTGGGGGGGACCCTGGCTAGCGTGGCTGGAGAGTGAACTACCCTGCCTGCCTACCCAAAGCTAAACCCACAGAGAAATGGCGGAGATATGACGTGGTTCGGGTATTTATTTACACGTGACCGTTCGGCCAATCAGAGCGCGTTCGGGCCCGAACCACGTGACCCGTTCGGCCAATCACAGCGCTAGCCGAACGTTCGGGGAACGTTCGGCCATGCGCTCTTAGTTCGGCCATGTGGCCGAACGGTTTGGCCGAGCACCGTCAGGTGTTCGGCCGAACTCGAACATCACCCGAACAGGGTGATGTTCTGCAGAACCCGAACAGTGGCGAACACTGTTCGCCCAACACTACTCTCCAGCCCACAGGTGGCACTGCTGAGTAGAAAGCAGATTTTTGGTGTTCATTTATTACAATGAAGAGCTTGTCTTTATTCTACTGCATGTTAGACTCAAAGACATGTTACACCACAGTCGATAGGCACCCTAGTGAGGGTATCCGTGTGCTAAGCTGATATGGCGCTGTAGTCCAGCAGCTCCCAAAGCATAAGTAGAAGAGATCAGCAGCACCACGTAGATGTATTTAAAGAGAAACTCCGACCAAGAATTTAACTTTATCCCAATCAGTAGCTGATACCCCCTTTTACATGACAAATCTATTGCATTTCACAAACAGACCATCAGGGGGCGCTGTATGACTGATTTTGTGCTGAAACCCCTCCCACAAGAGGCTCTGGTACCGCGGTAGTCTGGGCAAACTGCCACAATGTAACAATGTTCACAGACAGGAAATGGCTGTTTACAGCTGTCTGCAAGGCCAGAACAGCTAGAAACAGCTACATAACCTGCCCACAGTAACAATGTCACCATGTAATACATGTCAGAATGTGAACCTGGGAGAGGAAAGATTTTACAATGAGCAAACACTGACTAAATCATGTATACATAATTATTGTAATAATGAAGCACTTTTTTATTACATTATTTTCACTGGAGTTCCTCTTTAAGCTCTTTATTGCATAAAGATAAAGCCCAAGGACAGCGACAGATGCTGTTTTGGAGGCAAACTCCTTCCTCAAGCTGTATAGGCTCACAGAGCTCACAGAGTGAGCCTATACAGCTTGAGGAAGGAGTTTGCCTCCGAAACAGCGTCTGTCGCTGTCCCTGGGCTTTATCTTTATGCAATAAAGAGCTTCAATACATCTACGTGGTGCTGCTGATCTCTTCTACTTAGACTCAAAGACATGGACAGCACAGCAGGGGTCAAATAAATCTAAAAAGTCTGTTTTTGCTGCCTGCTGCCACTAATGTTCTATTTCACTACTAAAGTCTGCGTTCCCACTGCCAGGGGTCACGGACAACTCTGCTGCCATGTCATTGCTATCGCTGCAAGGGGAAAAAAAAACATTTACAAAACGTCTCTGGGTGTTTTTGTGGCGTCGGCCACTCATTTTCCTCCAGTGGTACCACCACTGCCAGGTGCCAATGGGACTCACCATCCCCTCTGTGATTGCGTAAAGTGTATTTCCTTGTTTAAACCCAATTATTACTAATTAATAGCCGCATTTAAAGTGTTGATTTAACTTTAAAATCCACTTTCTCAAAAACGAAAAGTTTTTTTTTTTTTTTTTTTTTTTTTGAAAGGACAACTGACAACTATTTTTAAAAGGAAATAAATATAACAGCCTCCATATCCCTCTCACTTCAGCTGTCCTTTAAGTTGTAGCCCCTTTCACCTTTATAATCCATGCAATTTGGGGATTTTCGCATGCATGGTGACCTTGCTATTAGCTAATATGCTTTTACGTGATCATGGCCGTGAATTCTGTTATTGCCTCATTCACAGAAAAAATCTGGGTCGAATTTGTAAGTCCATTTCAAATCCAGAAAACAATTACGGAAATTCCAGATTTTTTTCAACCACGGCCGAATAAGTCGAATCCGTGATTGGGGGTATCCGAGCATCACTGATAGGAATAAGGGTACATACACACATGCAATAACCGTTGACTGAAACAGTCGATAACGACAATGTCCAGCGACGATCGTTCTGTGTGTACAGTGGACGCTAATCAATCCTGTTCAGGCATCATTAAAAACCCGTCATGTCGGATCCTTAAAGTGAACCTCCGGACTAAAAATCTACTCAGCAGAACTGAAAAGGCTTGGCGTTTCTTTAACAGTTTCACAGCATCAGAACTTTGTTTTTCTTACCAAAGCATCATTTTTAGCTGAATTTTTAGCTAAGCTCCACCCATCAAAGAAAAAAAGCCCGGGCTTTTTTCCCTGATGCTGTGCAGAGCATGATGGGATTTCCTATGTTGTTATTCATGTTGCCTAGCAACTGGGAGAGGTGCTCAGGACACAGGACAGTTGGAACTGTGTCTCATGCTCCCTGTCACCTCCTTTCAACCAAAAAGATGGCTGCCCAAATGAAATAACAAACATTTGCCTGTTCTTTTAAAACAGTGTGGGTAAGAGATTATATTACCTATCTATTTTATTTAACATAACTAATGTAACTTAATGACAGTGTGTTTGTTTAGGCTGGAGTTCCTTTTTAACAACCACCGATACCCGAGCAGGACTGATTCTAATGTTATTTCAGCTCCCCCCAGCAACAGAAACTCACTCTGTTATGTGCCAATCATCATCCCTCCATAGCAACAGAACTCCTTGTTAGCCTGAGGGCTAGCAATATGTCAGTATAGCATCGGTCTACAAATTGTCCTCTAAAATCTCTAAAAACTGCGCTGATATCAATATTGGGTGTAACTTCTTTCGGTGGTGCGCTGCTGTACACAATACAATATATAAAGTCTCAAACAATGGCTGTGCACAAGAACACCCGCAAACTGCGTTCCACACTCCAAGTGGTATACGTCACTCCTCCTACTCAGGGTCAGGCAAAATTCCTCCACTTCAGTGAGACACCACCACCACACCCCAAGCAGTGGCCACTCACCGTTAGATAAGACCCTCAATTAGATGGGTCCACAGCGCTTGTGGGGTCATCTGGCCGCCCCCCTGCCGTTTAGATGGAAGATCACCTCCTCACCACTTTCTGTATCAGTTGCTGGTTCGTTCACCTCAAAAGACATATACCAGAGCTCCCATAGCGTAAAATTGTATAAAAATTTTATTAATAAAAAGATTGCACACTTACAGACATATCCAGGGTATTTTCGTATAGAGTTTTTGTGGGCTCCACCCCAAACGTTGGCCACCGGGTTGGCTGTAGAGCGCTGTTTCTAACGCCTTCCCCTCTGCGTCCACGTTTCTCCCCTTGGATAGTGATAAGGCCGCGTAAACTTCAACTGCTTGGGGTGTGGTGGTGGTGTCTCACTGAAGTGGAGGAATTTTGCCTGACCCTGAGTAGGAGGAGTGACGTATACCACTTGGAGTGTGGAACGCAGTTTGCGGGTGTTCTTGTGCGCAGCCATTGTTTGAGACTTTACAAATTGTCCTCTAAAGGATCGTTTCCCAATCCCTGAAGGGCAACAATTCTTTCATGTGTGTAGTTACTATTTTTACACTCTAACCATACTGTATAAATGTACGCAACACACACCAGTGGTGGGCCAAAATATGCAAAACTTTGCATCAAAATTCGCATTTACGTATCGTAACCGTAATGCAAAATTCCAGGGAAAATCGTAATTGATTTCATATGTAATAGAAGTATTTCATAATTTCGCGTAATTTTTCGCATAATTTTCGAGCAATTTTGCAAAATTTTGTGCCAAATTTAGCAGTTAATAGCAAAGACTTCATACATGCTATTGCTACCAAAATTTGTACATATGTTAAGGAGAATATTAGGCACAAGGCAGAAAAATAATTTTTCAAAAAGACATTGTAGTTTTTGAGAAAATTGATTTTAAATATGCAAAGAAAAAAGTTTCAGGCTAGATTCACAGTGGGACGTTGCGTTTTGATGCCACGTTAAAGTCGCACCGCAAGCTTACAACGCAACGCGCCCAAAAAGTGGCAACGCAGCGTTACCGTCGCATACAGCAGATACAGTAAAAAATACAGGCAATGAAAAGTATGCTTCCAAGTCATTACTGAGCATGTGCAAACAGTCCAACGCAGCTAATAATGTGTATAACGCACTGCATGCAGTACTTTTACTTAAAGTGCAGTGTTAGGCACCAACGCAACGTGTGCACTGTGAACAGGGCATTGATTTTTCATTGCAGTGAGTTATTCTGCGTTAAATGCTGTTTTAACGCGCGACTTTAACGTCCCACTGTGAACTTAGCCTAAAAAACATTTTTTCTTTGCATTTTTAAAATCGATTTTCTCAAAAACTATATGGTCTTTTTAGAAAAAAAATAATGTTCTCTTGTACCCACTATTCCCTTTAACATAAGTAGCAAATTTGGTGTCAATAGCATGTATGGGGGCTTTGCTATTAACCTCCAAAGTCGGCACAAAATTACGTGAAATTTCGCAAAAATTATTAAATTTTATGTGAAATTACGAATGACTACAAAATCAATTTAGTTTGCAAATCGTAATTACATAAAGGCGTAACTGCGAAAATGTCCCCAAAATTTAGCAAAATCGTAATTTTGCTGATTACTATCACACACATACTTTAACATTCAGGATCAATGACAGCAATCCATTTCTTACCTGTATTCCCCACACTGGGTAAGGTTTCTCCAGAGCTGTAAGTCGCAGGATAACAATAGAAGCCCATATAGATGTAATAACCGGTGGAAGAGTCATAGTAGGTATAGTCCGCTGCCTCACAGACACTTGGTGTAGCACAGCCAGATGCGCTGTCACTAGAGACTGCAATATACCAAATTATACTTGAAGATGCAGGTCACAACATTATATTGTGAGGAACAAAACGCAAAATACATAATCTTCAAAGAAAAACATCTTTATATTCCACAAAATCCACAAACAATTAATGCTTGAGACATTGCAGGTTCTCTTTGCAAAAGTCATATTAACCTATTTTGGTTCCTGGACGTAGTTTCTACGTCCAGGAACCATGCGCGCTACCGCGGCCGATCGCGCGCGTGCACGCGCACTCCCGGCCGTGGATTCGGTAGCCAGGGAATCAATGTATCGGTCTATGGAGCCCGATCATTGATTCCTCTCCCCCGCTGAAAAAGCGACAGCTTCTCTCAGAAGCTGTGCCTTTTCTGGCCGTTCCCTCTGCGATGAGTCACTCTAAGCGTGTGTTACGTTTAGAGTGACGTCATGTAAACAAACTCATGGCCGCCATCTTGTTGCCAAAAAGTAATACTACACCTGTAAAAAAAAATAATTTAAAATAACACACATTTACATTATAAATCTATTGTTTACCTCCCACCCTCCCAAAACTACCCAAATAAAATGTTTACGATAAAAAAAACAAAACATTACAATAAAAAAAAAAAAAAACATGTAAATATTTACCTAAGGGTCTAAACTTTTTAAATATCAATGTAAAGATGAAATATTTCTATATTTTTTTTATTTTAAACTTGTAAATAGTGATAGATGCTGTCATGATCGCTGCTGCAGCAGGTATTGCTGGAAGCAGTAGTGCTGCAGCTCAGGCAGTTCTGATCTATTTCCATGCAAGCTGCATAGCTTTGTCTGCCTTTCCCTGCTGTCAGCCTGTGACTGATTATCATTCACCTGTGTGGGAATCTGCATGTCTGCTCCCATTGGATGACCTCAGTATAAAGATCTGCTTCCTGCAGGGTTTCCTCGGGTTATCATAAGCTTCAGTTTAAGCCTGCCTTGCTGTCGCTTCAGCCCCCGATCGTGTTTCTTGTTCTAAAGATACTTTGCTGGTCTTGCATCATATATTGGCTCATTGCCAATATATATGCATACCAGCACCTTTGTTATTTTCCTTGTATTCGTGTTACGTTGATACATCAGTGTCGCTGATGTATACGTACACGAACTGTTTATATCCTGTGTTCAGTTAGTCAGCTTTCCAGCACGTTTTGGTAGTTTGCGCGTACCGCGATCACCCGTGCTGAGCTAGTTATCCTGTTCCTGGTCCTGTTTGTGGATTGCGTTCATCTCTGCGAGGAGATAACGAATCCTTCTGAATCCTGTCCTGTTACCGTTTGTGGATTGCGTTCATCTCTGCGAAGAGATAACGAATCCTTCTGAATCCTGTTCCTGTTACCGTTTGTGGATTGCGTTCATCTCTGCGAAGAGATAGCGAATCCTTCTGAATCCTGTTCTGTTACCATTTGTGGATTGCGTTCATCTCTGCGAAGAGATAGCGAATCCTTCTGAGTCCTGTTCCCTGTATTGCTCCAGTCTAAGTCAGTGTTCCTGCTTATGTCATATATCGGTTCATTGCCGATATATACATATGTTAGTCAGACGTTACAAATAGTTTCATTGATAGCTGTAATTGTAATACGCTAGGAAAACATACTTATTGTATATTTGTCTGTGTTATGTTCATCTACCTTGATCCTGCTATTTCCTGACTATCGTGTCCTGTCATTGTTAGGCACGCCATCGCTGCAACGCATTGGCTGCCTCATTCCAGTCTGTCTTGTGGACGCTTGCTGTCGCTAAGTAGCGGCAAGCTAGCAAGCGTTCATTCTGTCTACCTGTCCTGATCGCCTCAGATCTGGTTTATGCGCTCAGCGCTACTTTGCGCTGAGACGTTATAGCGAAAGTCTGCACCGGCGCTGTGCGCCACAATCTCCTATTGGAGTCAGTCCTCCCCTCCACTACACTAGGGATATCCTGATTCCTTGCGCTAGTGTGTGTATCTCCTCCACGTCAGCTCATGCGCTGCATGCTGACTGAGGGGAATACACCACCAAGCCTTACATTATGATAACCCCAAAACCAATCCCCATTGTGGGGGGGATTCCCAGAAAGTATGACACTGTTAACTATGGTTCCTGTTCCTTTAAGAAATTTGAAGAACTTAACTCTGAAACAGAAAATGAGTTTTTCTCTGAATGTGCCAGGTTCCTGTCCAATCCCGATCTCCAAGCGACTCCTGTTTCAACCTGGGCACTCCAACTAAGTTATATTTTGTTTAAAGGGGAATTATTCCATTGGGCATTTGATGTTCTCAATCATTCCGATTTGAAAGAGAGACCGCTGGAATTTCTAGCGTTTGTGATCCATAACTGGTTGCGCATAGATCCATTGCCTTTTCCTCTAAATGAACTCCTGGCAGCAGGCCAATCAGCTGCTCCTTCAATTTTTTGCAAAAATGATCAGCAAGCAGAGAGTGTTCCTGATAATTTTCCTGCAGCTTTGAATAAATCGCCAAAGGCAGCAGGGTCTAAGACAAAACGCAAACGTTCTAAGAAACGTGTCCGATCTGCAGAGTCGTTATCCTTAGCGACTGAGACCTATAATGAGATTCTGCCATTAACAGATAATGAGATGCAATTGTCTTTCAGGGGAGTTAAATGGACTTATGAAACTACTAATGAACTTTCATCCCTGGCTAGGGAAAATAAAGATTTTTGTTTAAAAGAATTATCTGAGTATGATTATGAGGAGATATTACAGAGTATTGAACAAATCAACTTATTTGTGAAGCAAGGGAAGTTTGCATACACTACAGTTCAACACTTGCTACAGGTATTGGAGATTCTTAAGGATAAGGAATCTGCCAATCACCTGCTAATTAACCCAATACATGTCCCTGCCACAATCATATCTGCAAACTGTGATCTGCCTGTTAAGTATGCTTGGAATCCTCCATTTGAGAAAGGAGAGATGGAAGCCCTGGTCAATGAATGGAAGAATGATTCAAGTTCATTTTGTCAATTTTACAGTGCACAAAGTGAATTAGTATTGAATGCATGCATTAAGTCAGCCTATAACCTAATAGAGACTGGTGTGTGTAGGTATGACTGTGTGGCTCCTTTGATTGATGTGTGGGAACTGATTTTGGATGATTTTTATGTGACTCCGAATTCGCAAATATGGCGTTCTGACCCGCCTGCTTCAGCACCTTTCACTGATTCAGCAGGTGATTTGGAGCTCTTTTTGTGTGAAATTGAAGTTCCTGCAATTCCACCCTGTACCATGGATAACTCAGTGTTACTTCCCAGTAAAACAGAAGCCACTGATACTTTCTTAACCTTGCCCTGCACAAATTTCTCAGCAGAGAATCCAGAGGTCCTGCTGACTTCCGAGTCCAGCCTAGCCAGTACTCATGACTCTTTGTTCAGTGAAACAGACACCAGAAAAATCTTGCCTGCATCTGCAAACACTTCTGCAGAAATTACCTGTGTTAATAAAGTTCAACTCCTGTCGGATCCAGCAGATGCCAATAGATGCACTACATCAGTTTCCGAGTCCCAGCAATCCTGTCTAGAAACCTCAGAACCCCAGCATCTGAATTTTCCAATTTTACAAATGAATGGTGATTCAGATGCGCAAACATTGTGTCTTGATCTTCCTGTTTCTACACCTCGCTCTAGTTTCGTGAATAGCTCAGAGCATCTGCTATGTGAACCTGAAATCGCAGAATTATTACCTTGTTCAGAAAATGTTCCAATAAATTTGCCCTGTACCATGAATTGTGCAGTAGATCTCTCCAATGAAATTCAGGTCACAGAATCATTATGCTGTCCAGCAGGTGCTTCCATGGTTTTGCCCTGCAATATGGACTGTTCAGTGATCCTGTCCAGTGAAGCTGGGGTCGCAGAGTCCTATGCTTCACCCAGTACTTTGGATACTTCAAACCCTCTAGCAGAAGACTCTGAGGCACTGCTTACCTCAGTGGGTGTTGCAGCAATTTTCACTTGTTTAGCAGCTGTTTTGGAATTACAGTCTGCTCTAATAAAACTTGATGAATCTCTGCCCAGTGAAGCAGAAGCCATTGAAATATTGTCCTCGTCAGCAAGCGTGTTAGATACCTTGCCCTGTACACAGTCTGATTTAACCAATGTTGTTGAGTCCCTCTCCAGTGTTGTAACAGCCGAGGAACTCCAGCTCTGTCCTCTGAATGTTTCAGAAGTCTTGCCCTGTAACATGGATAATTCTGATTCTCTGGTCAAAATAATAGAAATCTCAGAATTTCAGTCCGGTCTGATGAGTGTTTCTGAAACCCAGCCCTGTGTCCTGAAAGATTCTGGTTCTCTGGCCGCTGTGGCAGAGGTTCCAGAGTCCCCTTCCTGTCCAGGGAATTCCTCAGTTTTGCCTAGTCCAGTGGGGGCTGCTGCAATACTGACTTGTTCTGCAGCGCCTCATGAGCTCCAATCCAGTGTATTAGATGAGTCTCTGTCCAGTCCAGAGGTAGTTGTGGAGTCCCTATCTGGTTCAGTGCATACATCAGAAGATTTGTCCTGTCTTGTTAGTGCCCCTGAATCTGATTTGTTACTGACTTCGCTGGAATCAGCGACATCTAAGTCTGATCCTGCATTCTCGTGTAAAAGTCCAGTAGTTGCGAAGTCTAGTCATGATGATTTTTTTTTGGCCAGTCCTGGTTTTGGTCCTGTCTTGGCTGACCCTGAGGCTCACAGTTCCTTTACATGCCCAGAGGTTTCTCTTGTGCCAGTGTGCCCAGATGTTCTTTGTGTGCCAGAATGCCCAAGTGTGTCTAAGGTGTTAGCGTGCTCTGATGCTTCCTTAGTGGGAACATGTTCTGATGTTGCCAGTCTGCCTGCATGCCCAGAGATGGTTCTGGTCTCTGAAAGCCCTGATCTTGATGTTTGTCCTTGTGGCCCTGACTCGAGAAGTGCCCTAGGTTCCATAGGGGTTCTTGATAGTTCTCCATGTGAGCCTAAGGGGCGTTCTGACCTATGGGGGTCTCTTTGGAGCTTCGAAGTGTTCTGGGAGATCTCTGAGGAAACTTGTCCTGGTGCCTTGGACTGGTTCAACAGTGGGTTTTGTGTTGGTAAAGATAGTCCCGGTGGGCATTGCAAAGGCTTTGGCGTTTTTGAACGGTTCCTGGAAGGCGGTGGGTATCGCTCAGGGGGTTTCGGAGGGCTTTCTTCTGGAAATCATGGTTCTGATGGGTGTCACACTGGGGCTTGTAGTACTGATGGGTATGGTTCTGTAGGTTCTGGTTCTGATGGGTCCAGTCTTGTGAGGACTGATTCTGGAATTTGGTCTTGCCGGGCTGTCCCGGTCATCATGAATTATCAGTCAGACTGTTTTGTTGGGAATTTCAGTTTTGAAAAGCGTCTGGAATCCGCTTTTAAAGGGGGAGGTACTGTCATGATCGCTGCTGCAGCAGGTATTGCTGGAAGCAGTAGTGCTGCAGCTCAGGCAGTTCTGATCTATTTCCATGCAAGCTGCATAGCTTTGTCTGCCTTTCCCTGCTGTCAGCCTGTGACTGATTATCATTCACCTGTGTGGGAATCTGCATGTCTGCTCCCATTGGATGACCTCAGTATAAAGATCTGCTTCCTGCAGGGTTTCCTCGGGTTATCATAAGCTTCAGTTTAAGCCTGCCTTGCTGTCGCTTCAGCCCCCGATCGTGTTTCTTGTTCTAAAGATACTTTGCTGGTCTTGCATCATATATTGGTTCATTGCCAATATATATGCATACCAGCACCTTTGTTATTTTCCTTGTATTTGTGTTACGTTGATACATTAGTGTCGCTGATGTATACGTACACGAACTGTTTATATCCTGTGTTCAGTTAGTCAGCTTTCCAGCACGTTTTGGTAGTTTGCGCGTACCGCGATCACCCGTGCTGAGCTAGTTATCCTGTTCCTGGTCCTGTTTGTGGATTGCGTTCATCTCTGCGAGGAGATAACGAATCCTTCTGAATCCTGTCCTGTTACCGTTTGTGGATTGCGTTCATCTCTGCGAAGAGATAACGAATCCTTCTGAATCCTGTTCCTGTTACCGTTTGTGGATTGCGTTCATCTCTGCGAAGAGATAGCGAATCCTTCTGAATCCTGTTCTGTTACCATTTGTGGATTGCGTTCATCTCTGCGAAGAGATAGCGAATCCTTCTGAGTCCTGTTCCCTGTATTGCTCCAGTCTAAGTCAGTGTTCCTGCTTATGTCATATATCGGTTCATTGCCGATATATACATATGTTAGTCAGACGTTACAAATAGTTTCATTGATAGCTGTAATTGTAATACGCTAGGAAAACATACTTATTGTATATTTGTCTGTGTTATGTTCATCTACCTTGATCCTGCTATTTCCTGACTATCGTGTCCTGTCATTGTGAGGCACGCCATCGCTGCAACGCATTGGCTGCCTCATTCCAGTCTGTCTTGTGGACGCTTGCTGTCGCTAAGTAGCGGCAAGCTAGCAGGCGTTCATTCTGTCTACCTGTCCTGATCGCCTCAGTTCTGGTTTATGCGCTCAGCGCTACTTTGCGCTGAGACGTTATAGCGAAAGTCTGCACCGGCGCTGTGCGCCACAATCTCCTATTGGAGTCAGTCCTCCCCTCCACTACACTAGGGATATCCTGATTCCTTGCGCTAGTGTGTGTATCTCCTCCACGTCAGCTCATGCGCTGCATGCTGACTGAGGGGAATACACCACCAAGCCTTACAGATGCAAAACGGAAAAAATGCACCTTTATTTCCAAATAAAATATTGTCGCCATACATTGTGATAGGGACATAATTTTAATAGTGTTATAACCGGGACATATGGGCAAATACAATACGTGAGTTTTAATTATGGAGGCATGTATTATTTTAAAACTATAATGGCTGAAAACTAAGAAATAATGAATTTTTTCCGTTTTTTCTTATTCTTCCTGTTAAAATGCATTTACAGTAAAGTGGCTCTTAGCAAAATGTACCCCCCAAAGAAAGCCTAATTGGTTGCGGAAAAAACAAGATATAGATCAGTGCATTGTGATAAGTAGTGATAAAGTTATAGGCTAATGAATGGGAGGTGAACATTTCTCACGTGAAAACGACGGAACCTGAATGGGTTAAAGTGGACCCAAATTAAAAATACAAGATTTCAGAAATAAAATCTATTTTCAAAATTATAATAATAAATAGCAGCCTTTTTTCAGCTGCATGATGACAAATATAAAATATTTTACATTTATTGTAGGAACCCCTCCCTTCCTTTCATATTGCTGGGACAGAATCCGGCAGACTGGTGGAGTAGGTGGTGCCCGGCAATGGAGGAATTGCTAATGGCTGCCACCTGTATAATCCTAGTTATGAAAATAGAAGGGTAAAAAGCATGCACTGAAATGCTTATAGGCTTGAAGGAGTGTTTATTTATCTTTGTATGTGTCAGAGTGGTGCAACTAAATATTTTTAATTAAAAAAAATGTTTGGTTTGGGTCCGCTTTAAAGAGACTCTGTAACTTTAAAAAACTCTGGGGGGGAGGGGTTACTTACCTTGGGAGGGGGAAGCCTCTGGATCCTATTGAAGCTTCCCCCGTTCTCCTCCGTCCCACGGTGGTCTCACTGAGCCCACTATACCACAGCCGACAAGGAAATCGGCTGTGGGGAAGGCGCAGTAGTGCCTGGAATATTTATCTTCCCCAGCACAGGCACAGTAGCGGCTCTCCACCAGTGCTGCTCGGATACCACTTTTCACTATCTGGATCTAATTCAGATCCGGATACCCAGATATCCGAGTTCAAAATTTTCCAATCCGGATCCGAATCGGATATCCGACCTCAGTATCCGGGGTATCCAGCCGGATTCGGATATCTGGATAGAAAAAATGGAAGTGCCCTTTAAATTGCTTTAAAAATGGTTTTTAGGGTAAGTGAGGAATGTATCATCATTATTTTGCAAAGGGAAACACTAATTGATGATGTGGGGACTTCAAATCCCCCCCCCCCCAAAAAAAATGGCTGTCAATTAACATTAGGCCTAGATTCCAGACAGCAGTCGTGCAGCCCACATTGGGCTCGATTCACTAACCGGCGCTAAGTGTTAGCACCGGCGTGAAAACCTTTTTTGCCGCTAGTGCGCACAAAGCTACTTTGCGCGCAGCCCCGCTCACTGCGCGTTGCACCGCACACTAATATAGGCGCACCCACGCTGTGCGCACAGTGGGCAGGACTTAGACTGATGTGTGGGCGCAAACTACTTAGCGGCGTAGTTTGCGCCCGCTAAGTGATAGGGCACACTAACCAGCTTAGCGCCGGTTAGGGAATCAAGCACATTGTGTCCAAAGTCCGACTGCACAACTGGGACATGATAATTTTCAGCCAAGAAACCTCCAAAAAATGATGCAACAATTGTGTTTTGGGTTAAATATAGGTGGTATCAGTGGCCTGTGGCACCCTGGCCTGGCGGTGGGAGCTGCACAGGCAGCAGGAGCAGGGCAATGCAACAGCAGGTGTAACGTGTGCCAGGAGCATGCTGGCCATGGCACGTGGCACTTGCCAAGTGTCACGTGGCACTTGGCAGGTGTCACTTGGCACGTGGCACTTCGCACGTGTCAAGTGCCACGTGACACGTGACACGTGACACTTGGCAAGTGCCATGTGACAAGTGTCATGTGACACGTGGCAAGTTCCACATGACATGTGACAAGTGCCACGTGACACTTGGCAAGTGCCACGTGACACTTGGCAAGTGCCACGTGACACGTGGCAAGTGCCGAGTGACAGTCAGACAGCAGAGGAGAAGACACTAGTGCACACTAACTGTCACTGCTCATAGCACAGCAGTTCTGTAGAAAGCTAACACAGTGGTACTACGACTCTAACAACTACTAGCACTGACTGCTGTACTACAGTACTAACTACACAATAACACAGTAATCCTATCCCCTAATCCCTAAACTAACCTATACCTAAGACTTATAGCTGACCAGCAGGCAGCAGTTGCCTGGTCTGTGCACAGCCCACACACAGACACATAGCAGCTGTATGCAGCACACACTGACTGTCACACAAATGACATCAAGCTAATTAATGATTTAACAACAGTGTAGTGATAGTGAAGGGGTTAATCACTGAACAGCTTTTGGTTTATCACTGTGTACAGTCCTTCCTAGGCTAGCATCACAGGAGCACACACTCTAGCTGTCACACTATAACATCAATCAAGCTAATTAATGATTTAACAATAGTGTAGTGATAGTAGTGAAGGGGTTAATCACTGAACAGCTTTAGGTTTATAACTGTGTACAGCCCTTGCTGCTAGGCCACCAGCACTGGAGGATGTCTCTCAGTGAGCATTCAGCAAGACAATCTGTCTCATCATGGCAGCCCTCCTTATTATACAGGGGGGCTGGCCAGTGTTCCTTTCTGTGATTGGGTGCCAGGGCTTAGGCTGGGAGGCCTCTGATTGGCTCAATGAGGTCAGGTGGGGCCGTCCAGGGTTCCCCTCTGTGATTGGTTGCTAGGGCTTCTGCTGGGAGCCCTCTGATTGGCTCCAGGACGTCATCACCTTAGATACAGTATTTCGGATCCAGATATCCCCGGATATCCGCGGATATCTGGGTATGCGCCCATGTATCCGCAGATAGCTATCCGGATTTGGGCCCAACTATCTGGAATCTGAATCCAATCCGGATAGGCCTAAAAAGTTTGGATATCTGGAATCCGGATGAGCACCCCTGGCTGCAGAAACCTTTTAGGACGCAGTCTGCGAGAGTATTCCGCCACAACTGCCTGCTCAGTTTTCATTGCTGCTCACGTGCCTGCACAGGTCAGGGGCACTCAGCTGCTGCATACTCATTCCTGGCCACTTCCAGGACATTCCCAACTTGCAAGCAGAAATATACAAACTGTGTAGGCAGGGGTGGCTATGGCGGAATTCTCTTTCCAGGTGAAGGATGCCAACCCAGAGGAACTTTGGAGCCCGGTCCGAGCACTTTGTAAAGCAATTGGAGGCCATTTGGTAAAAAAAAGAAGAATGCAGACCTCATCCTAGAAGGATTATGCAGCTTCACAGGTATTTCCTTTTTTTAACACCGGTCACCCCCGTTATCCTTTAATAATGTGAGAAAATAGAATAAATATACTGTACTTGATGTTGTGGTGGATTCGGTAATGCATATTTGCTCATTCCCAGTACACTCAATAGTTGATGATGAGTAGCACCAGGCATATTCGGTTGATCTGCATGTTGGGCACATCAGTCCATTGGTTTGTCCACTGTCACCTGGAACTGATAGGAGAGAGTTGTTAGTCCATGTTGTAATAGAAACAAGTGCTGATACAATTATTCTATTAGATTGTAAGCTCGCAAGGGCAGGGCTCTCTCCCCCTTTTGTGTCTTGGAAATCATTATACATTTTTTTCATCATGTTACTTTTATCACTGTCATTACCAATTCTGTATTTTGTTTTCTGTATTTTGTATAATTTTTTTGTATTTTGTCGCTATGGGCTCGATTCACAAAGCGGTGCTAACCCAGTTAGCATAACTAAAAGACTTTAGGCGTGATGACCATTGCACCACGCTGGTGAAAAGCCAGTTTAGGCATGATAAGTTTAGGTGTGATAAGTTTAGGTGTGATAAGTTTAGGCGTGATAAGTTTAGATAAGTTTAGATCGCTTGCAAAGTCCCGCACGCAAAGCAGCGCCATTAAACTTTATACGAAGTGCACCAGACTTTGCTAGCATAAAACTTTTGATCAGCTGTGCACTGCGGTGCTAACGCAGTTGACGCTTAAACTTATCATGCCTAAACTTATCATGCCTAAACTTATCATGCCTAAACTTATCACACCTAAACTTATCACACCTAAACTTATCATGCCTAAACTGAGTTTAGGCGTGATAAAGGGCTTTTCACCAGCGTGCTAACTGTTAGCACCGCTTTGTGAATCAGGCCCTAAATATGTATCTTGTAAATTGGTGTACACCATTGTCTGCATTATTATGTACCCCATGTTTGTTTCTTACTTTGTACAGTGCCACGGAATAAGTTGGTGCTTTATAAATCAATAATAATAACTAGCCGACATTCGGCGTGGCATACGCCGCATAAGGGGGTAGTGGGCAGGAAGGGGGTATTGGGCAAAGCGGTGGGGAGGGGGGTCAGACCCCCCTCCCTCTCCTGGGTCCCCCATGTGTGCTCCCCCTCCAGCTTAAGCTCAGCAGAACCCCTCTTCACCTGGGTCCCCCATGTGCGCTCCCCCTGCAGCTTAAGCTCAGCAGGACCCCCCATCCCTCTTCTGGGTCCTGCATGTGTGCTCCTCCTCCAGCTAAAGCTCAGCAGGACCCCCCCCCCCCCCCCTCCCTCACCTGGGTCCCCTATGTGCACTCCCCCTGCAGCTTAAGTTCAGCAGCAGCCACCGCTATTAGTAAGAGGCAGCAGGCGGAGATGACTCACTTCTTCCGCGTTCCAGCGTGCATTCCACTGTCATCACTTCCTGCAATGCCCCCACTGTATTGTAAGTGTACGGCATTGCAGGAAGTGACGACAGTGGAACGCACGCTGGAACGCGGAAGAGGTGAGTCATCCCCGCCCGCTGCCTCTTACTAATAGCGGAGGCGGCTGCTAAACTTAAGCTGGAGGGAGAGCGCACATGGGGGACCTAGGTGAGGGAAGTGGGGGGCCAACCCCCCTCCCCACCACTGTGCCCAATACCCCCTTCCTGGGGGCAGGGCGCTACTTCTTCTTCTTGCTTGGACTGGTCCCTTCTTCTTGCTTGGACCGGCCATGGGGGCAGGGCGCTACTTCTTCTTGCTTCTTACTGCCACAAACATGAATCAATTTTATTGGAATTCCACATAAAAGACCCACACAAAGTGGTGTACACATGAGAAGTGGAACGAAAATCATTCGTGATTCCAAACATTTTTTACAAATAAATAACTGCAAAGTGGTGTGTGCATAATTATTCGGCCCCCTTTGATCTGAATGCAGTCAGTTGCCTATAGACATTGTCTGATGAGTGCTAATGACTAAATAGAGTGCACCTGTGTGTAATCTAATGTCAGTACAAATACAGCTGCTCTGTGAGGGCCTCACAGGTTGTCTAAGAGAATATTGGGAGCAACAACACCGTGAAGTCCAAAGAACACACAAGACAGGTCAGGGATCAAGTTATTGAGAAATTTAAAGCAGGCTTAGGCTACAAAAAGATTTCCAATGCCTTGAACATCCCAAGGAGCACTGTTCAAGCGATCATTCAGAAATGGAAGGAGTATGGCACAACTGTAAACCTAATAAAACAACAAGGCCATCCACCTAAACTCACAGGCCAAACAAGGAGAGCGCTGATCAGAAATGCAGTCAAGAGGCCCATGGTGACTCTGGGCGAGCTACAGAGATCAACTCTCAAGTGGGAGACTCTGTCCATAGGACAACTATTAGTCATGCACTGTACAAAGTTGGCCTTTATGGATGAGTGGCAAGAAGAAAGGCATTGTTAACATAAAGATTCCTGTTTGCAGTTTGCCACAAGCCATGTAGGGGACACAGCAACCATGTGGAAGATAGGGCCTTAGTTTGAGGACCACTGCTCTAGACCATCAACCACACTCAGGGCCAGGCTTTAGCATGTAGTGTGGTCAGAGGTGGGACAAGGTCCTTCAGCACCCAAGGCTGAGACAGCAAAGTGCGCCCCCCCATCCCTCCCACCCCAGCTGTCACACACTGATTGCTATTACACTAAGAGGTGCCCCAGGGCCCCCACCCCCCACCCCCAACACCTTAATCTCTACTTATCTGGCTTGCAGTCGCTGCCATGTATCACCTTTTCTTATTTCTTTCTGCTTCAAACACAATTGGGAATGACAGCTGAATGAATTGTGCACCCCCTCCTACACTGTGCCCTGAGGCTGCAGCCTCTCCAGCCTCAGCCTTACTAGTGGGTAAGACAAGTACCTACTACCATGCAGTGTGGGTCATGGTCTAGAGGTTAAGACAGATACCTACTACACACTAGGACCTGGGTTCAAATCCCAGCTATGCTATATAAGCATGCTTTTCAAAAAGTACAAATCCTTAATCATGCTACTTTTTCTATCGAATTGATCATAATGGAAGTATGGTTTATGCTACCGCCAGCTTTAGCATGTAGTGTGGGTCATGGTCTAGAGGTTAAGACAGATACCTACTACACACTAGGTCCTGGGTTCAAATCCCAGCTATGCTATATAAGCATGCTTTTCAAAAAGTACAAATCCTTAATCATGCTACTTTTTCTATCGAATTGATCATAATGGAAGTATGGTTTATGCTACCGCCAGCTTTAGCATGTAGTGTGGGTCATGGTCTAGAGGTTAAGACAGATACCTACTACACACTAGGTCCTGGGTTCAAATCCCAGCTATGCTATATAAGCATGCTTTTCAAGAAGTACAAATGCTTAATCATGCTACTTTTTCTATCGAATTGATCATAATGGAAGTATGGTTTATGCTACCGCCAGCTTTAGCATGTAGTGTGGGTCATGGTCTAGAGGATAAGACAGATACCTACTACACACTAGGTCCTGGGTTCAAATCCCAGCTATGGTATATAAGCATGCTTTTCAAAAAGTACAAATCCTTAATCATGCTACTTTTTCTATCGAATTGATCATAATGGAAGTATGGTTTATGCTACCGCCAGCTTTGGCATGTAGTGTGGGCCATGGTCTAGAGGGTAAGACAGATACCTACTACACACTAGGTCCTGGGTTCAAATCCCAGCTATGCTATATATGCATGCTTTTCAAAAAGTACAAATCCTTAATCATGCTACTTTTTCTATCGAATTGATCATAATGGAAGTATGGTTTATGCTACCGCCAGCTTTAGCATGTAGTGTGGGTCATGGTCTAGAGGTTAAGACAGATACTTACTACACACTAGGTCCTGGGTTCAAATCCCAGCTATGCTATATAAGCATGCTTTTCAAAAAGTACAAATCCTTAATCATGCTACTTTTTCTATCGAATTGATCATAATGGAAGTATGGTTTATGCTACCGCCAGCTTTAGCATGTAGTGTGGGTCATGGTCTAGAGGTTAAGACAGATACCTACTACACACTAGGTCCTTGGTTCAAATCCCAGCTATGCTATATAAGCATGCTTTTCAAGAAGTACAAATGCTTAATCATGCTACTTTTTCTATCGAATTGATCATAATGGAAGTATGGTTTATGCTACCGCCAGCTTTAGCATGTAGTGTGGGTCATGGTCTAGAGGTTAAGACAGATACCTACTACACACTAGGTCCTGGGTTCAAATCCCAGCTATGGTATATAAAAATGCTTTTCAAAAAGTACAAATCTTTAATCATGCTACTTTCTCTATCGAATTGATCATAATGGAAGTATGGTTTATGCTACCGCCAGCTTTAGCATGTAGTGTGGGCCATGGTCTAGAGGGTAAAACAGATACCTACTACACACTAGGTCCTGGGTTCAAATCCCAGCTATGCTATATAAGCATGCTTTTCAAAAAGTACAAATCCTTAATCATGCTACTTTTTCTATCGAATTGATCATAATGGAAGTATGGTTTATGCTACCGCCAGCTTTAGCATGTAGTGTGGGTCATGGTCTAGAGGTTAAGACAGATACCTACTACACACTAGGTCCTGGGTTCAAATCCCAGCTATGCTATATAAGCATGCTTTTCAAAAAGTACAAATCCTTAATCATGCTACTTTTTCTATCGAATTGATCATAATGGAAGTATGGTTTATGCTACCGCCAGCTTTAGCATGTAGTGTGGGTCATGGTCTAGAGGTTAAGACAGATACCTACTACACACTAGGTCCTTGGTTCAAATCCCAGCTATGGTATATAAGCATGCTTTTCAAAAAGTACAAATCCTTAATCATGCTACTTTTTCTATCGAATTGATCATAATGGAAGTATGGTTTATGCTACCGCCAGCTTAGCATGTAGTGTGGGCCATGGTCTAGAGGGTAAGACAGATACCTACTACACACTAGGTCCTGGGTTCAAATCCCAGCTATGCTAAATAAGCATGCTTTTTCAAAAAGTACAAATCCTTAATCATGCTACTTTTTCTATCGAATTGATCATAATGGAAGTATGGTTTATGCTACCGCCAGCTTTAGCATGTAGTGTGGGTCATGGTCTAGAGGTTAAGACAGATACCTACTACACACTAGGTCCTTGGTTCAAATCCCAGCTATGGTATATAAGCATGCTTTTCAAAAAGTACAAATCCTTAATCATGCTACTTTTCTATCGAATTGATCATAATGGAAGTATGGTTTATGCTACCGCCAGCTTTAGCATGTAGTGTGGGCCATGGTCTAGAGGGTAAGACAGATACCTACTACACACTAGGTCCTGGTTCAAATCCCAGCTATGCTATATAAGCATGCTTTTCAAAAAGTACAAATCCTTAATCATGCTACTTTTTCTATCGAATTGATCATAATGGAAGTATGGTTTATGCTACCGCCAGCTTTAGCATGTAGTGTGGGTCATGGTCTAGAGGTTAAGACAGATACCTACTACACACTAGGTCCTGGGTTCAAATCCCAGCTATGCTATATAAGCATGCTTTTCAAAAAGTACCAAATCCTTAATCATGCTACTTTTTCTATCGAATTGATCATAATGGAAGTATGGTTATGCTACCGCCAGCTTTAGCATGTAGTGTGGGCCATGGTCTAGAGGGTAAGACAGATACCTACTACACACTAGGTCCTGGGTTCAAATCCCAGCTATGCTATATAAGCATGCTTTTCAAAAAGTACAAATCCTTAATCATGCTACTTTTTCTATCGAATTGATCATAATGGAAGTATGGTTTATGCTACCGCCAGCTTTAGCATGTAGTGTGGGTCATGGTCTAGAGGTTAAGACAGATACCTACTACACACTAGGCCCTGGGTTCAAATCCAGCTATGGTATATAAGCATGCTTTCAAAAAGTACAAAATCTTTAATCATGCTACTTTCTCTATCGAATTGATCATAATGGAAGTATGGTTTATGCTACCGCCAGCTTAGCATGTAGTGTGGGCCATCGTCTAGAGGGTAAAACAGATACCTCTACACACTAGGTCCTGGGTTCAAATCCCAGCTATGCTATATAAGCATGCTTTTCAAAAAGTACAAATCCTTAATCATGCTACTTTTTCTATCGAATTGATCATAATGGAAGTATGGTTTATGCTACCGCCAGCTTTAGCATGTAGTGTGGGTCATGGTCTAGAGGTTAAGACAGATACCTACTACACAATAGGTCCTGGGTTCAAATCCCAGCTATGCTATATAAGCATGCTTTTCAAAAAGTACAAATCCTTAATCATGCTACTTTTTCTATCGAATTGATCATAATGGAAGTATGGTTTATGCTGACCGCCAGCTTTAGCATGTAGTGTGGGTCATGGTCTAGAGGTTAAGACAGATACCTACTACACACTAGGTCCTGGGTTCAAATCCCAGCTATGTATATAAGCATGCTTTTCAAAAAGTACAAATCCTTAATCATGCTACTTTTTCTATCGAATTGATCATATGGAAGTATGGTTTATGCTACCGCCAGCTTTAGCATGTAGTGTGGGTCCATGGTCTAGAGGTTAAGACAGATACCAACTACACACTAGGTCCTGGGTTCAAATCCCAGCTATGCTATATAAGCATGCTTTTCAAAAGTACAAATCCTTAATCATGCTACTTTTTCTATCGAATGATCATAATGGAAGTATGGTTTATGCTACCGCCAGCTTTAGCATGTAGTGTGGGTCATGGTCTAGAGGGTAAGACAGATACCTACTACACACTAGGTCCTGGGTTCAAATCCCAGCTATGCTATATAAGCATGCTTTCAAAAGTACAAATCCTTATCATGCTACTTTTCTATCGAATTGATCATAATGGAAGTATGGTTTATGCTACCGGCCAGGCTTTAGCATGTAGTGTGGCCATGGTCTAGAGGGTAAGACAGATACCTACTACACACTAGGTCCTGGTTCAAATCCCAGCTATGCTATAAAGCATGCTTTTCAAAAAGTACAAATCCTTAATCATGCTACTTTTCTATCGAATTGATCATAATGGAAGTATGGTTTATGCTACCCGCTTCAGCTTTAGCATGTAGTGTGG